>NW_024349800.1:5749928-6265493 GCF_902729225.1 Pteropus medius | reverse complement strand
CTTGTCTTTACTACCTGCACAGCCTCAGTATATCTAAGGACTTATTTGATCTATTGGCATCTGATTATACTTAAGCTTGCATAAGTACAAGGGATCTACTTCACAGAAAAAAAATGTACAAGAATGGGCTTATGACAATGAATTCACTGATCTTCTACTTCCAGGTTTGATAGCTATCTCAAGAGGAGTCTTTTTCAATCCAACAAGCACATACCCTGATCATCTGAAAGGATAATTGTGACTAAGAATGACTATGAAATGGTCACAGGAACAAGTTTTGAGTGATCTCAAATATAATCCAATTGATTTAATATTTGTTAGAGGAATACCTGGCAAGTGGAAAAGTTATTTCAAAAATGTGAGCCTTTTCAAGTAATGTGATTCTCCTTCTTCATTAGATCTTTTGTCTTTTGGGCAATGGTAGGGTATTCACTTCATGGTCCGCAACAATCTATTGCATGCTTTCAATGAATTGGGCAAAGTGATAGTTTCTGAAGAAAAAAGGAAGTCATGAGCCCTGATCTGTAACTTCTCAGAAACTACTGGGCTCATATATTCATTTGCCAATACTTGTAGCCCACAAACTTACTTATGTACTGTTCAATGACCTGCTCACTTGCTTATTTTAGTAGAGTGTCTTATCTAAAGTTTTAATCCTCTGGGTGTTAATCCATCACTGAAAACAGTTTCAACCATAATTTTCTGGCTCTTGATTACAACTCACCCATATGACCCAGTGAAACAAATTACAGTGTTCTTATTTCATTGATTTGACCGCGGGGCCTTTGTAGATCGTACTTCTCTAATTAGTCTGTAGAGAGAAATTGCAATTTATAGATTCATGGAATAGCATCAGAACAGAAGAAACACTTTTAACAATTTTGGAACCCAAGGGGATTCCAGAACTGTCAGCATGATGGGTTGGGTTTAAAATGAGCTGGTCTATGTTAAAATAGTCTTATAACAACACAATTCCTGCTCTAGGCATCTCAGAATCACCATAGTTTTGTTTGTCAGAAATACTGAAATACACAGGAAATGACAAATTATATTACATTTTCGTATTACAATATTGAACATTCTATTAAATTTTATTCTGAAAGCTGCTATCCTCTTTCAAGTATTAAACATTGCTTGTCTGTAAAACTTCAACAGATTCTCAAATGGTCTCTGTTACTAGGAGTCTGTCTTTTCTCAGATGACTTTCCTATGAAACAATATGTACTTTATGTGATGTCACTTTTTCAGAATCACATGGATTCCTCATGTCTACTTAGTAATTTTAAAATATTTTTCAAATATTGTACATTTTTATTCTACAAAGGCAATATCACATAAAACTTTATTATATAAAAAAGATATTTCTCATTCTGGCTAATGGAATAATTGTTACTGAAATAATGCTCCATGTATAAACAAATATAAAACTGAACTAAATATATGAATCAACTGCTTTTTGGCATTCAATCATAGGCAGTGCAATATTGAAATCTTCACTGAGAACCTTAAAGTGAATAAATAACTACTAGAATATCTGTAAAGAACTAAACACATCGTGTTGCTTTACTCTGATGAAATGTGCATGTACATTTACATTATCCTTCAGAAATTTGTCTATTAGTAGCGTATCTCTTAAGACATTTTAGACACATTTAAAGAAGTGTTAGGCATTTCTACTTTGAAAAAAGGTTATGAAAATTGATTATTCATTATTTTAATTTATTTTATATTTCATTATAATAAAATTTCTGTTTAATAGTTTTATTAAATTATTTTTATTAAAATATTTTTATTTTAATCTTTCCCAATAAGTTTCATGAAAACAACAATCTTGCCTGTCTTTATTCTTCTATACCCCTATACTATAGTCCAATGCCTGGCACTTTTTAGGTATTCAATGCATATATGCTGAGTTCAGGAATAGAAGCATATTTATTGATTTCTTCTCAAGTAGATATCCAGTATAATACTGTGGATGAATTGCTTTTCCTAAGATACTTTAATAAATATGTTAATCAATAGCACCAAGATATGTCTATAAATATACAATATAATAATATATATTTATATTACATATAAGTGTGTATATAAATGTAAAGTAACTCAAACTTCTTAAACCTTAGATCTGTAAATGATGTTAGAATATATAGCATAGCCATATCATTTTAAAGAGCATCTGTAGTTGTGATAGAGATATGTGACTTGACTATATATATTATTATTTATATTTAAGAAAGCTATGTTAGCCTTTGCTCTTTTGCAGTTTGTAGGAAGTAACAAAAATTAATTTAAGTTAAAACAAGGTGCAAAATTGTTATTTTACAAAACAAGACATTAGGACAGTTGCAAGTTATGCAAAATAGTGGAACTATAAATGAAATATTTTCCCATAATAGATACAAATGAACGTATCATAGTTAAAAACAGCATTCATTCAAAACATATTTTGCGAGTGCCCATCACATGCTAGGAACTATGAAAGGAACTTGGCCTTTATCTGTGAATAAAGTAGACAAACACAACTGCCTTCATGGAACTTAACTGCCACTAGTGTGAAATATGTAATAAGCAGTAATGGATATAACAAGTTAAATAGTATGTTGAAGATACTAAGTATTTAGGAATAAAATAGGTAAAGGAAGTAAGTTCAGCAATATTAGACATAAGAACAAATTTCAGTTATAAACAAAGTATGGGAGGTAGAGTGATATTTGAGCCATAAGAGGATATTTGAAAAAATATAGAAATAGGTGAGGGTTTTGGCAACATAACTATCTTCGTAAGAAACCTTTTAAGTAAAGAGAAAAACCCATGCAAAGTCCCTAAGACACAGATAAATTTGGTCTGTTCAAGGGTCAGCAAGGAGGTCAGAGAGGATGCTGGACAGTGAGGGAGAGGTAGAGAAGTAGATGAGGAAGTCAAAATATTGATATTTTATAAAGATAGTTCATATTTAATAATGTTTACTGAATATTACAAGCACCACATATAAATTGTCAACTCAAAAATTTGACAATTTAAACCTAAAAGAATAAACTATTAAGGTTAAGGAAATTAAGTCTCAGAGGAATAATAATAGAAAATGTAGTGTGTCTTGTTCAGTTTACAGAATTAGATCATGAAAAAATTCAGGTGCCCTTATTCAGATTTTATGTAAGAGAACTTCTCCTCTTGTAGTCTTTGGTGACAAATGGGGTGTTACAATAATGTAGCACCTTTAGGTGCCTTTTGAAATAATTCTTTTCTGTGTAGGGCACTAATAGCCCTCACCCCATAGCTGGTGGCAGAAGTTAGGATATTGCTTTTTTTTTTTAAATCCAAATCTTTAATCCCTCTAGTACTTATAAAAGAAAGAGCAATTGGATTCTTTGGCTTTGTGAAAGTGAAAGCCTCATATCCTTTTATTTAGTAACAAGTGGCTCATCACATTTGATCTGTTGAGCTACAAAAGAATAGAACTTCAATATGAACATCATACAGAACCCTCACCATTCATGCTTTTGTTCCATGTGGCCACTGCTTTCAGCTCTTAAAAGCAATTCTTTTACATCATTTTCTGAGTCGTTACTTTACTGAAAAGCTTTCTAACTGTCCACGAATATTACAACTACTGTAAATCAGGTGACAGCTTAACAGTAGAGTTCTTTGAAAATGTTGCTTTGCTCTTATTTTCCTTAAAAGAAAAAAATCAAGTACTCAGGAAAAAATAACAATATTATCACATAGTGACTGTACCAAGAAAATTATATAAATATGGACATATTCAGGATACAATCAGTAATTATTTTTTAAATTCATAATTGTCTATATTAGATTGTATAAAACTAATATAAAATTGTTTCATATTTTGCAGATCTATTGTTTAGTGCACACAAATTTAGTATGGCTATGCATTCTTGAAGGATTGCTGCTTTCATCATCATATTATATTCCTTAATGTCTGTAATTTTATTTGCTCTGAAGAATATTTAATTTGAAGGCCATCTTTATTTTTTAAATTAACATTTTTATGATATCTCTTTTCCATAATCTTACTTACAATCTGACTATAGTTATGTTTGAAGTAGTTTATTTCGTGGACGGATAGTTGGATTATATGTTTAAATTCAGTCTGCCAAACTATTCTTTTTAATCAGTGTATTTAAAATTTTATATTTAATGGAATTAGTGATACTTAGAGCTTAATTTTGCCATTTTATTTATTTTTTTTGCTGTCGTAGTTTTTGTTTTTGTTTTGTTTTATTTGCCTTCTTGTAGGCTAAGTAAACGTTTGTTAAAGTTTAATTTCTAAATTTATTTTAATTTTGATTTGTCTACAGTGTTTACTAGTATTGTACTTGTATAGTATTTGTATAGGTTTTTAATAATATATTCTAAATAATATTATATTTATATTATTTTTAATAATAATATATCCAGTTATTGTATTACTACATATATTTTTTTCTCTAATAATTATTATTTTTGAAAATTGGATTTTGAGGAGAAAAAACAAGGAACAAAGTGGTATGAAGGAGAAAATAAGTAGAAATGTAAGGTGTTTTGCTAATTCTTTGATTGATACAGAGGATGTCCCATACAAAACAACACAGTAAAGGTTTACAAAGTCGGGCGTTCCCTGATTTCAGTCTCTGGTATTTGGAATATAGGCTGCAGTCCTTATTGATTGGGTGAAATATTGGGCGTGTGGCACTATATCATATAAGTGGACCCACACAGTTCAAACGCACATTGTTGAAGGGACAGCTGTATTTTTTATTCCTGGTTGAGAATGTACATATGCAGAGGGTCGACCAGTTGTTTTATGCAGATTTTCCACTGTGTAGGGACTATGCCTATAACCCCTTCATTGTTCAAAGGTCAAATATATTGAATATATCTTAGGGTCATCTTTTTCCCCCCTCAAATTACATATAAATGTATATTAAGTATGTACTTATCTGTGTGTATATGTACACACGTGTAGGTAAGTATATCTGTATAAAACACATATATAACTTTCATGCTATCCTCTCCCTATAATTAAAGCCTTTGCAAAATTAATTTATATCATTTAGTAGGATTGGGAAAAGTAAACTTAAAATATTTGTTCAATTTTCCATTTATAATGAAATCTGGGGGATTATAAAAATTACAACACATACTATCTAGAACATTTAAGATAAAAATCTTAAGTTTTGTTATGTTCATTGCAAACCAGAAGCAAATGTGTATTAAAAGCAGCAGCAAACTACACATCTACAAATAACCTAAAAATATTTTTACTATGTATTATTTAGGAAAAGAAAAATGGTGTATTTTATAACTGCAAAGAGCATAATTCAATATATATAGTTAACTTATATTGGGTGCCCATAACTGTACAATATTGAAAAAAGTGCAGCAAAATATAAAAGATTCTCAGATGCGGTTACAAAATTAACATTCTCAAATTGGATATTAATTTATCTCTTATTTAACAGTATATGTTAAATGAAGAGTAAGTTGGATATCATTAAAATTTGATATTATAATTTGTGAAAATGTTGTTACCTAAAATGAACAACCAGAAAATGAATAAAGAATACAAACTACGGCTAGAAAGGGATTATTTTGTATTAATGTATTTGATGTTAACTGCAAAACTCTTGCTCACTTACATTATCATAAGAATACAATTTTGTGTGGGAAAGCTTTTTTTCTTTCACATTAGTGTTATAAATAACTAGTTATTTTCTCTAGCACATTTTATCAAGGATTTAAGTTTGCTCAGGCTATTCATATATTATTTTAATATATTTCTAGGTAAATTTAAGGTCAGAATTTTTTGGATAATGGCATTAACTATGAAAAGATTTCCTAATTTTGAAATAATTTGCAGAGAGATAGGACTTAGTTACCTTTTATGTTACTTGCCTGTTATTGGGTTATGATAAAATGCATATGGCTTGCAAATTTTTTTTTAATGAACCACTTGGATTTCCAGGTAGATAATGGTTTATCCTTGTATCCTTCCTCCAGGTATCTAGAATGGTAATTTTTTCATATATCAAATACTTAAAAATTAGTGTGAGATTGATTCTGACAATTTTATTCTACTGAGATATATGTCTATACCCTCCTAATTTAAAATGAAAATGCATTAATTATAACTTTGTAATGTTTTGCTGTCTGATTGGACAGACTCCTAACTTTATTCTTTTCTTCAAACAAATCTATACTATTATTGTTTTTCACTCTATTTCTTCTCTAAATTAGATTCATGCTATTAAGTTAGACGTAACACAGACAGTCACACAATCATGATATTAATTATGTCTTTAATTTAGAGATCAATTTAAGCAAAAGTAATATTTAAAAATAGCGAATGGATTAAATTATGTAGTATTTTATTAACATTTTTTATAATTAATAAATTGTATTCATATAGGGCCTATCCAATACTTATTATATGTATGTCAAGATTCTTTATATATTTTGGCTATTTTAAATATTATGTTTTAGTTTGTAATTATTTTCTAATCGCTTAAGGCTAATATATATAAATGTAACATTTTATTTTCATTTTTATCTTTTATATGTAAACTTATTAAAATACTTTCCTGTTATAATAATAAGTGGGTTAAATTGTGGTTGAAGTAAGTATAGACTTCCTTTTTTAGATTTTTTTCCCTTTCATTTATTTTTTCATCTTTATTTCACTGCCTAGGATTTCCAGCATAATTCTAAATGGCAATTGTGTTTGTTCTCTTAATTGTCATATCTCTAATTTTTAATTGAATAATTCCAGTTTTCCATTAATAAGATTTATTCTAACTGGAAATTTTGTGAAAAACTTTTTTTTTTTTCAAATTAACAGTTTGCAAAAGAAAAATCTAGACTAACATTTATTTGCAGGTATATTTAAAAACAATCTACCCTATTCCAGTACTTCAATACAATAAACTGGCTCCATTTAAAGTCCATCTGATGACTGGTGATAGATGTATACACATATGAAATCATTACCACAATCAAGCTACAAGCCTTTTTCATCACTGCTAAAGATTCTTTTGCTCTTTCCCAGTACATTCTGCCTTGTGTTCTAGCACCACACAAATTCTCATCTGCATTTTTGACACTATGGGACAATTTGTATTTTTTCCAGCTTAAATAGACAGAAGCAAATAATTTGGTACTCTTGTGGGATCTAGCTTCTTCATTCATCAAACTATTTTTAGACTTATCCATGTAGTTGCATAAATCAGTACTTCATTATTTTATTTTATTTTTTTTACCCACTGTGTAGTATTCCATCCTCAGTTTATTCATCCATTCACCTGGTGATAAAAGTTTAGGTTATTTCTGGTTTCAGGCTTTTGTGAATAAAACTGCTGTAAACATTGGTGTACAATTCTTTTGCAGGCATTCATTTTTATTTATTTTGGGTAAATATCTAGGAATGGTAGGTTTGTTTACTATTTTAAGAAACTGCCATCCTGCTTTCCAAGGAATTTATGTTATTTTATATCCTCATCAACAGTGTTTCAACACATGCAATTAATAGTTTTGGGGGGTATATTTTTCAATTTTATTTATCTAAGGGGTGTATAGTGGCATCTCCTGATGGTGTCCATTAGCATGACTAAAGATGTTATCCATCTTTTCATGGGTTTTTGAATCATTTCTAAATCATCATTTATAAAATGACTGTTAAAAATATTTTCACATTTTTAACAATAAGTAAACTATCTTCTTATGATAGAGTTTTTAAATATTCAGGATAAAAGTCCTTTGTCAATTATACATACTTCTATTATTTCGTCATATTTTGTGGCTTGCTGTTACTTTCCTAATGGTACTTTCAGAGTACAAGTTGTTAATTTTCATAAAGTCTGATTTAACATGATTTCCTTTTAATCTATAATTTCTGTTTCCTTAGAACACTTTGGTAACCCAAGAGTGTAAAAAAAGTCTGTTTCCTCTAGTTTGATGACTATATTACCATAAAATGTTCAAAATATTCATTTACTATTGCTTTAATATCTGTACAATCTATAGTAAAAA
This sequence comes from Pteropus medius, assembly GCF_902729225.1. Lineage (NCBI taxonomy): Eukaryota > Metazoa > Chordata > Mammalia > Chiroptera > Pteropodidae > Pteropus > Pteropus medius. Next base: position 6,257,468 of record NW_024349800.1, on the reverse strand, counting down.
CTTCTTTTCATTCCTATTTTTTTCTCTCTTGGCTTATTATCTGCCTTGCTAGGGTTATATCAAATAGTTCTTTCAAAGAACCAACTTTTGCCCTTATTAACGTATTCCATCACGTATTTTTCTGCTGAATGTGATTTCTCTCATTCTTTTTACTGTTCACTTTGTTATTCTTCCTTTATCTTCTGATGAGAAAGCTTAGGTCATTTATCTTATACCACTTTTACTTTTATAAATTTGCAAAGAAAACCATAATTTTTTTCTAATTGCCATTTCACCATCATCCTCATATTTTAATATGCTACATTTTAAATATTTCTCAATTCAAAATACTTGTTAATTTCCTTTTAATTTCTTTTTTGGCTCATGGAACATTTAGAAAGCATTATGTAATTTTCTAAACTTTCTGAGTTTTCCAAGATATCTTATTTTTATTGAGCTCTAATTTAATTTATTTTTTTGTAAACATAGAGTCATTATTTCTCCTCTTAAATGCATTGATTCTATTTCTCTGATTCAGCATTTGTTATAGTTAGGATAATATACCAGATACATTTATATCACAACTAGAATGTGTATTTTCATGAACATAAATTTAGTTAAAAAAGCAAGTTAATTATAATATTCATAATAATGATCTGAGAAGCTTGTTAAAAAATAGAAATTTTCAATGTTCTGATTCATTAAGCCCAAATGCACTGTTCATTATGTGCAACTCAGGAATCTTCAGTTTAAAGAATTACCTTAATATTGTGCATACTCCTGATGCACAGAAGGTATAATACAAATATATACATCATCTTCCAAAAATTGTCTTATAATCATAATGGATTTAATTAAAATGCCAAAGCATTTGGATTGTGAATGTGCTATAATAATTAGATGTAACTATCTAATATAAAAACTAGATATAATTATCTAAAGTTCTCATAGATGCATGACCCTTAGTTCTTGATTTTCTGCTTTCTAAATATATTTACTTGTGTATTAGGTTTTAAAATTTGTGGCTCCTCCCGTGCTACTAACCTCATTTCTTGACATTGTCTCATTTCACTGGCTGTGATAACATTTTAAAAATCGCTTGAAATAATTATGCTCTCTTGCTTCCACTTTTCTGCAATTTCGTCTTCCCCAATTTCACCCAATCATCACGTAGCAAATTACGACAGACATTTCATGATCAAGATAGACACTATTTGTACTGGTAATAAATTCCTGAGCCCCCAAATTACGTTAGGTGCCCATCTGTACATTCTAGTGGCAACACTCACTTCCTCCATTACAAAAACATATTACCAATCTGCAGATATCTTGTTAAATATATGTCTCTAGCAGTAGGCTATCAGAGCCATATTCACCAACGTATTACGTCTTCTTAGAATAGATTGCATACAGTAATTACTCAATATGCAGTATGAAATTCAAGACAAAACAAGTAAATTAATAAAAGTTTTAAAGAGTTTTTATCATAGATGTGATTTTTAACACTTCCATGGTGTCAAATACAATTCAAAAGTCTTTACATATCAGAAAAAAATTTCTGTGGACTTTTTGATCATTCTTTTTCTATAGAATAAAAATATTCTAACAGCTCTAACACTAAATATGTGTGGTCTAAATTCAAGAATATGTATTTTGGAACATATAATCTACATTTAAGTTCCCAACTAAAAATGCCAAACCCAACTAAAATATACTCCCTTTACAAATGTCGCAAGTATATATGTACTATTTGTTGATATTGTCAGTCAACAAAATAAAATATACTCCCTTTAAAAATGTTGCAAGTATATATGTACTATTTTTTGATATTGTCATCAACAAATAGTACATATATACTTGCAACATTTTTAAAGGGAGTATATTTTAGTTGGGTTCAGCATTTAGACTTAACAGCTACTGTGAACATGGTAGCTTGCTTAGAGGCTGTAAATTATGTGACAATGTACCCTCTACTGACCTCAATGTGCACAGTAGGTCACAATTCTTCCTGAGAACTTTATAAGATTTATTTCACTGTGCTTCAGCATAACACCTTTCATTTGTATACATGTTTATATCATTCCATCTGTATTGATTTAATTAGGTAGATGCTATATATATCTTCTGCTCCAAAAACTTTATTAACCCATAATTCTCTAGTGATTTTAACAACAGTAGACAAGGCAAAGTTTACTAATCTAAACAGTTTTTTATACATGTAAGTGGAAAGAACAATAATTTTTCAAAAGTATAAAACTCAGAAAAGAAAAATATAAAGAAAAAAATTTTCCTTGTACTATGTGTGTAAGCAACTCATATAAGTGATTTTTTTCAACTCTAAATTAAATAGGTCCTTATCTTGACACATCTAGCACTCTAATTGACATAAATATAATGTAGTTGTCTGAGGGTATACCAGTCTGGGGGAAAAATAGGTAAATAAGAACAATTACCAAAAAAAGGTATTTTGTAAACTCTTTGATCCATTTTCTATGAAAATTGAAACCTTACTTAAATCCCGCACAAATAATACTGAGGACAAAATAATTAATAGACTTGCAAGTGAATCAGATTTCAATTCTAACATAAAGGCAGAAAAATTTATTTGTCATTTCTTAAAGTATCAAGTTTATGCAGTTTATTTTCTGCAAATGCATCATAGACAACTACTTACATTAATTGTCATATATTTAAATTTGTCATTTGGAAAAGTGATATGCAAGACTTTTCTGTAAATAAACAACTATGTTTATTTTCCTTTGCTTAAGAAAAAAAAAATCTAGTTACCAAATAGTATCGAATGCAGTGGATAATATGATAATCCAAAGAAAATTTTTATAGTGAACAGTTTTATAAATTTTACCAATATGGTCTCAAACAGTATATCATGAAAGTTTTCTTCATTGAAAAATAAAAATCTTCATTTGAACAAGGAAGTTTGAGAATTTCAAAAAAATAGATGGAATATAATTTACAGATGATGTGGGCTGATAATGATATTTATGGTATTTGTGTAAGACCTGAAAGAATAAAGCATTTAAATCTTTTGTAATAAAATCTCAAAATGTTTGGAAAATACTCTTGTTTTAAAACAATAGATGTATAAAATAATAATATTTTACATAAGAACATATTATGTTGACAGCATATTAAATTGCTTATTTATGCATACTACATGTAATTTCTAGTAAAAATATTATGAGATGTAGGTCATAGTGCATTAAGAACAAAACTGATATCCACATCCAAATAATTACTATTAAAAAGTTAGTCTCTTTTTCTAAGGCAATATTTTGATCTACTTGTCTAATTACAAATGAGCCAGTATCACAACCTTACTTTATTTTTAGTTTTGTGTTAAATAAATTTTCTCCTTCTAGGAGATATATAATACAAATATGGATGCAGATTTTATAATATATCTGGAATGGTAACCTTATTTATAATTGGAAGCACTGTCTTTTAAAATGGCATAATTATCTATCAAATAAGGATGACCATAAACCTAATTAGAATTAAGAATGCATCTTAAATTTTAATTATACACTGCTCTCCTGTTAAAATTAAATCTATGATTATGTAAAATGTTAGCAACCTTTTGAGAATTCAAGACTATATAAATATTATTTCAGGCAACGGGACAAAGCAATTCTTTTTAGGGCTATACGCCTTTTATCAAAACGCCTTTTATCAGTACTTGACCATCCAAGCTATCATTAGCAGAATCTGTCACTAAAATCTATTTTTCCCCACATTAATTTCCATTTATTCTGTATTGCATTAAATTTATAATAATATTATATAATAAAATACAATTAAAAGGATTCTGTCATTTTCAAATCAAGAGTATTTTAAATTCATAGGAATCAATGATGAATAAGAAGAGGAAATTTCTTAAAATTGTAAGTCAAATCTAAAATGCTTAGATTCCAATCAACACTAAGGAGCCATTTTTTGATTCTTTTAATGAAGGCAATTTCATTCTATTCTCAGGGATTTTTTATAGAGAAAAGAAAAAATATATTGCTTCATAAAAAAAAATAATGTGCTTCTTTTCTCCAAATATATCCTTGGATTAATATTATTTAGTAAATAAAACTTCATTTTCATAAAATGTTGTAAGAAAATTGCCTCTCAGAATAAACGAAGCACATATAAAGTTTGAATCAAACTACTAAATACCAAAACAAATGTAATGGGTTGTAACACAAAAATATGATTTTGAAAATCTAAATCGTGAACAAAATTTTTGTTTATACTTAATACAGGGCATCTCTAAACTGTAAATTTAATAATACTTGATGCAGTTTTAATACTGGCACTCAATTTATTTTGCTTGACATTTATAAGTAAATCATTGTATTTAATTATCAAAAATTCATAATCGTGATATAAATTCAATTTCTCAAATTTGTAAATTAGATCTCACTGCATATAGTTCATATTTTATTGTCTCCTTTTTTATAGCACATTCCAACTACAATGACTTGGGATAGAACAAATTTATGACTACTAAGATGTCACATTTCCCCAGATTTATCTTGTAACTTTTACTCTATGTGGGGACATATCATTATGTCATATGAATTAAAAGAAAATGACTTTCAACAAAATAAGATGTGCTTGTTTACAACAATCATCTCTCAATATATAGGCTTGTTTCTCTAGTGTCCTTGGTGATTTCCTGACCATGTATTCGTGACTGTGGATTGCTATGGTGAAGCCACATGCCCTTGGAAGGAAATTAGATAATTATTTGAAAGAGAAAGAGGAATTTTCCCTTTGTAGCATTTGTAAAACAGTACTCTTTTAGTCTGATATGACCTAATCAAAAGTTAATGCAAGGGACAAAAATCCATTAAAATATCCTAAGATTATGAAAATCAGATTAGTTTTGATCACTCATAAAATTCTAGTGTCCATGACCACTAAAGGAATGTCTGATCACTGTTTTATAATCAATCTGTAATTTTTTTTTATATGATGGATGAAATAGCTTACCAAATAAAACAAATCAAAACAAAATAAAACAATAATAATAAAATAAAGCAAATAACTTCCAAAATATTTATAATGATTTAGCATTATCTATATTTAAACTTGAAATCCATTGCTGATAAAATTCTTTAATCATATATCTTTGATTTGTTTTTAATGTGTCTTACTGTGTGTTTAAATGTGTCTAAACAGCATTATCAATAGTTTCTAATATTACAGATCTTATTTTTTAACCTCACTTCCTGAATTTCCACTGAGAAAAAATTCAGTATTTTACGAATATGTCTTCTGTTTTTGTAGTATATAATTGTCAGAAACATCCTTTTTATCACCAGAGATGCAGTATCCCCAGTTTCTTTCTGTTTATAGAACAACTTTACTTAGCATCATCTTAGTATGTTATTGTTATATAGGCGTCTTGAATTAGAAATTATGCAGGTTCTGTGTAAGTACTTTTCCCTCTTATTGCTTTTCTCATTGCTTTTAGAATTCTCTATCAGGTGTTAAGTGGGAAGGCTGGTCTATTTAACCAGGTCCTGGTTAGTAATACAATAAGTCCTGATGTAATTTTATGCTCGCCTATCTCTAATATTCACTATATATCTCTAATATGATAGTTATTAAATTAAAACTTGTCAAATGATCATATATGTAAGAAAGAAATGAATGAATGAATAAATAAATGGTGTCACTATGCTATATTTATCCAAGATTTTCTTTTCTCTTTTACATTAACAAAACCTTTGAAAATAAATTTTCATGTGTGTGCAATTTTAAGTAAATTGCCATTGAAGGACTTTAGTACTAATACATCTAAAATTTCAATGAGAAAAACTCTTTTTGTTTTTTTTCATTCTTAATATGGACTTTACATACTAGGGGAAAAATAAACCACATATTTTTCCTTGTTTTGTACTGGGATGTTTTTACTACTAACAGTAATTTTTGTCTGACTGGATGGAATAATAAAAAATAGCTCTTATGCAATACAAGGCCTTCTTTATATCAAAATAACTAGTAAGGTTACACTTTAGAATTATCTAATATTTTTAAGCAAAAAAGAAGTTCAATTTTTTCATTTTGGGTATAGTATACAAAATAAAAAACATCACCTTAATAAAAACTACCAACTTAGGGAAAAAAAAGAATCTTGGAAAGAAAGAGAAAATGGTTTATTAATTTTAGTTCAAATTATTCAAAAACATGATTTCTACAGACACTAAAGAGTATTTTAAAGGCTCTATTTGGAAGCAGTTTATTCATTGTGTGAATGCTAAACAACTATGTAATTTTAAAAAATTAGACAAACACAAATTTCTTCTTTGTAATGTTCTCATAAGAATCATATAGCACATCAGAGACTGGGTTTTAACATAAGGTTTTATATTTCCAGAGGCCAAGATCTATGGAAAAAATGATAGTATTTGTAATCTACAGATTGTTTCAGACAAAATTGCTGTATCACTCCAATAGTCTTTCTGAGATTTTTGATAATAATATAAGTTTGATGGGACCAACATCAAAAGTCCGAAACATAGCATTGATACGCATAATATCCACATTTGCAAATAAACATTTTGCTATTTATTTTCATTTACAAATTTTCAAACAGCTTAAAAAATTGTAAAATCAGACACGATTGTTAATTTGTTCATCTAAAATTTGTATAAATATTTTATACTTGTGTATCAATTTTTTCAAATCTCAGTAATTACTAATAAATAAAAGTAGAAATACATTTTGAAGTGGTCTTTCTCAAGTCTGTGCCTCTAAATTCTAAATGAATTCCAATATTAAAATTGTAAACAATGAATAAAATATAAGTTAAAGTGATATTTTATATTGCCATTCATATGTACTTTTATTTGTGCCGTACAGATAAGATTATAGAACTATGACTTTTAACTACTTGACAAGGGAAAACTTTGGTGCTGCTCAATCGTTCTAGATGGTATTTGGTAATTTCAGAATGACGGAGAGCGAGAGGAAAGTGAGAAACAGAGGCAGAGACAGTGTGAGAGAGAAAAAGTCAAGAATGTATCTAATATCTTTGAGACATGAATATTTTTTTTTGAAAAAAGGAATAATTGTTTTCAAGACACAGAAACATAATCATTGAACTGAAATAAAATATGTCCATTTATATAAGAATAAAAAGGTAATTCTTTGAAAGTAAGGGAAATAGATTTGAATCCACTCTCAGCTGGAGAGTCATTGTGAAGCTTTTCTCTCTTTCCTTCCATGTAACCTGTCTCTCCTTAGTCTCTTGCCTATTTCAAAGTGCCAACATTTAATCTTTTTTCTTTGGAGACTGGTTTATCTGTTCATTTATTGGCTTAAATAAAGTCTATTATGATTACTCCAAAGAGAAAACCTCAGAAAAAATAATGCATATGAGTTAACAGAGTTTTTAACATGGCCAGGACTTTAATATCTCTTAGGTGAGTTAGAAGTTATAAATTACTTATATTTCACAATTGATACATAAAAATTATGTTTATTTTTCAATTTGTTAATCACATGAAAATAGAAAATGTATTTTGAAAATGTCCATCAATTTATCTGCTAAAATATATTCTCATGTTTTTAATCCCTTTATATCATCTCTTATAAATTGTTGCATGTTAATTTTACTTTAACTTCCTACATATATATATATATTTTAATTTCATATATTTATTTATTATCTTATGGTGACATTGGTTTTGATTCTCCTGCCATCTGCAGTTCTAACTGGCAGTCATAGAATGAAATTAGCTCTTCCGTCTGTGGCACAACTTCAACAAGAGAATTCTAGAAAATATTATATTCTAGAGTTCACAAATAAAGAAACTGGAAAATAATTTTATATAAACAATTTATAGAGCACAAATATCCCACTTTGGCAAAATCTCATATTTTTAAAACAAGTATTACTCGAATTTTTAATATGAATTATTGAACAAATTGACCTAGAATAACTATTATAGTATTACAACTTTCAGACTTATCAAATGCTTAAATAAACTATAGTTTTATCAAGGAATTACCAATTTAGTAAATGTTTTAGTTTTTTAAATAAGAGAATATAATATGATGAATAGTATAGTCTGTCTATTAGAGACACAACCCCCCCTGTTTTTTTTCATAGTATTAAAAACTATAATTCAAACATATTTGTTATAGTTGAATAAAAGTTTAAAAAATTATTTTAAACCATGGGAGGAAAAAAATGATCTAAATGAAAAAATTGTGGCTTGAAAAAATAAAAGCAAAATAAATATATAATAGAGTTTACCAGCAAAAAATAAGTGGGATCAAATTTAGGTATGTTTTGACATCCTGTTTAGCTTGGTTTTTCACCATGGCTATGTATTTAATTAAATATGTTGAATGTCTTATCTTACAGTGAATACTTATTCACGTTAAAAAATCACAAATGAGAATTTACAGAACAATAATGCTTAGAAATAGGATTGTGTCAATACAAGTAATTCACAATAGCAGGTGAGCCTCCCCAGAGATTTACTGCTTATTCTCTTCAGGAAATGAATTAAAGAGATTTAGTTACCTTCAACAGGAAGCTATAAACTCAAGGGAATAACTTTCACTATGAGCAAATGTTTGAAAATTTGTTGCTTATTATCAAAAATTAAAGACTAAATAGATTCATTAAGGACATTAATTATATAGACAATTAGCTGTTCATTTGGAATGCTTAAGATGGTTTTATTAAAATAATTTTAATAAATATGTGAATGTTATTGCCATTTCCAGACATAACAGGCCAGCATGGTCATTTATTGAGTATTGGAGGAATAAATGAGGCTAGAAGAATTCAATTTATATGGGAATTATTTATATTCATAGATTATTTTTAACTCAAATGTGAATGTTGCAGTTTGAAACACATGATGCTGGCATGGTCTTTAATACTGGAAAAAGTTTATAATGTTAAAATATTAATTGGAATATCTGGAACTATTTAGCAGGATCACTTGAAAATAGCTGAATAATTGTGGAAGTCAATTTCTGATCTAAATTTTAAATGTATTCGAAAATTTGCTTGTTTGACAAGTGGATTATACCCACTGAAGTAACTGACATCTATTTGAAAAGGAATATTTTCCACTTAAATGAACTTGCCGAGGGAATATCAAACCTGACATGTTTCATCACAACTAATTCTATTTAACCAGCTGGAGTTGATAAAGAGCATTCCTGTTCAGTAAGCAATGGGACAGTTTTAACCTTTGGTGTATAAATCTATGGATTCATTTTTGTGTGTGCAGAGTTTCAGTGTTAAATGCATAAAGAGCATAATCACCACAAAACTCTACCTTAAAACTCCTGATCATTTTCCTCAGTGAGCAACATAGTGAATTTCTTCTGCAGCATAATTTATCTTTCTTGAATTTTTACATGACTCAGCAATCTATACCTTATCTGTAGCAGCTTTTATCTTATTCTTTGACAGTACATCCATTTTTTTCTATTTTATTATTTTCATATTTCTTGTGTGTAAGACAGTGGCTACGTGATTTTAGTATTCTGGAATGTAGGTATCACAACAACTGTTTCTGAAGGAAATATGAAAAGTGATCATAGAAAAATGAAAGAGCCGCATATCAAACAAACAGTATGTTCTGGTAAGTTAGCAATGTGATGCCATCAAACTCATAGATAGAACAAACTGATGGTTGCCAGATGGGAAGAAGGCTGGGGGGATGGGTGAAAAGGGGAAAGGATTAAGATGTACAAATTGGTAGTTACAAAACAATCATAAGGATGTTAAGTATAACATTAGGAATATAGTCAATGATATTATAATAATTATGCATGGTGTGAGGTGAGTACTGGATTTATTGGGGTGATCACTTCTTAAGTTATGCAAATGTCTAATCACTAAGTTGTACACCTGAAACTATATAATGTTTTATGTCAACTGTAACTGGAAACTTTTTTAAATTTTTCCTCAGTAAGGCTATGATCTAGATCATACTTCTTTTTTTCACTAACATCCTGTAAGCCTACAACTGAATCTTTGTCCTCAAGCTCTTAACATTACATGTCGAGGAAAGATAAAACCAAAGAAAAGTATAAATCCAGAGAAAGAAAATAGATTTATATATTTTCAATGGCCTAGAACATCTACCTTAGATTCTCCACCTTGATCTGATGAAGAAAGGTAGAGTTTTCTAGCAAGAAACAACTCAACTATTTAACATTCCAGATGCTAAGGAAAATAAAAGTCAAGTAAACTAACAGAAGCTGGAATGTAGATATGTAGATGGGATTTGCTAAATATGTTTGGCTTTCACCTGTTAAATAAACGTTTTTTTTCTCCTGACCAATAGTGAGAAGGAAGCAAAGAGAGAACAGAAAAAATGTTATAAGACAACAATCCTATAAGTAAATTGTTTGGTATAGATTTATCAGTTGTAGCAAAACTTAATGTGCATTATAAGCAAATTTAATGAATAAATATATCACAATCCAAACCACAATTTGTGATATTGTTCTCTGATAAGCATTATGAGAGCAATTAAGTGAACTGGAGAGCTTTCATTTACTAGGTTACACAATTAACAATATAAGTATATTTTATAAAATATAATTATTAGTGTTTTAACAAAGCCTTTTAACAAAAAGATAAATGTAATCTACCTTCTACATTTGACACCAGAAAAATAAGCAATTCTTAATACCCTGTAAATCTGATTAACTTAATTTAATAAGGATGAACATATATTCTAATAAAATAAATAAGGCTAAAGACCTGATAAAATAGTTCAAATATTTTTCAGGATAAAATAGTGAGGTCGAAATATAAAATATTTTTAGGGTGGAACTGCCGATGAAAGTGGTTATCATGAAAACTGGAATTCAATGAGTTCAAGTAAGGTCTGTTGTCTGCATATCAAGACAAAATTAGTTATGTTGTATTATAAATGATTCCTAAAACCTGTATGTACACATAAAAACATCTGAGGCTAAGTAAAGATATGCATTTATGATTTGCGATTATGCAAATAAGGTAGGTAAGAGAGATAATGTTCTAAAATATAATACACTTGGAAATGCACATCTACATACATATAAAGTTGGGGGAGTATAAATAAATATTCACTGGTAGAAGAGAAAAAAGAAAAATTCAATCAGGAAGTCAGGTTCTTTGAAAATTGATATCTGAGAAGATAAAAATTGCTTTGGCTTTCTTTTCGTTACTAAGGTGAAAATATATTTCTTGAATTTTTCTTGGGCCAAGTACTATGGTTTTATACAAAGTCAAAGAATCATCATGCCACTCAAACTACTGGCCCCTGATGATCCTGTTATTATTTACAGTGTGTTTTCCAAAAACTCCTTTTAAAATGAAACTTTAAGTTTGAGATAATTGTAGATTATCACATTCAGTTGTAAGAAGTAACATAGAAGTTTCCTATGTTTCCTTAACCCAGTTTTACTCAATGGTAACATCTTGCAAAATTATGGTACAGTATCACAGCAAAGACATTGAAACAGGCAAGGTACACAAGTGTGCCCTCACTGCAAGGACCATTTATGTGGTTCTGTGTCATTTTTTTGGAACTCTCACTTCTGCTTTGCAAATGTTTCAGTAATTGGGTCTCCAATAGACAATTTTTCTTTCTATAGGTCCAGCTGTTTCAGAATTCTATAGATCATAGCTTTTATTCTTACATTATAACTGAATTTATTGATCAGAACTATATTTTGGTGATACAAAAATATAATGGTGTTGGCAGAACTATGAGGCAGAAAAATAAATCCAGATTCAAACTGTCTTATTTTTAGTCAGGTCTATCCTACCCTCTGCATGCTGAAAAAGCTATAAGTAAGTAAATCTGAAGGAAACATAGTTAAATAATTAAGCATTTTATTTTTCTTAGGTATGAATGGTGAATTTTATTCACTATCATGGACTTAACCATTGTTAATTCTATGAATTTTTGTCAGAAATAGAAGCTAAACATCCTGTTACAAGCGTTTGTTCACTTGGTAGCAGTAAAGTTTTACAGTAGTTATTTGAGCTGATAGCCAGGATTGAAATTATTCTAAAAGATAACCCTCCCTTATCACGACATTGAATGGCTTTGAAATTAGTTTTTGCTGCTATTTTTTGCATATTTTTTTAAAAATTCATCTGAAAATTCATATTTGCACAGTACTTATGTGAAAAACTTATACTGCTGTAATGCTGTTTCAACAACTATATTTTGAAACACTTAATTAATACTGAGCTGCGTATACATTTCTTCTGCTGTCATGTTACATAAAGCAAATACTTTTCATTCCTACACAAATTATCATTTCTACAAATTTACAATGTATCAGAATAAAATCTAAACACTTTCCTATTGTCTATGACTCTTAACTGGTTTTTGCCTACATTTCTGAACCTCATTTTGTACCATTTGACATATTTTCTCTGAGTTCAAACTACAGTTCCAGTGCTGTTTTTTTTTTAAGTTTTATTATATGTAAAGTACATTTCCATATTTCAATATCTGTTTGACTCTACAATTGAGGATCAGTCTACCTAACCTTCATTTGCGAGTGATTTTTCTGCAATATAGTGGTACACTAAAAGGCAAATATCAAGAGAAGAATCTAGTAGAATACTATAACTATTGTCCAAGAGTTATATATTCTCAATTAAAATAGTATACTTGCAGATTAATATCAATAGTTGGAGGTATTTCGCTGTGTTAAAAGACATTTTCAAAGATGACATAAGCAAAATCTCATACAGATGAATATTAACATGAAAGTATTTGCAATCAATTTGATAGTAGGTTAAACAAACTTTGAATCCTAGGGAGGCAAAATGTTATTCCTAACAAAGAATTCCATTGTTCTTATCAGTAGATTCGTACTACAATAGAAGTCTATTCAATTATTATTATATGTCAACAAAAATCTGTGGAAATGATTCATCTTCCATGTTATACAAGCCCTATTATAAAATACCCTCAGTTTTGCTTCTTTGCCTACAAAGCCAGAAACTCCACAACTTTTCACCTTGTTATTGACTGCTTATCATAAATTATCAACTCAAGGGTTTCTTATTAGGAGAATTTTACCTAGACTTCTACTCAGATCTAAGCAACTAGGACCTTTTACAGCAATTATCACATTTGCCATTTATGATTTGTATACCTTTTGAACATTGTATCAGACTTAGAATAAAATCTAAATGCTTTCCCATTGTCTGTATGACCTTTGATTAACTGTTTTTTACCTACATTTCTGAACCCCATTTTGTACCATTCAACAGACAACTTGAATGCACCTACTTTCACATTGCTATTTCTTGTTAATTTTAGTAATTACATCCTTGCCTTAGAGCCTTTGATAAACTTTGTGTCTGAATCTCTTATCTCCCAATTATTCAAATGTCTATCTTTTTCTCATAATTTAGATCTCAGAAATAATATTAGCTCCTTAAAGAGATCTTTTCCAAGAACTATACGCAAAGCTGTCTATTCCACAAATCTCTGTAAATAATACTTCCAAGTTTAAATTTTTTCAAAATACTTATTATTATTTTAAATGTAGACATTTATTCTAAACTTATTAACAATTGGATCCCATTTTTCCTTTGCAAAAGTACTTTTTAAGAACATTTTTTTCAATTAATGGATGAATTAATACATCTTATAGTAGGTTATACTTTCTGAACACAGGGACAATTACATGCTCTTAAAACACCGATTAATAAATATTTAACAATGTAAAATGAATGACAAATTACATTTAACCTACTGCTAAAACTTGCAAGTCAGCAATAAAAAAATTAACACTTCCGTACTTATTAGGTAAAAAAGAAAATCGCCTTGAATTTATTCATAGTATTTATCATATACTCGATTTTCTTTTGTACTTTGTTTTTTGTTTCTGTTTTAATTCATTTGATTTATTAATTCTGTTCAATCTATTATAAATGTGATCGAAAGATGACAACAGGTCCTGAGAATAACTCTGTACAAAAAAAGTTTTGATTTTAATTGCCTGTTACCGTCGAGTCAAAAGTTACTTTTGTAAACCTATAACTTGACATTAATAATTCTTCCCTATTTGCACTTACCTATACTTTCCATAAGAAGTAGAGTTATAACTGGTATTTTGCTTTTAATTTAGCTACCTCGGACTTGTCCTTATGACCTTCACCCATGGTTTTAACTAACCATTTTTCTCACCTGTCAAGATCATGACAATTGCCTCCAGAGTATGCTGTGATTGAATGTAAAATTTCTGCAGTAAAAATAATCCCTTAGGCAAATGTTAAGAGTGACTAGAAAACTCTGACCCTTATATTCAAGTCAACTTGGCTTTCCCAGTAATCTAGAAAGCCTATAGTAAATAAAACAATGTGCCACCTTTATACACATAGACACAGACACAGAATGTGCCAATAAATGAAGCATCTAGAAATGTGTATCAGATTTAAAAAAAATACTGACTAGGAAAAGAAACTATAGACCACATACTGCTTTTAGAAATAAAATATTTTACGATATGTAGAATTATATTTTCAGAGATACATATGTGGGTTTCAATCAAATAAAAATGAAATTAGAAGACCAATTTCATAAACTATATGCATTTAAAATGTAGCTTTCCTACTGATTTTCAAATTAAAGTACATGTGAAAAATATTGCTCAATCTTTTACTATGGCTTTTCTTTCACATTCAGCATATTTTTAAAAATAAAATAATTGATATATTTAAATATGGATTTAGGACATCCATTAACGATAGTAAGTTCAGTTTTAATGTTAATAAAAATTGGTTTCCCCCTAAAATTAAATCAGCTAAGAGAAAAAATGTAAATTTAAAATGAATATTTGAGTTTTTGGAAGTTTTGTCTAATTGCATTTGAAACAAAACAAACGCTTCCACTAATTGCATTCTACATGGTATTAACATGTTAAATAGTAAAATACCAGGGATAATGATTAAATGCATACAAGCTGTGCTAATAATCTTTTTTATCATCTGTGACCTAAAAGGAAATTCAGCTATCAAACAGAATCGAAGCCTATTCCATCTTGAAATTAATATTAGATGTGACTTCAACACTCAGGAAAATGACACAGCCCAAACCATATTCACAATGCAACTTCATGCATAATATTCTTAGAAATGATATTTTAGGAGATGAAGAATAAGCATGAATATTTTATTATAAGATCAAAGTCAGCTTAGTATCAAAACTCAAATTTGTTAAATACTCATATGAATTTACCTATCATATTGTACCTTATTTTCCTCATTTTCAAAATAACACTAATAATTATGTTGTCCTTAGCGTTCTTGTGAAGAATAAAATCATTAAGTAATGCCTAGTTTATAATAAGCACTATAAAATAGTTATTATGTTTAGGTATTAGTTTAATTCAGTAATTGACAATTTTTCCTAAGTCATGGTGCTAAGTTTAAGGTATATTTAAAAAGCAATATCAAATGATGTCTTCTAACTTGATTAGGATATTTTGACTTTATCTCCTGTGAGAAATAAATGATGTAAAAAATTAAAAATTTAGATGGAGATTGGAATTACTATCAGTTCCAACAGTGAGACATAGAGCCACCTTGGGGAATTCTGGGCCATGTACCGAAGAATGCTGTCCATATATAAGATGGGTCCAATCTAATAAGATGCAAAACCACAATGGACAATTACTTGGAGTGAATTACAAAGATTTTCTTGATGAGAGTCCCTCTAACAAACACTATGCTTAGTGTGAAGAAAAAATACTAAGGTCAAATATATTTTTCTTCTCTATATTTTTTCATCACCCCTACCCCCGTTAATGAAACAAGAGTTAATATTTCAGGGTCATCATTGTTCAATCAGTTTTAGTTTCTTACCCCAGAGTTACAAAAAAGTGTGTCATATAGAAACAATACGAACAAAGGAAGCTATCTATGATGTTCAAAACCTAAAAATTGTCATACTGAGATGTCACTGTTGTGAGAAAATAAAATAAAATATTTATAGCATACAGTTCTTTGTCAATTACAAACCACAAGACTATAAAGATACGCCAGTTTGCTGGGCTGGCAGGGTTGCTCTGCCTTCAGGGATGATATGATCCTCCTTCTACTTTAAAATGCTGACTGAGACAGCATCCCCCTCAGCTTGACTACACTATTTTTTTTATTAAATACATTTTACATATAACATTGTGTAAATTTAAGGTGTACATGTTTTTGATACATTTATGTATTGTACTATGATTGCTGTTGTAGCGATATTTAGCATCTTTATCACATTACGTAATTATAGCACAATATTATTGTCTAATTTCATTATATTATGCATTAACTATCTACGGCTTATTTACTATTCTTTTAAGTTTGTATCCTTAAACAACATCAATCTTATCCCCACCATCCATCACTTGAAAACCACTATTTTACTGTTTTGTTTTGTTTTTTTATGAGTTTCACTTTTTTAGATTCCACATATTAAGTATTACCACGCAGTGCTTGTCTTCCTCTGATTTATCTACTTAGCATAACATGCTCAAGGTCCATCCATGTTAACTGAACTTTGGATAGACTTTTTCCTAATTTTAGGCCCCCGACCTCCATTTTTCTTAGATCACTCACTTTATAATACTTGCAATTGTAAATACTTTCTCTTCCCCTTTGGGATCTAAATCTTCTCCCATTCTCTTGCTAGTTTTACAACCCAGAAACATCTTCCCAAAGAACCAGTGAGCCATCCCTTGGAATATAAGGGTTATTATCCCTATCTCTCAGCTTCTGTGGGCTGCCTTGGATCAAGTTCTAAAACTACCTATTGTAATAAACATATGAGGAAGGGTATTTTTCTTTTGAGTAAAGTCAACTAGCAAACATGAATGGCCTATGAGCATCTACCCCAGCTCTTAAAAACTGTCCAGTCCTTGTTTCAGTGGAGTTGAGCTCACAATGAATTCTGCCTTCTCCACCCTACTGTAACAGCCTTGAATGAAGTTTGCCCTGATTGTTTAATTTTGTCCATTGCCATAATTGTTTTGACACTGTTCATTTGATATAGAAATTAAGAATCAATTTTTGACTTTTAAAAATTAGAAATGTGCCTCTTTCAAAGCTTGTTATGTGCTTAATTTCATTGGTACCTAGAAAATTAGGCTCATCAATCCATTTTGAAACAGTGCATTCTTTTATTTCCTTTTGCAGCCTATGCTGACAGAAAATTTAAAGCAGTCTAGAGTAACTAGACTTCTAGAGTCAGTGTTATCAGAACCCATTTTCCTGAAATGCACAGTAAATTCTGAATCAGATGCTTCTCTGTACAGTAATATCATCAAGTAGTCATAATTCTGGCAAGTATTCACAGCTAATCTCTTTTTCAAAAACAACTTTATTGAGATATCTTTGACATATGGCAATTATATATATTTAAGGTATACAATTTAATGTTTAGATATATGTATACATTGTGTAAAGATCACCACAATCAAGCTAAATAGCATCACCTTTACACAGTCACCTTTGTGTGTGTGTCACAGGCATTCTCTTAATAACTCTTTAGTTTTAATTCTGGGTTTTCAAATCTATCCATGGTACAAATGTGAAATACCTAGTCAGACATGAGCAACAAAGGGGACAAAGAAATAGATGCCCAGCCTAGAGACTATCCAAAGAACACTCCAGTGGTAGTAGAATTCTGGGTAAGCACATGCACACTAGGCAAAGAGTATATAGCAGCCAAGTGTCAATCAAAATGACCTAACTTGCCAATCACCTAGGAATGTCTTTAGAACCACCCATCACGACTCAAATATAATGCAGACATTCCCATTTCTGGGGATTATTGTTGTGGTTGGTGGTTGTTGTTGGTGGTTGTTACAGCACTCTCTTACAGCTTTTCACTAAAATCATGTGCCTCCTTGGGGCTTGCTTTGTCTTTCTAAAATATACTTTTAATAAACATTTTCTAAATCTCACTGACCTGTGATTCTTCTCAGCGTCAATGACGAAGAACCGAGGAAAAATGCTAACTACACTTCTGTGCCATTATCTCCCCATGCTTCTGAGGCGACAGCGAAGTTCAAATCGCTCCAATGGTAACATAAATATCCAAACTGTCTTAGGATTTTTGAAAGCAGAAAGGAGCTGCATATATAACAAATGTGATACATTAAAATCAGAGAACTCAGGTGTGCAAAACGTGCAACTTTATTCTTCATTTTAAAACTCGGTTTGTCTCTAGACCATATTTTTCAATTGACAAGAATTTACTCTATTGTGTTGTAAATATTCTTTGTCACATCAGATTTCTTCTCAGCAATTTTAAGGTTAACCTCTGGCAGTTCACATGTTTTACCTTTCTCTTCATTTTGCGGCTGATTCTACATGGGGCAGAATGTGGGGAGGAGTTTAGCTTGTGCAGTGCTGTGGTAACATGAGATACTATTTTTGTCTTTCTCAGATGTTCCCAGATGTTCATTTCTCCATATTGATCCGCCTGGTCTTGATGGTCACTGAGAGTCAGATTATCGAATCATTCATTTATTAAACAAATATAAATTTAATCCATTTGGCAAAACTTTACATTCTCTCTTATTTGTGATGATACAGTTTACAGATAATATATCTCTGACCCCTTGGTTCTTCTCCCATTGAAAGAGGCAATCAACATAATAAAATTATGTTAAATGTGTGTATAATGAAAGGGAGACGAACCTCAAAAGAGAGAGAGAGAGATTAAGAGAGTTAAAGCCTGCAGTTTTAAAAAGGGTGGTAAGGAAAGGTCTCAATGAAAAGATGCTATTGACCAAAAACTAATTGTGATGAGGGAATAAGTCATGTTCATGTTGCGAGGAAGAACATTGCAGATACAAAAAACAATAAGTAAAAATGTCCTGAGGAAAAAAGAGACTAGTGGGTACAGAGAAGAGCAAGATCCCTCAGTGACTGAGGGACAGCAGATAAGATTAGATAAATATAAATAATAGATGAGGGTGTATCTCATAGCATTGTGCTGATTTTGAATTTCACTCTGAATGAGTTGGAAAGTTATTGAAGTTAAACAGAGTAATAATTTGATGTAACATAATTTGAAATATACTTGACAGCTGAATTGAGAATGAACTTTGGGAGTCAAGTATGATAAAAATGAAATCAGTTAGGAAGATCTCACAACAATCCAGGAAAGACACAATACTGACTCTATCTTGGTGGATACCCTAGAATTCGAGTGAAGTTGTTAGATTCTGGATATATTGTGAAGAAAGAGCCAGTAGCTCTTTTGAAGAACTGAAGTATAATGTGAGAAAAAGTAATACACCATGAGATAAAATAACACACATTAAGATTTGGGCCTAAGCAATAGAAATAATGGAATTATCACTAACTAATCACAATTAAAGTTCATTAAGGTGGGTAGTTACAAATAAATACATAGGTAATCAATAAGTTTTTTGTAAACAATCAATCATCTGTTATAAAATATAATATCAAAATCAAAATAACAGCCAGGAAAGGAAATATACATATGTATGTCAGATTTCCCTCATGCAAATTCTAATTTTTAAAGAGACAGAGAATTTTTATCAATAGAGGTATATGATATTACTTAACATGAGATCTTACTATATTAAAATATAAATAACTTCTAAATGAACTAATACATTAAACAATTAAAATTATATTCTCTAAAGTCGATGGCAGTGGTGAAATATTCTTCTAGATTTAATATGACAGAGTGCTAATATTAGAAAATAATATTTTGCAAATTGAAATGATGATAATTATTTGAATTCTGTTAAAGTATTTCAAAAACATGACAAGACATTGAAAGAGTCAAAACTATAAGGAATTCTGAGACCTGTAATCAACCATGACATTGAGCTCCATAACAGTTCTGATACTGGTATGAATATCTCTTGACTGCAAAGCTAAACTAGCTCAAAGTAAAGCAAAAATAATTTTCAGAAGTAAAATGTACTTTAGACATTGTTATTTAAAAATTAGTATGTTAGAGAAAACAACTATTCTCCAATGCTCAGTGTTAAGTAAGCTGGAGCAAACTGTGCTCATTTAAAGTTTGCGGTAATATTTATTGGGACTGATATTTAAAGTATACATAAGTATTAGAATTTCTGTGGACTGCATCATTCTTCAAAGAACAGTTTAGTTTGAAGATGAATACCTATGTCTAGCCACTATCACTTGGATATCTCTGCATTGCTTATGCTAACACTCTTAAGCTTCAAGGAACTATCCTAATGAGAGAGCATGCTGAGACAATCTGCTAGCTAAGCTACTCCATGCAGACCAATTTCATTATTTTTAATGTATGTACCTTTGCCTATGAATAAATGATTTCTGTTTTACTCCTGTCTCATCAAGCTTAGGTATAGACTCATAAAAAAGCAACCCAATGCCTGAGAATCATCTAAACCTGATTTTAACTTTGTATTATAAACTTCTTGGCTTTGCATTTGTAATTGAATTTGCTGATAAGCACCTGAAACATCTTTTTTCTGCTAAGATTAGTAAAGCTTCTTTTAACAATGTGCAACAGTGATAGCTGTTATCTGTTCATTCTCCTTTATTTTGCTCATGAAATAACTTATGAGAAGCTGATTTTCTTATATCTCTCTACTTTAATACAAACAGATCGGTAAGGGAGAAAAACATTGCATTTACACTAACCTAATTTTAGCAAATAGCTCCACAAAACTCTCAGTAGTTTTCTTCTTTTTTACCTTTAAAATACTGGAATTTTAAAATAGTGAACTTCCCAGGCATTCAGGATCTGGAGAAGAGTCAATATATATACATATGACAAATAAATATTTTTGCCAATATCTAAATCTGTGGTGCTCAAATTTTTTGAGAGAGTCATACTAAGAAATCCATTGCATACCTAAATATTTATACAATAGCACTTCCCTGAAATATAACAAAACTGACTGTCGTGTTTCATTATAACTGGCTCTAAACAGCTGAAGCTGATAAAATGCCATGAATTTGAATGATGAAAATGAACATTCATTTATTAGACCAAACTTAAGATACTTTCCTGACTAATGGACAGACATATGAATCCATTTCATTTTATTCAATGCATTAGCTTCAGCACTTCATTAGCACAAACACCATGAACTTCCCTTTTTAAAATTTAAAATCCCTGATTATCAACCTCAGCTACTTGCTCAGTAAATTTCTTAACTGGCATGCTTGGCAATTAATAGACTCAGCTTTGTAATAATTATTATTGTGGTGGTAAAAGTGGTACTCTGGCTCTGGTCTTTGTTTCATTCTTAGACATTCTAGGTCCCACCAAAATTGCTTTGTGGGCCTTACTTAGTGGTGCTAGTGTTGCTGGATTTCTAGACAGAAACAAGATGCTTACCTGTGTCTTTTGTTGTTTAGAACTTGTGCTGTGGCTGAAAACTGCAGCGCTGGCTGACAGAGATCTCATTTATTCTTGAATCCTCCGTAAATTTAATAACTGAATTGGTTTGAGGTATTCTAACTATGAGTAACTATAGCTCGTGACTTATTTTATAATTTTGATCGTTAGTCATCTGCTACTAAGCTTTTGGTCTACTTTTGTTTCCTTTTCTCTGTAATTGTTTCAGAAAAAGAATCCACTTCTGTCTTTTTAGGGCATTCTTAAGTTTGGCTTTTGGCTGACAAGGAAATCATTTCTTGATCTTGTTTGGAAAATACAGGCACTGCAGTGTTGAAACAGTTATCATAGCCTTGATCCCTTCCATGAGGACTATTTCAATTCTACAACAGTCCGCCTTTTTAATTGGTTTTAAAATCTGTCATTTTATGTCAAAACTCTAGAACTATCCAGTCCAAGCCTACATAATACTAAGTAGAAAAAAATAAACTGATTATAAGACCTCTTAAATTTCATGATAGCTCTGACATTAATTATAAGTTTACAGAAAGATATAAATACTTTTAAAATAAAACATTAACATTTCTGAAGGATTTTAAAAAATTAATTACTAATTTTAAAGCATCTGACGTCTCCTCAAAAAACTCTGGTTGCGTCTTCAACTACGGGAAAAGTCTGAGACAAAAACAAAAGTTTAGCCATGGTTAAGAAAAACACCTTGGCTATTTATCTCTTGACTAGGAGATAGTTACAGATGCAACTCATTCAGTGATTTAGAAATTGTTTATTGTATAAGAAAGGAGTAGAATTTCTATAAAACATATCTAATCAAGGTGAATATTTAAAAATTAATATTCTGACTTCTCCATGATTTTATTACACTGTAAAAATGTCAGCTTAATATTCTAATTTATAAGATACTTGGTTTAATCTCTCACAGAAAACATAAATAAAATTAACATCCTAAATTTTGTATCCTGAAAGAAAATGTTGTTTTAGTAAATGCTTAGGATTTTAAAAGTGGAAACTTTTAAACTATATATGTTCAACTAAACTGAATTATAATGATCAATGAAAAAATACCAATGATAATATTGTTGTTGAAGAGTTACTTTAATTTCTAAATTCCTATTTATTTCAAAATCTTAAAAGGTTCACTAAAACTTTTATTTCTAAAGAATATTGTAAGATAATCAGATTTCCTACAAGAATGAAAACAAATATAGACAATCATTTTTATTTATTTTTATATTATATGTTTATATATAACATTTTACTTATACTTTTTTACTTGTACTCATAATATTCTTATATAGTATGTGGACTTTTTCGTATATAAAGCTTAAGTCAAAAAGATATAATTCATGTAATTTTGCATATTATTTTAATAAGACTAATTCTATTTAAGATTAAAATGGAAAGCTTCATAAAATAACAATAATATTTTATTCTGAAGTTGTCCAGGATCACTCCCTATATATGTTTAAATATATACAATATTATAACAGAAATTAGTGGGAAATTATGAACTTGGAATATACAGTATATTCTTCATATATATTTCTTCTTCCTGTACTCCTAAATCATAAAGTATAACTGAATGGATCTTTCACTGCAGGAAGTTAGAAATTTTAATAATTATTATTTTTTCTATACTGTTATTTTAATTATATGTTAACTCTGATTAATGAGTCAATCAAAACACAAGTCTTCCTTAATGTTTGACCAATGTCATAACTCATTTCGATATTGCTTTTACTAAAGTTATGTCTCATACTGAAACTGTTAAAATGTCTTTACACAATATTTTTTTTTATTTCCTAGACAGTTGCCTGGTAAAACTGACATTTACTTTTACTTTACCAAAGGGGAAACATGAAACTTACAAGTTTTGGTTAGCATTCTCTATACTTTAATTAATTTAAAATTATTGTGAGAACCTTATTTCTTTTTTGGTCCAAATTAAGGATAGTAAGAAGCTTGGCAAATCTAAAGAAAAATTTTGTCTTTCTATCTTTATTATATAGAGATGATTTGTCAGTCATGTAACTATGATTCAGTGAATGCATTCTTTTCATGTTGAGAAAAGTACACATATTTATGTAAAATCACTGACACAATTGATGACTATAAATTGATTTGTTTAAGACAGACTTGTTTTTTAGATTTAAATATTCTTGGTGACTGACATAAAATAATAATTTATAGTATACAGTCATGCATCACTTAATGACAGAAATACCTTCTGAGAAATGAGTCATTAGGTGATTTTGTTCTTCTATAAATATCATAGAGTGCACTTACACAAACATGGATGGTACAGCCTACAACACACATAGGCTTTACAGTATAGCCTATTGCTCCTAGGCTACAAACCTGTATGACATATTACTGCACTGAATATTGTAGGCAATTATAACACCACGATAAGTATTTGAGTATCTAAATATATTTAAGCATAAAAAAGACACAGTAAAAATACGTGTAAAAGATAAAAGCTCGTACACCTGTATAAAGCATTTACCATGAATGGAGTTTGCAGGAGTAGAAGTTGATCTGGAGGAGTCAGTGAGTGAGCAGTTAGGGAATGTGAAGGCCTAGGACATGACTACTGTAACTTAATGAGTTATGCTGCAATGTTATGACTGCTATGACATCAGGGATTTTTCATCTCCTTTATAATCTTACGGGACCATCTTCAAATATGTGGTCTGTTGTTGACTGAAATGTTGTTAGGAGGCTCACCCCTGTCAATTAAAAGCACTAAAGACTTGTCAATGCTTGTCCAGTTAGCACTCTAAGCTATATATTGAGCAAATCCTTATAAATTGACTTGTGAAGGCAATTCTACTTCCCTCTACTCTTACTATTTATTACTGTAACAAGTCCACCAGACAGCTTTTAGTTTTAAACAACTACAGATAGTTTCTGAATTTTTATGTTTTGTTTGCTTTCCCCTTATACTTGGCTGATGGTCTCTGCTACAAGTTTCAAGTTATTAAATCTTCTAGAGTAAATATAAAGAAGCCTCAAAGACTCAAGCAAGATTTTATAGTTTAACAATTATTAAATAAAAGAGCATTAGAAATTATTGCTGTTTATTAAGTATATTGTTATCAGGGTCTTATATGTCATAGTAGAAATGTAACTATCTTATAAAATTACATCGGATGATTATGCATTAAAGAAAGACAAGTTACTGAATAACACAATATTATTCATTAAAAATCTAAAACCAAAATAGAAGTACGGACCAAGGAAATCTGATTATATATCAGTCATTTGTGCCATTATTCTATTGTTTCAAGCCAAGAGACATTAAGGAAAGGACTGTAAGGAAATTTTTGTTTACTTTGAACAAATGACAAACAGCAGCAGTTGCCAGGGAAATATCGAAACAATTATTTTATTTTAGTGCCCCGGGAATTAATCAGCTGCAGCCTGTAAAGAACCTTACCTACTTAGCAACTCTGAGATTATGACCCCTGACTTGATATAAAGTGAAGACCCTTTCCTAATTAATGGAACAATGGAACTCATTTTATTCAAGTATGTACAGATCAAAGGACTTATTCTATTCTCTCCAGAGTACCAATTTTTAGTAGGACAAATTTTGTGACCTCTCACTTTCTAGTACTTAAAAAACTGACTTTTTGCCCTCTACAGACTATTCAGTAATTTTTTAATGGTATGTACACTGTATTGTGCAGTTAATAGACTCAACTTTATAAACATTTTTATCTCTGGTAGAGTGTTTAATTCATTGGCAGTGTATAACTGAAAATAATACAAAAGGCAATTATATCCTTATTCTGTGATATAGTATGACATTTACACTTTATATTTTATTTTCCAAACAATACTGGTGACGAACCATAATTGATTTCATGAACTATTTATTAATAGGTTGTGGCTTGCATTTGATGTAAATTCTGTGTTACTTGCATTTATTGTACAAGTTCTTGCACTGGACTATTATTTGCATCTCTGCTCTAATACCCAAAAGCTTTGTGACTTTAAAAAAGTGTACTTAACAACCTTAAGTCTATGTCATCTTACGCAAAATTTGTTCTTAATAATAGCCACACCTTAAGGTTTTTTGAGGATGATATGAGAAAACTTGCAAAACATGTACCATGGTGTCTAGAATTTACAATTCTCAATATAAGTGTTTATGATAATGGATATAGAATCACCATTAATGTCATTAATATAATGCTAAAATTAGTTATAATAATCATTTTTTTGAAATTCTTATATTAAACAATATCATTAATTGGAAATATTATTCTTTGTATGTAAAATCACACACATACCAAAAGCTTTATTTAAGAGGATTTAAATGAGTTATATAATGGATTAATTCATAATTGGTAATTTTTTGAGAATGCAATAAATTTAGCGGAATCTAAAAAGCTTAGGTGAATGTTTATACAAACCTATTACATTCTCTCTGGGACTATACAAAAGTTCTCTTATTTATGTTGAAATTTTAAATAATAAAATATAAGTGAAAGAATTCTACTTTCTTTTGACATCCTTTAAGGATTAATAAGAGATTGTCTTACTATGGTAATAATATATGATCAGCTAAATTATTCTCCTATGAGTTTATTTTTACCATAAAGCATCTTGAATCTGTTATTGGGGATGAAATGTACGTAATTCCCAATGCAGCTCTTCTCTGTGAAGGTCAGATATTTAACGAAGTTTCTAGTAAAACTACACATTGGAGTATTTTCAATTAAGTAGGTAATGGAAGAAATATTTAGGTTAGATGAATAAAAAGATATAGCATTATTTGTAAAGTTAATGAAATTAGTTAGCACATTAAAATATGGCTAATAATCTGTTTGTAATATATTCAAGTAGAACAAGCCAAATGGTAAAATAAAACTAGTTAATATGCAGAAATTGGTTAAATTAAACCAGCTGATGGAAGCCAGCTCCATTAATACACATATTCTAGGCAGAAAGCCCAAAGGGATGACAAAGACAGCTTGGATCCTACAACAAGATGAATAAATAACAAACTTATGAAGTATCTACATTTTTAACCACATATCTTTTTAAGAAATTATAACTCAGCATAAGAAAAGATGAAGACAACATAGATGAATCTTGAGATTATCATGCTAAGTCAAGTAAGTCAGACATATGTAGGAGATAAAACTGAAAGGAACAAACGAACAAAACAAACAAACAAAAACTCATAGACACAGACAACAGTTGATGCCAATTACTGGAAGAAAGTGGGGGGGTGGTCTTAATAAAGGAGTCAAATATTTGGTGACAGAAAGAGATTTGGCTCTGGATGAACACACAATGTAGTATACAGATGAAGTATTATTGACTTGTACACTTAAAACCTATATAATTTTATTAACCAATGTAACCCCAATAAATTTAATAAAAATAAATTATGATATTGAAAAGCAACATGAAAATTTCTCCATTTTTTTATAACTAATTTATAAACAAGGTTGTCTTTATTCCTATTATTTCAGTGAACTGATAGTTAACATAATTTTATTGATGTAGAAATAGATAATTTTGAAGTCCAACATAGTGGCAATTGGGAATATAAGCTGCAATTAGATTTTTAAAAATATTCAAAGCATTTAAATTGCCGACAATATAATACATATGCTCTAATTTTAGGAAATAATATAAACTTTGATAAAAACATGTTCTTTTCAGCAATATTTCAAACACAAACTTTTTGGATATAATCATATTTCCGTTTTATTAAAGAATTAATTATAAAATTGAGAATGTTTGCAATGATGAACAAGAACGTTTCAACATTTTAATTTTTGCATCACAAGCACACACTAATCTCCAAAGATTCTTTTTTTTTTTTTTATATTGTGTCACATTTGTTGAGCTACCTAGGAGCATCGTAGATTTTTTTTTCTTTTTTTTTTCTTTTTTTAATATCTAAACCTGTGTAGGTATTTGAGATCCTTGAATTGTTTTAATTGCTTAAAATGTATAAGAGCATAAATACAATTTTAAAATTATTTTAATGTTTAGCAATAAAGTGAAGGTAATTTTCTATATAATTACAAATTCAGTGATAAGGCAATGAAATGTGAAATATCTATTAAGGACCATTCAAGACCTAAAACTGCTGAGCCTGGTAAAGATATTAATTGTATGCATTTTCACTGAAATAAATGGGATTTTACAAGATAAAGAGCAAAGCAGGGGGATTTTATAAGCTTCTGATGTTCATATAATTTAAAAAAATTAAATGATGGGTAAACTTGGTTCCAGGCACCTGTTCCAATATTTGTAAAAATGTCAACATTTGAGTAGCTGGTTCTTGCATTTACAGGATGTAAAATCAGCATGTTTTCTGTTTTTCTTTTAAAATGACCAGTTATTAAATATTTAATCCAATTTATTTCAAAAAAAACTGTTAGTCTTTATATATATATTTTCTGCATATTGTAGCCAAAAGTCAAAAAAAAAAATCTATTAGGATCAGAAATAAAACAGCAATGCCCACTTTAACCATTGTTGTTCACCATTATACTACAAGTTCTAGCCAGAACAATTAGAAAAATAAATAAATTAATGGTATCCCAACTGCAAAGAAAGAAGTTAATATATATATATATATATACATATATATACATTATATACACACATACATATACTCACAGATGACATGATCTTACATGTAGAAAATCCTCTGTAAAATCTATAAAGCTAGAGACTTAAAAAAAAAAAACAGAAAGCTTACGGACTATGAGATCACCACACACACACACACACACACACACACATATGTATTCTTATACATATGTAAAGAACACTCTGGAAAATGAAAATAAGAAAGCAACTTCCATTGCAATGACATTTAAAAAACTAATATATTTAGGAACAAATTTAACCAAGGAAGTGAAAATCACTATTGAAAGAAATTAAAGGCCTAAATAAATAAGAAACTTCATGTTAATGAATAGGGAGACAATATTTTAAGATGGCAATACCATCCAAACAGAACTACAAATTCAGCCCAATCCATATCAAAATTTCAATAGTCTTCCTTTGCAGAATGGAAAAAACTGATCATCAACTTATACAGAATTGCAAGGGAACTCCAGTAACCAAAATCCTAAAAGTGAACAAAGTTGGAGGACTCATATTTCCTCACCTCAAAATTTATTAATGGGCAACATAGTCAAAACCATTGGTACTGCCATAAGTACAGAAATACAGATTAATGAAATAGAATTGAGAGTCTAGAAATAAATGTGTCTATGGTCAGTTGATTTTTTAAAATTATGACAAGTTCACTCAATGGGGAAGGAGAAGTCCCTTCAACAAATGGTGTTGGGGCAACTAGATGCAACATACTAAAGAATAAAATTGACTTCACATCATATAAAAATAACTCAAAATAAACCAACAACATAAATATAAGGGCTAATATTATAAAACTCTTAGAAGAAAACATAAGGGAAAATATTCATGGCCTTAGATTTGGCAGTAGATTCTCAGGTATGACACCAAAAGCAGGAGCAGCAAAAGAAATAAAATAATAAATTGGACTTCATTAAAATTAAAATATCTTGTGCATTAAAGGATATTATCAAGAAAGTGAAAAGACAACCTATAGAATGAGATAAAAATATTTCTAAATTATATATCTCACAAGAACTTAATATCTAGGGTATATAAATAATGCCTAAAACTCAACAACAAAATAACACACAATCCAATGCAAATTGATCAAAGGGCTTGAATAGACGTTTCTCCAAAGGAGATATACAAATGCCCGAAAAGCACATGAAATGATATTTAACACCATCAGTCATTAGGATGACTACAATTTAAAAAAAAATGTTTTTAAGGAAAATAAATGTTGGTTAGGATGTGGAGAAATTGTTTACAAATATGTGCACTGTTGATGAGAATGTAAAGTGGTACAGCCATTATGGAAAAGAGCAATTCTCATAGAGTTAAAAGATACAATCATTACATGACCCAACAATGCTCCAAAATATATATCACGAAGAACTGAAAACAGAGACTCAAACAGACACTTGCATGCCACTGCTGATTGTGGCATTATTCACAAAAGCCTTAAGTTGAAAACAACTCAAATATTCATTAACAGATGATTGGATGAGCAAAATGTGGTGTATACGTACAAAAAGGAATGTTATTCAGCCAAAAATAGAAAAGCTAATGCATGGTATAGAGTGGATGAACTTTAAAAATGTTATTCTAAGTGAAATCAGCTAGACAAAATAGACAAATATTGTATGACTCTAGTTATATAAAATATCTAGTACAGATACATTTACAGAGACAGGAAATAGATTAGAGTATCCAAGAGGCTGGGGAGAGGAGAGAATGGAAAACTAATGCTTAATTGTTAGAGTTCTGATTATGGTGATCAAAAAGTTTTGGAAATGGTGGTAATGATTACACAAAATTGTGAATGTTATTAACACCTGTGAATTGTACACTTAAAATGATTAAAATAAAAATTTTTATTTTATATATGTTTAACTTCAAAAAAATTAAAAGAGAAAATTCTAAAAGTATATCTATGTACAATTCACGATAACTGATGTTTAAAGAACAATATGAGTCTCCTGAAAGGGATCATGATTTGACCACTTAGAATTAGCACAAAATTAAACATTCCTAATTTATAGCAGCATATTATCTCCTTTGAAATAATTTATAAAAAATTCTATCCTTAAATAAAATAGTGTGTGTCTAATTATAACTGGTAGCTTTATTACATACTGGGGATGTATAGGATAAAATAGAAATGTATGTCTTAGGGAGCTTAAGGAAGAAACTAAATAGAGGAGAAAGAAGAGGGGGGAGGATAAGAGGGAGAGGGAGAGGTAGAGAGAGAGAGCAAATGAGGAGAGGAGATAGGAGAAAGAGAGATGACAGAATAAATTTTTTAGATAAGGAAAAATGTAATCTAGTATAAAGATTAGATAGCAGAAGAAACAGCCACTTTTTTTTTTTTTACAGCAGAATGCACCGCATCCACAGGGTGTAAAATTATATGTATATGTTTGATTTTCAGAGACAATGAATATGTATTTAATAGAAGCATGGAAATAGATTTTGAAGTGCATGAACAATCTCTGAAAGAGTTGAAATGGGATAAAGATTAATTGACCAGATATCTTGTATAGAATTGAAGTGATGAGGGATTATTTTAATTTTACGATCATCATTTCATACTAGGAATAATGTGTCCTAATATTTTATATAGACAGGAATCATGTAACTTAGTTCTCTAGATGAGTGTAATGAAAAGTGGAAAAAATCATAAGACTTTAAAATAATGAAAAAATCTTATTGACCTATGAGCCATGGAATGTTACTGTGAAGTTCAAAGATGATAACATCAAAGAAAGGAAAAAGTTGGTAAAATTGAACTGTTTGATTTTAAAATTAGTATAGATTTTTTATTCATCTATTCTCTATGAGGGGAAAGAAAGGAGATAAAGTGAGGCACAATTGCCAAAGTTCTTCGTCATCTATGTTATTTATAAAACAATCTAAGCCATTGACCATCTCTCTCTCTCTCTCTGTGAGTGTGTCTCTGTCTGCCTTTGTCTCTTTCTTTCTCTTTCTCTCAAGAATAAAATTTTTGAACAAAAATGAAGGACTCTCAGTTTTGATATCTATATATGCTTTAAAATCTCCTTCCCTAAAAATGTGTGCACCTAAATTATTAATTATCTCAAGAAATATTTTTAATTTTTTTCTGGAATATATCTCTGTTGAGTAAATATTTGAGATAGAAATTTTTAAAAAATTAGCAGAGAAGCTTTTTGTTTTCACTACATTTGTTAAAATTTTCTTTCCAGTTAGAGTAATTTAAAGTAAGTTAATATTATAAATATAGCAAGGTGATTCCAACTAAGCTATCACTCTACTGTTTTTTTAGGTGATTGATAAAAGTTTATTGGAAAAAATTGATGTGGGTACTGGTTGTTTCTTGAGGTCAATATATTGAAATAGATAAAAGTTTAAGAAGAGGGGGGAACATTAAATGGAAAAATCAATAGCTATCATAAAATGAGTTTAATAAATGCAAATTTTTGTTCAAAAAGGTATAATATTTTTCAAGCATATGTCACATGTTCTTTTTAACATTTATAAGTTATTGCTCATTATATTAATGACCACTATTTTCTAATCTTTTTCTTTTAGTAATATAACTTCAGTTGCATTTTCTTGTTATCAATTTTATGATAGGATTATCTACTTGACAAATTTGGGGTATAAAAACTAACATAAAAAATGTGACAAAAGATGTTAAATGTGGTTTTGCACATGTTCATAAATCTTTGGGTTTTTTTAGGGTGTTTTTTTTTTGTTTTTTTTTTGGTGTTTCTTGAAGCTGGGTAATACCACTGGCCTGTAATTGTACTAACTAAATGAGAAAATCATATTCACCTTCCATGTTAAAGATATTTTCATGGGCTCATAAATCACAATAATAATTTAATAAAAATTATTTTATTTCAAACATTTTACATTCAATATCTTATTTAATATTTTTACGAACACCTCTGCTAAATTTTATTGAACTATTTTATATTTGAGAAAAAAGACTTAAAACATCTAAGTGATTGGTATAAGGTGGCAAATGGCAAGTAGAAGTCATAGCTGAGATTAAAACCCAGGTGTGCCCAGATTTGTCTGAACCAATATCTTCACATATGTTTTGTTATTCACCCTAATATGCCGTCCCAGATTCTCATTAATAGAAAAAGTTATTTTCTTTTACATTGCCATAAACAATAATTGTAAAATATGGGTTAAGCTGCGATTGATTATAGATTCTATGAACGCATACTATCTGAGGCAGTTGTATTATACATTACATTTCTGAGATTAGATTTAGAGGATCTGCAGAGATTTTAGAAAGCACAACAGAAAACAACCACAATTACAATGAGACCTTTGCAGCAAGAATTATGACAACCCCATTGTTGCTTTGCTTTGTTTGTCTGTTATGCTGTTACTTCCAGCCTGTTAGTATTGTATGAGAAAGCAAAAAAAAAAATACTGTTCCTGTAGAAGCTTATACTGCCTACAGAAAAAATTTCATCATGTCAACACGATATTCATGTTATGTTCTTCTATATCCATTGCATACCGAAACTCTAAAAACATTTGGCTGGCCATATTTTGTTGAAGTACCATTACTTACCTCACCTCTTCTTAATTGCAATTTTGCTAATTTATCAAAGTTCGGTTCAAACTCTACCTTATACATGAAAACTTTCTCAAACCTACCAATCAGATTAAACTACTTCTTTTTTGAGGACTATGGTGTATATACCTCATTCGTTTATTTGGGGCATTTCTTTTCTTCTCCTAGATACTACTCCTAGATACAAGATCATTAGGTCTTTAAGTTCAGACAATGAGAGTTGTTTAACTTTGAACCCATTCTCTAACATATAATACTTAACAAATATCTAAAATATCTTTGCTGAAACATGAAATATTTAATGTCATTTTTGTCTTTACCTTGAATCAGCAGTAATGATATTTATGTCACAACATTCCTGCAAGATAATAGGGACAGGTGTGATTAAACTATTGTGTAGAAAAAGAAATTAAGTCTATGAATTTAATAATATCTCCAAGGCCAAAGGACAAAGTTAATTATATATAACTTTGAATTCTGTATTGGTAGTTCAGTACAGTATTACACTATACCTTTTGGCTCAATTGAGCTCCAATATATAGTAATATTTATAGGTCTAGTAAACATAGAAATATATTATTGACTCATAATATCATGATTTCAATTATTCTAGAAAGTTTTATTTACAGCTTTTATTTTCCTGATGCAAGTACACTTATCTATGTTGAATTTGATTTTGTCTGTTTATAGTTAAAAAAAAAAAAACATTTAAATTCTGTTTCTCTTATAATGGTTGTAACTACTCTTCTATACAGTGAAACCTCAGATGAATATACTCTCTTCCATCAGGAAGACAGGAATACAGTCCTAAAAAGCATTACAAATAATATCAGGTGATAATTTATCAAAGATAACTGTTGTGCTCTTCACCTAGATTTAAGACAATTGCATTAGAAATGGTTTGAAAATCCTAATTAACATGTGCAATATTCTATGGTTAGAACTGCTGAATGTTTATTGGCATATGTAAAAGAAATCGATCCTGAAATTCCCATTCTTAAGGTAGAAATTGTCAAACTATGAAGCAAATCTCCACAATCAGCATAAATGCCTGCTTAGCAGTCTTGGCAGAAGAGCCAAAGACAGTTACAGATATAAAATAACTATGGCATTATCCCTGTAGTTTTCCTCTCAGAACTTATTCAAGTAGAGGTAGCCAAGAGTTTCCAGAGTCAGTTCATAACTTGTCTGTGTATCAATGTTTCCTTGACTGGGGATCCTTATCTGATAGCAAATGATCTCTCTACAATTTCATTTTAATTTTAGGTCTCCAGAAGGACTTCATACCAGAAAGAAACAAATAGTTCCTGCTTAATCTCTCTATATATGACTTTTTAATGATTTTTTTTTCCTTTTTTGGTTATAACCCAGATAAAATACCTCAAATGTATGTCAATACATCTAAATTTTTTTCTACAATGTTTTCAACAACAACAAAACAATTTTTCTAGTTTCAGCAAGTAGAAGCAGGAACAACAAATGAATTCTGACTGGGCTGGGCTGGTATTAGGTAACCACAGGAAATACTATATATTTTTGAACCTATAAAGATTGCTTTAGTATTAAAAAAAAAAAAGCCCAATGCATGAACATGAGAAATGTAGAAACTGAGTCAGGCCTATGTCTCATATCTAGCAAAACAAGCATTTATTGATGAGTGGTAACAACATAATTCCTTATACCATCAGCCACTTCTAGATTGTAGCATTGATACTCAGTTTCTAACTTATTCATTTCTAACTTATTCATTTAGCCAGCACATTTTATCAATTTTTTAAACAATGTTAAACAGCTTTATTGAGGTATAATTATTATACAAAAATCTGGACATATATAATGTACATGTTAATGTGTTTGCACGTATGTATACACTCATGAAACTATCACTATAATCAAAGTAATGAACTTACCTATCACTTCCAAAATATTTCTTTGTCCCTTTTTTGAGGTTAGAACACTTACCATGGGATCTACCCACAACAAATTTTTAATACTGCATACAATATTGTTTACTGTAGATATAATGCTGTATAGCAAAGCTCTGGAACTGATTCTTGCATAACTGAAACTTTACACCAATTAAACAAGTCTCCATATCTTTCTACTTGCAGTGCCATAATATGTTAATCATATATGGTTCTGTTCTTTGCTATTCTTTTCTATTTCATATTCTACTCTTTCATATCATTTTATTTTCTGCTTCTTTGAATTTGAATATTTTCAGTACCTCATATTAAGTGGAATCATGTAGCATCTGTCCATCTGTGAATTATTTCACTTAACATAATATCCTCTATTATTTCATCCATGGAACAAAAGGCAGAATATTCTTCTTTTTCAAGGCTGAATAATATTTCATTGTATTTATACACCACATTCTCTTTTTCCATTTGTCAATGAGCTTTTAGGTTGTTTTCTTATCTTAGTTATTGTGAATTGTGCCGCAATGCACATGGGAGTGCTGATACCTCTTTAAGATTCTGATTTCAATTCTCTGGATACAACTGGGATTGATAGATCATATGGTAGTTCTATTTTTATTTTATCTTTAGTTTTTTGAAGAACCTCCATGTTTTTTTTCCATAATAGTTATACCACTATGTTTTAAATTCCATATTAAATCTTTTTCATATTAAATTTCAAAATTAAATCTTTAATCCATTTTGAGTGTATTTTTGTGGTGTAAGATTAGGGGCCAATTTCATTCTTCTGCATGTAACTATCCAGTTTTCCCACACTAATTGTTGAAGAGACTGTCTTGTCCCCAATATGTATTTTTGCCTCCCCTGATAAAAATCACTTGGCCATACAGGTGAGGGTTTAATTCAGGCCTTTCTATTGCTTTATATTCCATTGTTCTACTTGTCTACCTTTATGCTAGTACCATACAGTTTTATTAATTATAGTTTTGTAATTTATGAGAAGATAGAGAAATCATTATAAACATAATATAATAAATTCTTTATGGTAACGTTCTCATATGTAGATTCATTAAGCCTATTAAAATAATATTTAGATGTATTGCTATAATTCATTTTTTAAATGAATTCGTTTACTTTCACACTAAACCCAATACCCATACTTAATGTTCTTCATGTAGTAATTCAGAATTTTTGCACAAGATCCAAAATTGTTTTCCAAGCTGTTTATTAGACATTTGCAGTTAGAAGTGCTACATGAACCAGACTCCAAAACTAAAGTTATTAACTCCCCCCCCAAAAAAATTCCTGCTCCCTTACTTTAGTGTTCTAATACACACATAACAACACTACCACCAGGGGCTGAGACAGCAACGCTGACTTCTTTCTTTCTCACAAGCTTAAAAAAGAATCAGTAACTAAGTTCGGTTAATTTAGCATCTAATATTATCAATGAAAATAAAAAGAGAAAAATCTTTCTGCTCCAAAAAAGATGATAGCTACACCAATATAAAGAAAGAGATACAAAAAAATAAATAAATAAACAGCCAATTTATGAAATAAATATCTTATGTGGTATGCTACAATGAGATATGAGAAAATGAAAACAAAATAGCTTAGTCAAATTGTTTCATGTAACTGGAGAAGTACACATATAAATTTCATTTCAGATTATATGGTTATTTCACTAATAAGCGTTTTGACCTTTCTAATCAAAGGTCATATCATTTTAGGTGTATCAAAATGTTTTGATTGATTTATTTTAAAACTTTAAATTTAAGATAGAAACATAAAAGAAAAATAGATTAACATACAGTTTTTTGAAATGTCCTACTTTTCTTTGTTGAGGTTTCATAGTTTTAGTGTTTCCAGTTTCTTGTCCAAGAGATATGTCTGAAACTGACACAAAGCCTGTTTCTCTTCAGTATAATTTTCTGAACCATAGAACTTCATCTTCCATCCTTGTTTGTTAGGTATTGGTTCCTGAGAAAAAAATAGTTTTTCTTAATAAGAGAGTTAAGTGTTTCTTATTATGTAGACTTCTATCAATCATAAACAAAAAGTTTCCTTGCTGGTGTTTTTGGTGAAAAGTCTTTTGAATAGAAAATTCATTAACCTCTTCTTAGATAGATGCTGCTTTGGTTTTTTGAATGAACAACCTGGAAATTTATGCAGTATTTATTTTTCCTTTAAACTATATATTTCTAGTATTTATATTTATAGTGTGATCTGCTCATGTAAGCTTTAGTAAGCAATAGTTCAAATAAATTAATCTAAAGAAAAGCTTCTTCAGAAGTTTAGAAAAAAAGACTCCATATTTCTATGTATGAATAAATAAATAAATAAATTAATTAATTAATAAGCTTTTATAGAATGAGTTAGCAAAAACAGATAGCTTATATTTCTGTACTTTATACTTGGCAAGTATGACAATAAAGTATTGTTTTGATGACCAAGTACATATAAGTGCCTTAATTTGTTCAACTAAAATGAGTAACTCTATCATTATAATACAATGTTACATCAGTGGAGAAGAATTATTACTGCTTCTTATCTCTCACTCTATCTCTTTACCTACGTACCTACCTACCTACTTACCCACCTACCTACATACCTATCTATCTACATACCCATGCATCACAAAATATGATGGAAGTTAATAACCTTTTATTGCTTGGGGTTCTTGTGTGTGTGCATCAATTAAACAACTTTCTAACTCATATAGAATCATTCTTTGCAATTCAAGTATTATTTCCTTTTAATGCAATTCAGCTGACTGAGACATTTGCAGATTCCACTAAGAGTAATAGAAAGAAAGTAAAGGGGATGGAAGGAAACACACCTTTATCAAGTGCCTGTTTTAAGCTAGTCACTAAGATAAAGACTTCCATGTGTTGTATTCACCTTGTAACAATCCTGATGGGTGTTAGCTACAGTCCCCAATTTTTCACAGTTCTGATTATTTTTGTCCCAGTAAACAATTTATACAAGTTATCACTGAATACACTCTTACCAACAATAGTTATCTTTTTATTTATTTATTTATTTATTTATTTATTTATTTATTTATTTATTTATTTTATTATGGTGGCTGGTTAATGAAATCCAGTTTCAGATGTGCAATTCAACAGTTAGGGATATATATATTGCATTGTGTGTTTACCGCCCATAGTTAGATTTCTCTCTGTCACTACATATTTAACCCTTTTACCCCATCTACCTCTCTGCTTCTCCTCCACCCCTTACCCTCTGGTAACCACTAGTCTATAGTCCATGTCCATGAGTCTCTGTTGGTTTGTCCTGTTCATTTGTTGCTTTTAGGTTTATAACCCACATATAAGTGATATCATGTGATTTTCAACTTTTTCTGTCTGGCTTATTTTGCTTAGCATGATTATCTTGAGGTCCATCCATGTCATCATAAATGGCAGTATTCCATTTCTTATGGCTGAGTAATATTTCATTGTCTATATGTACCACAACTTCTTTATCCAATCACTTAAACTTACTTGAGTACTGCCAACACTCTTATAGATCACTACAGAGACTCATTGACATATCTGAGAACTAAGGATTTGTGGATATTGGTCAATAAATGCAGAAGTAGTGCCCTTAGGAATGATAGATAGTTAGAACTTGCGCTGCAAGCTCAAGCCTCTTGTATTCCTGCTCTCTCACACTCCTAATTTAAACATGCATCACTCTTCTGGATACTATGTTAACTTCCAGATTTCCTTTAGCCTCCAGTTTGCCTTTTTCTAAGCAACACAGTATTTCTAACAGAACGAGCTTTCTAACATAGAAAGTCAACCATTTAACTCACATGATTTAATTCTTTCAATGCCTGTAAAATGAAATTTAAATTCCTTGTTTTGGTGTACATGGCTCTCCATTTTTCTTTTGCTTAACTATGCTGCCATTGTCTTGGTAGTCTCTTCTGGGCAGCCTATTTAAATCCTATTAAAACTTTTCTATAGTTTTTACACTTATCATACTCTCTCACACCTTCACACTTTCATGACACTTTATCTAATTTCCACTTACCCTTTAAGACTCCAGCACCTCACAAAATTTCCCTCGATTCCTTGAGGTAGAATTAGATGTGTCTCCCTCTATATATCCTTGACTCAGTAATAGTGCTTTTCACCTGGCATTATGATTGTTTTGTTATGGGCCTTGCATCTTACACCTAAACACTGGTTTGGACATTTTGAATTATGTCTAGCAGATGGGGCTATTGATATGTGAAACTAAATAGCTTCTTGGAAAAAAACTCTTCCTTGAGTAATGTAAAAATTGATAAAATAAGGTAAAAATTCTTGGCTGTCACAAGAGAATGATTTTCTGTTTCTATTTCTCTGTTTATCACATATTCTTCTCTGGCCGGATGTTGATCTCTGCAGATTTTCTCTCCCAGGCTTAGTTTCCAGCTGAATTCAAGTTCATTTGACAAAAAGGAGGCAGCAGAAGGAGATAAAGTGGAAGGAGAGTAAAGAGAAAATTGGAATATTTTTTCCCTCCTTTCCTCCTCTTGTCCCTTCTGGGTGGTATTAGCTTCCACAGTTACAAGTCTTTATTATTAATTCTCTTTTCTACAGGGATTGTAGCTTTTAATCATTTAAATATATTAAATGGTTTAGTGACTGTCAGAAGATTGTCCAGGAAAATTGAGCGCAAAGAGACAATAAATCAGTTTGTGATAAATATTTCACCACAACACTGTGGGGGCCCTCATAGCACTCTTTTGATAGTTTCTAATGATATATAATAGAACACAAAGGAGGTGTCTATTTTGCCTTTTTGAAACTCAAGACTATACTTTTAGGTCTTGCTCGCTTGAGAGACGTGGGTAGAAGGGAAACTGTAGAACACACAGGAATTGAAATTACAATTATGCCCGATGAGATGAGATGCTACAACAATATTGCTAACAGGTTGCAGAATATTTGATTTCAAACTTGAAGCACTGAAAGTTCTTCCTGCAAACACTCAAAGCATTTTTCTCTCCTCGTAATCAATTAGACTTTACAAGGATCACATACCTTGCTGTTGAAAAGAAAGCCTTAAAAATATTACATCTTACTAACACTTAACTCTGAAACTAAACATTATTTATGTTAACACATGAGTATGAGACAGAATAAAAAATGTAACTATATCCCTGTATTTAGAGGTAGTCCCTAATATTAAACAGTATTTACTGCAAAATTTTGGTGAAACAGTATTACATGGAAAAACTGCATTGCTTTTCTTTCAAACAGACTTTTTCTCTCTTTATATATTTTTTAATCAGTCTACATCTTAAAACTAATCATCATCACTAAAGAGGGTCTGAAGTCTACTATAGGCATCATCATTTATCTAAAATCATATCACTTGTATTGAAGAAGTAAAGGTAAGGGTCCTGAGAGAGTCTTAATTCATCTATAGAAAGTGAAAATCAGTAATATATCCTGGATATTGAGATTTTATTTTACACATAATAATTGTGTTCAAACAACATCAAAACCATAGCAAACTCATTTTTATTGCTTCTAGTGAAAGTAATCTGCTGATCTAAAATCTTGTTATGTTTTGCTTTTGTTTATACTAATACTTATTAATATTATTCTTTACTTTCTCATTTTTCATTAAAGAGATGTCAGAAATTCTTAAATAATTTTCTGCTTTTTAGGATTGCTATAGATTACTTATTATTTAGATTACATACATCATTTAGATTATTATTACTTATGTGATACTCTTCATCTGAAGTTATAGCTAACCAGCAAGTCTATCCTAATTTGTAATACTAAAAGTCAATAAGTAGCCTTGTCAAGTACTAATAGCTGTGTTTCTGATATACTTGTCAGCTGTTACTGACACTGTAAAATAAGGCTGCTTGTCTAGATTTTTATTCAAATATCAATAGCACTAAAATTTTCAGTTTTTTTCCTTTTCCTTTTTTATATTCCTTCTTATTCTATATATCATATCTATCATCTATCTATCATCTATCTATCTATCATCTATCTATCTATCATCTATCTATCTAATCTATCACCTATAGTGAATTTCGTATGTGATGTCTGTATATGAGAATTCAATTAAAATAGTTCATATCTGTATAACACAGCAGTTTAAAAAGTGCTTTCTTTTGATAATCAAAACAACTTTTGACACAGGTTTCATTATTGTATTTTAAAAGTCAAAATAAAAATATAAACAAACATGTCAACTTTCAGTGGTCATTTTTTGTATTAGCATTAAAAAAAACAATAGATAATGTTATGGTGCTTGGGTATATTTTATATATACTTATGCTTAATTGTACATTTATGTGATTATATGGGTCTATCCATATGTATTCATAATCATATGATTATATGGGTCTATCCATATGTATTCATAATCATTTCATGTGTTATATTGTAGTTATATATGGTATTTAATCTTATACAGAGATTTAAAAAGACAACAGAACATTAAAGATTTTAAATGACTATTCAACATCTTGTAAGCAATGAGTAACATATCTGTTTCAAACTCGAGACTTCTCCTTTCTGTTTGTCTTTAACATAAAAACATTTTACTGTTACAAAATATTTAAAACTATATTCTTGACGCAAATAAAACAATTTTTGTATGTTTTACTTAGAAGATATTTCTATAAATTACTCTCAGAACAATGTCTGGCACAATAGTCTATGTTTATTTCTGTTCCCCTTAATTTTTTAAAAATATACACAACAAAATTTATTTAGTAAAAGATTTAGAGGACAAGTCTTACTATTTAAATATATATTTTTTATTTTCCTCCTATCTCACTATAATTACATGTCTCTGCAGCTCTGAGAAGTATAAAGAAAAGAAAAGGTAGCAAAAAATTTTGAAACTTTCTGTATGTTTATTTCAAAATCTCCATTAGTATTAACATTATAATGAGGCTCATAGTTTAAAGGAAAGACTATTTTGTAAAATGTTTCATAAGGAATTTATTTAATGGGCAAAGGGAATTAAATTTAGACAACATGAAAAGGTAGATTTCCTTTATGATTATATTAATAGAATTCTTTGAAAAGATTAATTGAAGTAAAATTCATAGGGTTCAAAGAATAATAATCAATTAGGATTTATATTTGTTACATTAAAGGAAATGTTGTAGTTTGAACTTGAACCATCAGATATATTTCCCATTTTTTTCTTAGTTATTCATCAGTGTATTTCAGCTGTCAAGAAAAAAGTCATACATATTTTATATATGATTAAAATATCTGCTAAAACATTCCATAATCAAACACACATTGAAACATAAATGTAATAGTCTGAAATGTTTGGTGATTTATTCTTAAATTGAGAGGAAAAGTAAAATGTCTTTTTCTTTTCTTCATTATGAGTAAATTAACACTTTAAAATTTTACTTTTTCTTAATTAAATATATCCCCTTCTTTCTTTAACTTTACTCTTTTTGTCTATTCTTTCAGATATCTCTTTTTCCCTACCACAATGTCTTCATGGCCTTGAATAAGAAAGAAATAAAAAGAATGAGCTGCAAAGGAAATGATTGATGATTACAAATACATGAAATATTAGTTTGAGTGATGTCAGAAAAATGACAGTGTAGAAATTTCTAGTGCCTATCCCTCCTAGAAACATTAATTTGGATAACTAACCACATCTCAAAATACCTTTCCAAGAGCTAGGATTCCAGATGAGACATTATAGCATCTGAATGAAACACAAAAATAAAAAAGACACATTGGGGAGGGTAAAAAGACAGATTCACATTATCCCCATCACCCCTCCCTCAAGCTCAGGAGATCAGAGTCAAAAGAGAGAGACATTCACTCTATGGGAGAAAGAGAGTGAAGTAAGTGCCAGACTTTACCATGAACCCCAATATGTCCCTGGTGACTTCACAGACTTCCTGCAGGCTCCCATGAATCCAGAGCCCTGGGCTGCCCTGAAATCTGCCAGCTCCCATAAGCCCATGAGGCTTTTTGAAAACAGACTCTCAGCCCACTCCA
This sequence comes from Pteropus medius, assembly GCF_902729225.1. Lineage (NCBI taxonomy): Eukaryota > Metazoa > Chordata > Mammalia > Chiroptera > Pteropodidae > Pteropus > Pteropus medius. Next base: position 6,214,969 of record NW_024349800.1, on the reverse strand, counting down.
ATACAAGACTGTCTCCATGAACACCAATACCAAGCCCACCCCAGTGGTCTCAAGGGACAACTTGGCCCTTGTGGATCCAGGATCCAGGTCTACCCTCACCAGTCCAGGCACAAGCCTTGTCCTAATGTATTCAGCTAACAGGACTTCCTATTTGCTGACTCAGAAACCAGACTTACTTACACACAGACACCAGCAATAATCCCAACCGTGGGCACCAAAAAAAACAGTCTGCCCAGAATCTCTGGATGGGCTGACTGATAAAGAGTTACTTGCCAAAGCCAGTTTATAAAGACTGGAAGAAGTACCTACTTCCTCAAAAGTGCAGACATCAACACAAGGCTACAAGGATCATGACTAACCAAAGAAACATGACACCAACAAAGGAAACTAATAAAACTCCAATGGCTAAACCTAAAGAAATGGATATCTACCAATTATATGACAAAAAAATTCAAAGTAATCCTCTTAAAAAATTTTGGTGAATTACAAGAAAACACATAAAGACAACTGAATGAAATTAGGAAATCAATACACAAGAGAGCAGGGGTATCTATACTTATATCAGACAAAATAGACTTCAAATTAAAAACTGTAATACTTCATGAGGATATAAATATTATAAATATATATGCACCTAACATTAGAGCAACTAAATAGACAGCAAATCAGTAATAGTAGGGAACTTCAATACCACACTTTGAACAATGGCTATATCATTCAGACAGAAAATCAATAAGGAAACATTCTAACTCGAACTATATCTTAGGCCAAATGGAACTAATAGATATACACAGAACATTCTACTCAGCATCAGCAGAATACACATTCTTCTTGAGTACACATGAGACATTTTCTAGGTTAGGTCACATATTAGGTAAAAAGCAAATTTTAGCAAATGTAAGAAGATTGAAATTATACCAAATATCTTTTCTTAGTACAATGGTATGAAATGAAAAAAACAGCAGAAGGAAAACTGAAAAATTCATTAATGTGTAGAAGTTAAACACACTCACATTAATAAATTAATAAAACTGAAAAATTAATGTGTAGAAGTTAAACACACATTAATAGAAAACTGAAAAATTCATTAATGTGTAGAAGTTAAACACACTCACATTAATAGATCAAAAAAGAAACCAAAAGATAAGTCAAAAATGTATCAAAACAAATGAAAATGAGAAAAGAACATACCCAAACTCATAGGATATAGTGAAAGCAGTTATAAGGGGGAAATTTATGGCAATAAATGAGTACATTAAGAAAAAGAAAAGATAAAAAATAAACAATCTAACTTTATACTCTTAGGAACTAGATAAGGAAAAGCAAATTAAGTCCAAATTTAGAAGAAAAAAAATAAAGATTAGAGCAAAAATAAATAAGATAAAAACCAGAAAAAAAAAGAGAAAACAAAAATCTAAGAGCCGGTTCTTTGAAGAGATAAATTGCATTCATAAATTTTTAGATAGATTAAGAAAAAAAGAAGAGAGAAAACTCAAATAAGTAAAATAAGAAATGAAAGAGGATACATTACAACTGACACCATGCAAATACAAAAGATCATAAAAGATTACTATGACTATATACCAACAAATTGAATAACCAGAGAAATGGATAAATTCCTAGAAATATACAATCTAGAAAAACTTAATTGTGATTAATTAGAATATTTGAACAGACAAATGATGAGTACGAGATTGAATCATTACTCAAAAGCCTCCTATTGAAGAAAATTCCAAGACCAGATAGTTTCATTGGTGAATTCTACCAAAGATTTAAAGAGAAATTAATAATAACTCTTTCAAAAAATTGATAAAAGAGAACACTACAAACTAATTTTATGAAGTCAGCATATTTTATACCAAAGCCAGGTAGACACACTGCAAAAAATGAAAATCTTGGCCCAAATCCCTGATAAATATAAATTTAAACATACTCAACAAATTATTAGCTAATGAAAATCAATATTACATTAAAAAGATCATACACCATGATCAAATGGGATTTGTCTCTGGGATCCAAGGATGGTTCAACATACACAAAGCAACAAATGTGATACGCCGTATTAATACAGTGAAAGATAAAAATCATATGATCATCTCAATAGATCAGATAAAGCATTTGACAAATTCAACATCCTTTCAGAATAAAGACTCTCAACAAACTGGGTTTGAATATGAGAAAGAACATATCTCAGCATAATAAAGGCTACAGATAACAAGCCCACAGCATTATGATAGAGTTTTGACAAATCACCTTTATCCAACCTGTGATTGAGCTGATTAAAATTTGAATTTCACTCTCTTGGCAGATATTTCTGATTATAGTTTACTCTCATACTCCAGGAACCACGTAGAAATATGGAAAGTTTAAACTAAAACACGGTTTGGTCAATAAGAGCTAAATTACTCACTCTCTTTCCAAAATTAAAAGTCGTAATTAGGTACATATATGGAAAAGTTCATCTTTACCTCTACATTACACTATAAGCAAAATTCTATTCCATATGGATTAGAGATATAAATTAAAAATAGAAAACATTAAAATTTCTAGCTTGGAATGGGAGATAATATTTTAAAATGCAAATACTAAAAATAGAGGAAATGTTGTAAATTAACTACATTAAAATAAAAAAATAATGTTTCTCCCCTAAACAGCTATAATTAAGAAAGTGAAAAAACAAGTGATAAAGTAAAATTTGTATATAATGACACAGCACTCTTAATATATATATATTATATATATACATATTATATGTATATATGTATATATATTCAACAGAGAATTCATAATGTGAGTACACACATGCACATTATAAATGAAGATACCAATGAAATATTTAGACAAATGGAAAAGTAGGAAAGGAACTTCATTGGGAATTTCACAAAACATTTTTTCAAAACAACATAAAAATACCACTGTATGCACAGCAAAATGCCTAAAATTATAAAAAGACAAAGTTCATTGAACATTTCAATAGACATGTTCTTCAAAAATAGAATAGCTCCCTTTCCCAGAATATTGTGATAAAATAGATTCAGAACAATATTGAATATAACATTTCTTATGTGTTTATACTTATTATAAATATTCCTCCATGAGTTTCTTTTTCTAATATTTAGGTACAGAAATTATTCCCTTTGTGAATCTTTCCAGTAAGTACTCTTTTCTAGTTAGCATCTTTTTAGCACATTAATATAGTCTCTCATCTAGCTTGGGTATATTAATCCAGTAACATTAAGCATCATACAGAGAAAGGTTTATGCAACAATGTGAGTGAAATGTCAACTAATAATCAGATGAATGAAAAAGAAAGGACTTCTCAGTTTGACTTTGGTTATACCTGATGTTTAAAATATATATATAAATGTACGCAGTGTTTTCAGTCACTGAAGTCATTTTAGAAAACAAGAAAGACAATGGTTGGTAAATAATTCATAAGAAACTGATATATTAAATAAAATGTTAACGTATTCATTTAAAAAGAAAAATATGTTTCTAAAAGAGCAATAAGATAAGGAGAGATAGCATAATTTTTCTCTAGGATAATTTACACAAAGATTTATACCATAAACAGAGATTACCTGATCGGAACATAACTAAGAACAGTTACATGATTCAATTTGCTTTGAAAATAGGAAATAGGCTCACAGAGTATCTATCTCTATAATAGAGATAGTCATTTTCATAGCAGTTGATAGCATCTTAAAATAGCTTGTAATTTTAGAGTTTCCAAAATCTACATTTGTATTAACAATATGAAAATAATAATGAGTGTATCTTTTCATAAAAGAAGGCTGTAGGACAAAAATCTCAGGCCCGTTAAGGCCTGGCCATTTGATTTTCAATGCACCATGACCCTCGATAAACACATATAAGTGTACAATTTTTCTCCAATTACTGTATTTGCCCATTCAGATAGGAAGGCATGTAGCCAGTATCTGGAACTGTCATGTGTGGTCAAGAGTTTACACGTGTCATCTGATATGGAGGGTAGGAGCTCTTTGAATTACCTCACAGGACCATCACCTCAGTTGTAATATCTCTTTGGCATTTGTTTGACCTACAGATTTAAGGTCAGAGAATATGCCAAAAAACAGTGCACCACTATGATCCCACACTTTGAGAAACATCAAATATTACAAAATTTTTATCTTTCACCTGGGTATGCAGTTTCTTTTCATGTAACAAATTTACACTTGAGCCAACCATGAAGTTGATATCTTTTTACTTAGCCATATAGCATAAATGTTATGCCAATGATGACAAATAATACTATAAAAATTAGTATTGTTCAGAGTACGAATTTGATAAAGAATAGAGAGGACATCATATTCTCTCAATTCAGTAACTAGTTTTCAATTGTTTTCAATGAGTAGTTTTCAATTAATATATATTATGCATGAAATAATTTAGCCTCTATGTGGAAATATAGTTGAACAAATGATTATCCCAATTGTTTAGATGGTAATCAATCAATCAATCAATCAATAAATACATAAATACATAAATAAAAGACTTAGACCTTCACCAAAAGAAATCTTTTAAAAATATATTTCTTCTTTAAAAAAATAAAATTGTTATCATTCATTAACAATTTCAATATTAACATGACAGTTTTCATTCTATTTCTAAGTGTTGATTATGTAAAATTTTATTTCTCCATATTTCTTCCAGTCCAGAAGTCAATACACAAAATCTTTCTGCTTGTGAGAGGTTTGGCAGCTATAGCCTCGCAGATGTTAAGATATGTGATCTGTTAGCCTCGGCAGCAAGGTATATGTATGTGCCCCACTAATATTTCTTGTCTGACCTCGCGATTTACTCCACCGTTAGCTGTGGTGACAGCTGTTCAGCTGTATTGAGGCTTTTCTATTATTTATTATTTATTGCATACTACAGCCCAGCACAGTTAAGTAGCACTATCTACTAGACATAATTGTGCTGAACAAAACTCTTGGCCCCAAATCCCTGATCTGGAGGACATGATATGAAAGCTCCCGAGGAAGCAAAGTCAGCAAGAGCAGGAAGAGTGCTCATTCTTTCACCCCGCTTACTAGAGACACTCTTTTCTTATCTCCTCTTCACAGCACCAATTTAAGATATAAACCATCAGAATTCATTAAAAGCAAATTTAATATTAAATAGCCTATATTGTGGCATTATAAAACAAAATACAACAAGATATTTGAAATTGCATTATTTCGTGAGAATTTTTACAAAACAGAGTTCCTACAACGAATCATAAAGTATTACGTTTAGCAGACATAAAAAGAAAGAATTGAATAAATTCAGTGACTAAATATATTTACACCTATAAATTTATTTCTAAGCACTAGTTGGCAGAGTACCACATTTTTTATGCTGTGATTTTATTATCATTTAATTTGACATATTTTCTAATTTCTCTTATGATTATTATTTTTGACTAGGCATTATTAACAATTGCACAATTGTCACTTAATTTAAAATCAAGTGGGGATTTTCTAAATGACTTTTTGTTATTGATTTTTAATTTAATTATAGTATGAATAGAGAACATACTCTATATAATTTCAATCTTTTGATACAATGTATCTTATTTTGTGACACAGTTTGTGATCTAACCCAGTGACTATGTTGCATGGATTTGAAAAGATCTTATTTCAGTTCTTGGATTTCGTATCCAACATATCAATTAAATAAAGTTATCTAAGAATATCTAGATTGTTTACTTACTTTTGTATGTATATGTGTATGTATGTATTTATTTATTAAACGTGTTATTTTTAAAATTAGTTTCTGAAAGGAGATGTTAACAGATCTAAATATCACTGTGAATTTGTCTTTTTCTCTCAATAATATTATCCGAAATGCTTTAATTTTTCTTTTTTAATTTAAAGTGTGTATCTTATAGAGAGCAGCATATACCTGACTCTTGTTATCTTTATCCTAAGTCTAACAATCTCAAGCTTTTACTAGTAGAGGTTAATCTATTTGTATGTAAAAACAAAAATGATACTGTTAAATATTTTTCTAATGCTTTATTTGTTTTTATTTGACCCATCTGTTTTTTGATCATCTCATCCCCATTTCTATATTTCTTTTGGCTCAATCCAATAGTCTTTAAAAATTTATTTGTTGACTTTTGAACTTTAAATTTTATATTGTTTTAGTGATTAAAATTTGCATTCTTAGTTTTTGATCTATTTAGGTTTAAATTATCTTTGGTATAAATGAGAAAATACATTCTTAGGATATTTGCATTAAATGGTCATATCTTTTAAAGGAAGAAAGAAACAATTTATATGGCCTTTTATGTATATCTACATATTTACTATTTACAGTACTCTTCTGTTGCCTCAAGTTTTCATTTGTGTCAATTCTTTTCAGCATGAAGAATTTTCTTTATTATATCTTATAGTGTAGGTTTACTATCAATAAATTATTTCAATTTTAACTAATCAAAAATAGTATTATTTTATCTTCACAATTTAAGAATATTTTAGCTTTAGTTCTAATTTGACATTTTTTAAAGTCCTTTACAGAGTTCAGAAAATATATATTTTTTTCTTCTGACCCCCATTATTTCTCATTAGAAACTCATCATCATTTGCCTTCTATGTAAAATGTCGTTTTTAAAAAAATTTGGCTGTTCTCAAGATATTCTCTTTATACGTATTATTCAGCTGCTTTTCAGCAGTGTGCATTAGGAGATTTTTTTTTGCGCTCTTTGTTATTCATGCTTATTTTGACTTTTGTCATTTCGTAATTTTGTGTATTACAATACATTTTGGAAAAATTTAGCCATTATTTCTTCCAATGCATATCTGCCCCTCTATTTTGGGAGCTTCGAGTATGTATGTGTATATACATATATATGTGTGTGTGTGTGTATATATATACACACAGACATACGCACACATATATACACAATTATACATGTACAATTACATAGATAATGTAATAATCTCAGAACTAATTGATCATCTATCCTTTTACATGACTGTAAGTGGAACACTAGCTTATTTCGTAGCAATACTCATTCAAGATAAATAGAAAATCTAAACGAAATATATTTAGATGTATATAAAGGCACTGGTAAGCTAATAAAACAGCAGATATTTGTGAAGCTAACATATAAGAAAGAAGGGAATACTGGAGAAGTGAACATAATTATTGTTTTTTTCCTCCTTTAGATATATGACAATTTGAAAATAACATCAGAGTTGTTGAGAAAGAGAACAGAACTATCAGTAATTCTCATGAGGTTGGCAGGGAATGCAAAAAGTAGACTTCAATGCCCTCTGAGAAAGAAAAGACTTAAATAAAACCTCAGGTTATCGTGTGGGCCTCCTCAGGAATACATCTTGTAAAGGGTATACCTGAAATAAATGTGTGTTCACACTGATTTTAATTAGATTGTCTTCAGGTTTTTCATCTTTACAGCTGTTTGCTTAAAGCAAGGAAATCCACACTGAAGGAAATAACATTATCCAGGGCCTCAGATTTGTCTCTTCGTCTTTCTATACACAATGCCTAACATTCATATAAAAATGACAGAGGCATTAAAAGTGTAGAGCACATTACTTAAAACCAGGAGAAAAAGTAGATCTACAAAGGTTTTTTTGACCAAGTGTTTGAAATACCCATGGTTAAGAATTTAAGGAAAATTATGAAGATGAAAATAAAAAAAATTAACGGACCTCATAAACCCAAATGCCAACCTTGTTCAGAATTCAAAGTGTCTGTTTAATAAAATAATTGTCTTCTGTTAGAAGCATCGCCTCTCAAATTCCCTATAATTTCTCAACTACACTGGTAAGTAGCTTCTCAAAATTTATGAAATATATAAAAATATATGTTCTAGTGACTAGAATGTAAGAGAAACAATAATTAATGCAACCAATATATTTGAGATTAAGTTGCTAAGAACTGATAAGAATTAATATGGTCAAGAAAATAGAGAACATGGACTAAAATGGAGAAAATCTGGAAAGTTTTCACAAAAATGTGGAATCATTAAAAGTTATCAATAGTAGAAATGCAAAATACAGTTATTAAATGGGTTTAGTAAAAGACTAGACACAGCAATCAGTGATCTGGAACTATTAGTATAGACAATAGAACTGATTTAAGCTGCACTAAAAAAGTTTCAACTTTATCTCTGGGAATGCTTGCATGTCGGCTTGTTTGCTTGTTGGTTTGTTGGATTTACTACTAGCCAAGATAGGGGCAGTTGCATTTATGATGTACTATTCAATATCTGAAACATTTCTGGTAACAACCAATGTTAGTTTCTTTAGCGATGTTTTACAGCCACCCTAGCCAGTTTGACAGGTCTCGTTTGATTACTGGGAAGGGTTGGGGAGCTTTCTCAAAGCCAAGATTCTTCACACAGATCTTGAGGGTTCAAATTACAGGTTCATTACAGTCTAGCTTGCAAAGATGGGGCCCAAGGGGAGACATTCTAGGATACCCAGAGCTCCCATGCTTACCTGCATTCTCTCTCTCTCTTTTCCTCTTTCTTCATTCTTTTTTTTATTATTATTCTTTCTTTTTTTTTTTTTTACTATACTTTATCTTTCACTCTAAATGAAAACCTCACTTGAGTGTACCCTCTGGTATATGATGAGTCCTTTCAAATATGTAAAATGAGAAAACAATATAATTAGTGACCTGAAAGATAAATCAATTTAAGTATATCTAAACCAAGGGGAAAAAAAAAAGATAAAGGAAAATGTAAAAGATATATAAAATATTATCCAAAGGAAGGAGACAGAGAATCAGGCAAAACCAATCTCTGAAGATCTAATAATAAATTTTTTTCAAATACAATCCTTCAATCCTTGGACAATATCTTCTTCAATAGAGAACAAATTGCCTGATATTTGAAAAGAAGCTCCTTGTGCGCTAATGATCTGTGTTAGTTTTGTATGCTGCAAACTAAATTATCACCAAATTACTAGGTTAAAACAACACCCATTTATTATCAGTTTCTATGGACCAGAAATTTAGACACAGTATAATTAGTTTCTCTACTCAGGGTCTCACAAGGTGAAAATCAAGACTTTAGCTGGGCTGCATTTTCATCCGGAGTTCAGGATTCTCTTCTGAGCTCATGAGGTTATTGGCATAATTTCGTTCTTTGTGATTGTAAAACTGACAACACTATTTTCTCTCTGGCTACAGAGTGGAGATGGCTCAAGAGGCCACCCTCAAGTCCCATCCCGGTAGACTTCTCAAACCATGGAAACTTACTTCTTCAAAGACAGCAAGAAAATCATTTTCACTTCAGGAAGAGCCTCAGGCCTTCTTTTAAGGTCTTTCACTGAATTAATTCTGACCCACTCAGGATAAATTCCTTTTTAATTAACTCAAACTGATTTGAGACTAATTACACATGAAAAATACATTGTCCATGTATTATAGTCTAGTCATGGAGAATAAAATCCCATCATTTTACAGTCCATCACCACAATCAATGGCAGAGGATATAGCCAGTGTGTACAGGGTTGGCCAGAAGGATCTTGGGGACCATCACAGAATTCTGCTTATCACATGATCCTAGTAGTACCTGATCACAGGAATTAAGTGATGACATGACTAGAACTATCCATTATCATTGTCATATCTGTTAAGTCAATTGCAGTATAAATCTATTACATAATCAATGTGGCAATTTGATATTAGAGGGTACTTTATCAAATACTACTAAATATCATGAACTAATGGTATATATACATATTTCTACTTTTGCACTGACCCTTTCCCTTGGCTCACATATATGACCTTATGGGAGGGTTCCTTACAATTAACTCATAGAAGAGGAAAGATATTGTTCTTGGTTAACTTATGGGTCAATTTGATATGTCGGAATAAGATCAAAGTAGAATTATTCAGACAGTGTGGTTCGAAAGTGCAGTAATAACGGACATCTTTTCAGCTGCAAGCATTATTCTTTGTTGTCCACTTGATATGCAGAGAAAAGTAACTTGCGGAGTATGTACACAGACTGCTATACACTATCAAATGGCTTGGATGGTTGAGTAGTACTTTGAAAAGAGCAAGATTAGAGATCAGATATATAAAAGTATGGGGAAAATAGATGTGGCTGGACATAATTCGACTTTGTGTCTCACATCAGTGGGCCCTAGGAAGCATTCACAGCAGATAAGGAAGACACTCAACCTGCTAGAAACATATCCAATGAATGTCAGCTAATCTTTATCCTCAGCCACTCCAAGCTTGTTCTTTGGGCTCATGAAAAGTGTAGTCTGCTAATGTTGAGGGGACTAGGCATAGATCTTACAGAGTAGGGTCCTGCAACGGACTGAACGTGTCACCTCAAAATTCATATATAGTAGCCTTAATCTCCAATGTGATGATATTTCAAAGTTTGGCTTTGGGAGGTACTTAGACTTGGATGAGCTCATGATGGGATTGGCAACCTTATAAGGGGATGGAGAGATTAAAGTTCTCTCTTTTTCTCTCTGCCATGTGAAGAAACCAGAAATCCAACCATGCTGGCACTCTGATCTCAGACTTCACAGCCTTCAGATTGTGATTAATGAATGTTTGATGTTTAAACTACTCAGTGTATGGTATTGTTGGTGCAGCAGTTTGAACTAAGACAACTGCTCTCACCAACCTGTCAGTAGTAGAGACTAATTCTGAGCCCTATATATGGCACAAATCTTAAAAAGACAAGCTAGTCACTTGTCACTAAATTGATTACATCCATCCTTTCATCTTGGAGTGCTTAGTGATCATCCTTGTCCGAAATCATGCCTAATCTGAAAGTGAGTTTCTTTTGCTGTTGTTTTCTTTGTCAGTATCACTACCTGACTATTTTATATTTGCCTAATGCAATAATCACCAATATAGAACCCTGAATATATTGCCTTAAATAAAGAATCTGTTTTATAGCAAATTAGGTGCAAAAATGAGTAAAATAAATCTCATAGGATCAAATACTCTATCTATCACTAGAAGGAGTTGTCTCAGTAAACTACTCTGATGCTCATCTAAGTTGTCAGCTCAGAGGCAACATTCTACATTGAACCAATAGTCACAAAGTGAACTTGTGTCCCACAGAGCTAAATTACATGGGTCTGAAAACCAGGTGATAGAAAGAAGTAGAATGGCTTTGTCTTACCAGTATTCCTTGACCCACTTCCAGAATGTATATTCTGCCCTTGTTTGGGAATACCACAAACTTCCCAGGAATCAGTTAGAAGACCTAATTCCTGGGAAGTTTGTGGTATTCCCAAACAAGGGCAGGATATGGATGAAGCAGTGACTGCCACATGAAGGCCTCACGCTGCTGTACCAACAGGGAAACAAGGAATTACTTTATCAGTGGAGGGAGCTAGGACCGATGATATTGTGTAGGCAGAGAAGAGTAGATTTGAAACCTGTTATTCCCTGGAGTGTTTCTTGGTTACTTCCATTGAAAGTGTTAAAAATGACGGGGCCATTGAAGAGACCACTGAAAACAGTCATGATGTTCCGGATCACCTCTCCTTGGAAGTGAATTAGATTAGATGAAGTGCTGGAAATGAGTAGGGAAATCTATGGTGGGTGGTATGGGAAGGAGATGATAAAGATGATTCACAGCTTAGGGATCAGTTTCAGGAGTGCATATTTTACTTACTGAGAGTTGGGATAAAAATATTTTAAAAAGGAAATGATATTAGAAATAAACAATTTGTTCCTCATTAACTGAAAAAATATTTTAAAAGAATATGTCTTACCCACAGAAGGAATGTGGAAAACATAAAACCAACTAAAAATAAAGTACCATATGATGGAAGTAAGGGTAAATATGTAAGGTATGAGCAAAAAAAAAAAAAGTGTTTAAACTCTCCTATTAAAAGAAAGAGACTATCAAGTCATAATTTTGCAACTCTGCATGTTATTTAGAAAGTAAAAGATAATAAAACAGAAAAGTTAAAAATAAAGTTATGTGAAAACAGACAATGTAATTTAAGTTGTAATACCCTAATTGGGAAAAAGGACTGCTAATTTTGATGAAAAGTACAGCCTATAATTGATATAATAATCTTTTTATATAATCATATCAAATATTCCAAAAGAACTGCAGTGTATAATAAAAATCCATTAGTCATCATCATTAAAAAATGTTAATGTGTAATTCTATTTGTTTTAAATTCTTTATTTTTTAAATGAACATTTATAGATACAAACAACTCCACGGTACCTTTGTGTTTCTATGTATTAATATTAATTATTCTATTCATGATTATGGACATTTTAATTACATATATGAACATATTTGTTGAAACCATATTGCTTTGCTTTTTTATTTAATGTTTTCAGAATTTATTATATAATTTTCATTATTATGAATCTGGATATTTATGCCAGATACTGATGCTCAGCCCATTCTCATCTGTATTCACTTTTGCATACCAAAGGCTTCATAATGTGAACTCTTGCAAAATTTTACCTGAGATAATTTTTCAGGTCACAGAACTGTGCCTCTTCCACTTACAAGACAGGTAGCAATCGCCGAGTTGAGCTGACAATGGTAGCACCCCTCACACTATGACGGATGGGGGACTGGTAGAAAATACCTCAGGCTCCTCATCCTTATGGTACAGTAACTAAAAGGCCCATGTTCTACACTGACCCATAATTTTCCAGGGAGATTGCAATCCAGCTGCCCAGCGGGGTAACTGGCTTGAAAAGACACACTTCCTTATGTCCTGATTTCTCCTCTTTCACTTACCACTCCTACCATTATTTCCTGGATCACTTTCCAAATAACCCACTTGTACTTGAATTCTTGACTTAGGTTCTATTTCTGGGGGTATCCAAACTAAAAGAGGGAGTACAGTTGGTATCCAAAGTGGCCTTATGAACTAGACAGAGATTCTCAAAAATATTCTGTAATTAAATAATATATTAGCCAAATGGCAATTAATAACCATTGCCGGTAACTAAGTGTATTGATATCTCTGCATGCTGCATCATCAGTTATTAAGACTATCATCTGTAGTAAACAGGGGTACAAGTTTCAGGTATATCGAAATGCACTTATTTATGCAATATCTTTAACACTTAAGAAATACAAGGGACAATGAGGCATTGTAGAAGAAGCTAACTATTGCAAACTATAGTACCCTAGAAAATAAACACACAAGGTAAGCTAACTCAGCTCAGGGCGCAGTTTGAAAGCCAGAATGGCATCACTGATGAGAGAAGCTTGTGTCTGGTGACTATTGAAGTGTACAGCTCAGAACTCCATCAAGAGAGGTGAGCAGATATAACTGAGAAAGTCAACTGCCGACCTTCTGTATCCAGCACCACATTCACACAGGAGTCACTCTTTAATCAGAGCTAGTTCTTGAACATGTTGGGGGCACTAGGGTCAGCCCATTGCTGCTTGACAGAGCTTCTATTAGGAGAAAATTTGGCTCATGAAACCACATTTTTTGGCTGATCTGTACTGCACTCTTAAGGTCCTCCTAGCCAACTGTTTTTTCCTCCTTCTTTCTCTTATTTTCACAGGTTTCAAACCTGTATCACAATGTAAGTTTCTCCCTGTCTACTCCTCTACTTCTCCTTTCAACTTCAGAATTTCTCCTAATAAATTTTATAAATTTCTAATCCTGTATTCATATCTACTTTACGGAAGACCGAAAATGACACGTCATAAAGGAGTATTGGTTTTAGGCTTTATTCTGGAGTGATTATTGTGTTTTTACCTGGTACTAAAGGTGAATTCCTTACCATGGGCCTAGAAGTGGCAAACCTACAGTTTAAATGAAAAACCGTAAGTATTTATCTAGCCCCACTTTCTAGCAGAATGAAACTGTTGAAAATTTTGTTCACTCTTTCAGATTTCAGGAAATGTTGTCTACTCTGTATCTTAAATTCTTAGCCTAATATAATTCAATAGTTCTTAAATGTGCATTCTAGGCAAAGGCCAAGTTTTGAAGAGAATTTATATGCAGACTTTTGCAGCACCATTTTTTTGGCTCCCTTCATTCTGTGATATTACCTTTAATTTCCAGCTGCTCTGGCCTCACTGAAGTTTTATCTCTGATTCCTCAACCCACTAAACAACTCAAAACACTGTTGTTTTCTGTGTGAGCTCCGTTTCTTGTGACAAAGAGACTGCCTTTAGGGAAAAATTAGAGAGAAAATGGATTTCATCCAACATGGCACACTTTTTAAGGACTGATCTTATCTACTTCCTTCCTTCTTTATGAAAAACACTATTCATGGGAGTCAAAAGTTCTTAATAAAGAAGGAAACAAAGAATTTCCTCAAAAATTGAACTATTTGCCATAAAGCAATGAGACATTGAAAATACAATAAAACAAAAACAATCTCGATAACAATAAAACAAAAACAATCTCGATACAGTTATCGAGATACATATTAATGTATATAGATAGACAGATGATAGATTGATCAATCTAACAAACAAACAAAAATCTTGGTAACTGTTCTCAAGAGCTTTCAATGTTTAGTTCAATGACCTTTGAATGCAATGGGTACATATTTTACCTACATTATTTGTTTACATGCAGATAATCAGGCCTTGCAGAGACTTGGATTCAATGAGATCATGGTAGGGTCTATTAATGTATATTTTAAATAAGTACCCAAGTTATTCTGTTGCAAATTATCTGGGGACAACTTTCTGAGAAAAAAAAAAAATCTTGTTAGATCAAATAAGACGACAGAATTCATGAGAAGATGCAATTCTCAACATTACTCAGGGAAGATTGAATTTTTCTATTTGTATAGGGCTTTTATGGAATTTCCGTTGAAATCACTGTCCAGAAGACCTGTGGAATGCCCTGCTTAGTATAATTGCAATGAATCTCAGCTTGTTTACACTTGGTGGCAGTGTAATCATTCAGTGTGATCCGAATGTGTGCAGTTTGGCTTCAGGATTGACTAAAAGACTTTGCGTTGGGCTGAAACCAAGAGCTGTCTGACCAAATTTGACATTTACTGGCATAACTCAATTTTGTACTGACGTTTGAATGTTCACAGAATCCTTTGCCCTACTTCTCAACACTATTGATGTCTTAAACTATTTCATTTATCAAAAGCTCTATCTCCAAGAGAGCAAAATCAAGCATAGGTCATTTTAATACAAGCACTCAATCAATTTTTCAATTTTAACCTTGATAGAATCAAATGATTCGAGTGTTTTTACTCACTTAGAGCATTCTATTTCAGCTTTGTCAAAAGAATTGAACTGATTTTCTTTTTACCCACTTATCAAAAAATTACCTAACCACCACCTAATTTTATGTGTATATACATTTGGGCATATGCATATCTTTCTATCCTCACTATTGTGCTTGCTATGGTGCATGTTCTGTGTGTATGTATATCTTATAAATTGATAAAATTTATGTCTATAGAGATGGAATAGATAGATAATACATTTAATAGACAAGAGACACAGATTGATAGATAAGAGAGAGAGAGATGATAGATAATAGATGACAGATAGATAGATAGATAGACAGATGATAGATTAATCAATCTTATTGTGCTAACTCTTGGACATACTACGTGTATGCTATTGGAAGAGTATGAGACTACCATATCTATATGTATGCTGTTTTACAATTTTGATTGATCTCTTAATGTAGTTATTTAACACAAGTACTTATATATTCAGAATGGAAAATTGCCTGTATTTGTTTTATTGAGAGCTTATTATCTAACTTGGAATCCATTACAGAACAAAACAGAGATTGTGGTCCATATGAAACTTCATCGTTGTGCTTTGGAAGGATAATAAACAATTAGAAAACTAATTTAGCAAAAATATTTATCATATGACCCAAGGATAAATGTGGTATGAAAAAAGAAAAGCAAGCTAAAGGGAGTCAGGATTATGTGTGTGTCTGTTGCGGGTGAGGTACACAAGCGAGCCTAGTGAAGAAGCGATATTAGAGCAAAGGCATAAAAGTAGCGAGTAATTTGGTTATGAATATATCAAGAGAGGAATGATTTATAAAGAAAGTACAGACAGTCTGAGGCTCTAAGACGTGAGTACATGACATGTTTGAGTAACAGAGAAGAAACTGCTGTAGCTTACTTAGGTAGAGTGAGAGAGCACTGAGAGATAAATCAGAGAGTTAACTTCTATACAGATCAAATAGGATTCGATCATCAGGACTTTAAGCAATCATAAGGACTTTTCATTTTCTGTGTGAAACTAAAGGAATGGGAGAGAAAAAGAACCAATTTCCTAACAACCTATAACCATCTGAGAGTTTAAACTTTGATGCATTTTCAACATTTATTTTCCACAGTATTAAACTTCTTATTAAAATAATATTTCAATATACCTTGAAATTTCAAATGTTTTGTAATATTATTCTAGATAATAAATCTCATTAAATCAAAACTTAAAAAGTCTTCAAATAGAAGTAAATAACCAATAATATATTTAATTTAAAACATTTTAAAGAGAATGGAATTTGTAAGAGATATTATGCAGAAAGTTAGAGTAAAAACATTTAAAATGCTTCATAATATGAAAAGCAAATATGTATTGTATATCATGGATATTATTTTTCCTAAAATCTATATTACTATGTTTTTTCTATAGTCACTATTTGGAGGAATTGTATATTGATCATTGCTTCCTCAGTGAGGTATTCTTATTTTTTCTTGCTTTTATTAATTTACAATCAGCAGAAGTATATATTATATAAAAACTTTACTTACAATCTTAGGGCACAATCCAATGAGTTTTTTAAAATTTTGGTATAAGTGGGTTACTTGCCTTCTAATACCTATTCGTAACATCAAACTTTATGAATGTAATTCTTATTGTGTTCTCTTCATAGTAAGCAAATCGTTTTACTTACTATTAGTTATATTCAAACTCCTGAGTGATGTGATTTTACATTTTTAATATAAACACAATTCTTCCCAAATTCCTGTCACTTACATAATTGCACATAAAAATACAAATTTCTACAGAAATCCTGTGCATCAGTAAAAACCAAACACAGTAGTAATGTACAAAACATTAAGTTCTCTAATATACCATAAGCATGTTGAAAAACTTACAACTAATACATATATGCAGGATTCTATTAATGTAACTATTTATCATAATATTTATAGAGTTAGATGGAAAGAGATTAGGAGAATTACGTAATCAAGAACATATTTTACAAGTATATTTAATGTATTACAGATAATTTAGATGAAAAAACAAGATTTAAAATGACAAAAATGGAAGACAAATATGAAGATGATAATCAGACATAAGAGTTTGGAGCTGATACCATAAAATGCTGCAAATAAAAATGAAATTTGCAGATACATGCAAAAAAAAATAAAACTGAACCACCTTCTTATACCAAATAAAAGAATAAACTCAAAATGGAGTAAAGACTTAAATGTAAGATCCGAAACCATAAAACTTCTAGAAGAAAACATAGGCAATAAACTCTCTGATATTGCTAACAGTAATTTGTTTTCTGATATATCTTCTTGAGCAAGGGAAACAAAAGAAAAAATAAAAATTTGGGACTACATCAAATGGCAAAGGAAACCATCAACAAAATGAAAAGACAACCTACTGAATGGGAGAAAACATTCATTTATGATATAGTTGATAAAAGGGTTAATATCCAAAATATATAAAGAACTCATACAACTCAACAAGAACAACAAAAAAACAAACAATCCAATTAAAAAATGAGTAGAAGATCTGAATAGATATTTCTCTAAAGAAGAAATACAGATGGCCAATAGACATATGAAAAGATGCTCAAGGTCACTGATCATTAGAGAAATGCAAATAAAGAACACAATGAAATATCATCTCACACATGACAGAATGGCTATCATCAATAAATCCAAAAAACAACTGTTGAAAAGGATATGGAGAAAAGGGAACCCTTGTATTCTGTTGGCAGGGTTGCAAATTGGTACAGCCACTATAGAAAACAGTCCAGAGGTTCCTCAAAAAATTTAAAATGGATCTGTTTTTTGACCTAGCAATTGTACTTCTCGGCATTTATCCAAAATAAACCAAAACAATAATTCGTAAAGATCTATGTATCTTTATGTTCATGGCAATGCTATTTACAATAGCCAAGACATGGAAGCAACCTAAATGCTCATCAACAGATGATTGGATAAAGAAGTTATGGTGTATATATATAACAGAATATTACTCAGCCATAAAAAAAATGAAATCCTACCATTTGCAATGACATGGATGGACCTAGAAGTTACTATGCTGAGTGAAATAAGTCAGACAGAGAAAGTTAAATATCATATGATTTCACTTATATGTGGAATCTAAGGGACAAAAAAGAACAAACTAATCGCAAACAGAGTCACGAATATAGAGGACAATTTGTTAGCGGCCAGAGGGGATGGGGATTAGGCTCAGAAAAAGGGTCGAAGGGTTAAAGAAGTACAAATTAGTAGTTGGTAGATGGTCATGGGGATGAGGAGCACGGCACAGGGAATACAGTCAGCAGTAATGTAATGGCTAGGTGGAGAGTGAGAGGGAAGATGGAGTCAACAGGGGATTGTTTCATAAACTATATAAATGTCTTACCAATGTACTGTACACTTGAAACTAATAATAAAATAAAATGCTAAAAAAATGTGATTTTCTGCTTTAGGAGCCATTTCTCATGAAGCAAAGGTGTTTGTAACTGGCTCTACGTGCCATTAATGGGAAAAAAGTACTAACGAACATAAAAAGTATTATTTTTGAAAAGATTTGTGATATAAATCAGTAATTTAAGGCTTTGCATAGAGATATTTAAAATATGTGATAAAAAGAAATATTTTTATTTAATAAATATATTAATATGCTATGTTTTATATTTCTTCAAAAAATGATTTAGTATTTAAATATAATTAGTTCTATCTATTTTTCATTTTATGTAGCTAGATATGTCACTATGTCAGGAAGAAAATTTGAGAATTTTTTATTTTGTAAATAACCAATAACTATTTTTTATTTTACTAAGGAGGCATATGTGTTATTTTTTTACTAGGCAGGCACACTTATTTTTTTTTTATTAAGTCAGTGTTTTCTTTAAGGATTAAAGCAAACCATTAAGAGATAGGAACTTATTTTAAAACTAAGCATTCTAAGAAAAAAAAGCCTTGCAGTATATCATTCCATAGCAAATATAGGTTGGTATGTTACATTAGTGGTCAGTAGTTTTGTGTGTTAAACAAATACCTTGAAAATAGGAGTCAATATATAGAGGACAAGTTTATCGTGAGAGTAAACATAAAAGCAAAATGACAACATGGATAATGCAGAAAATGCTAACACGGATAATGCAGAAAATGCTGGGTACTTTAAAATCCATACCAAGTTATAAACTTGTCAGATATGACAATATTGATTTGGTAAATACTCAGTTATATACAGCAATCTACAATTATCCATTTTTTGGCTCCATTTGACCTAATCCCACATGTGTACTTATATGAAAACTACAGAATAACAAAAGCGTACAATGCAAGCTGCTGTAGAGTGTAGGACAGGGGATAGTTAGCCACAGACACCACCCCACCCCGTCATTGCTGCTTCAGAAGATAAGACTGCATGATGGGAGTGAGTAGGGGGATGGATCTCCTCCCTATATCTTTGCTGGGCTGTCCTTTTCCTGGTCTTTTGGGCAGAAAGCAAGCTTTCTCTGTTTCTATTGTTGTTGTCTGCAACTATTGGCAATTCTGAGTTACATGTCTTTCTCTGGCACCCAGTTCAAGAGACAAAATGAAAAAGAAAAAGAAAAAGGAAACCCAGGGAACACTGTTGTGGTTTTCCTCAAATCCTCAGTTCTTTGGACAGTCTGCACACTTCCCTCCACCTTCGGAATCCTTTTATAATTGTATTTTTTGAATTATTCCCAGGCTATTTAGGTGCAATGAAAGAGGAGGAGCAGGGAAAAGTGAATCTACAACTTGTCCCAAAATTGAAACTCTAATTTTTACTTTTTAAAATTGTTATAAAATTACCTGCATAGAGAACTCTATTGCTAAAAGTACCACAATTTAACTATAGACATTAGAAACAATTTTTACTGCAAGCTGTGTAGTCTCTTTCCTTCTGCTTTATCTGAACATCGAGACGATCAAAATAATGTGGAAATGTCCTCGTGGATATAAACTTGACTATGATCTTTTATACCTATGATACGTAGAGAATTGATTTGAAGTATTATTATTATGGCTTTTCTAACTCATAGAAATTAAATGCTAGTATTCCAAAAAAAAAAAAATGAAATCATTTTTCTTAAATCAAATATATGTATTTGCTTGTCAGAACATATGGCATGGATATTCGGTCCATTGGTATGATGGCATAACAAGGCCTCTGAGGATATAACTTCTTTGATCCTATTTTATTAAATGTCAAAAAGTATAATGTTGAAGGCTCATGTTGAAGGCTCACAAAATGCAATTTACCATTCTCATCTAATCTCTCTCTCTCTCACACACACACACCCCACACACACATACAAATTTTCCAAAGACACTCTATAAAAGATTTATGGTATCATGCAAGTTTTATACCAGCAAATTCACTAATGGCTTTTACCAGAGAATCCCTCAGGAGTTCTGCTTTTTAAATGTCGAAATATAGCTCTTAAACTTCAAATGAGCAGAAATTTTGTGTGAAAGGTTTAAGAGCAAAAGGTGAAATAATGCTAAAGAAAATTTCAGCCCTAATATTTCAAGAACTTTATTCTTTTGTGGTTAAGTTAAACCTGACAAAGCATTATAACCCAAATTGTGTATACAGCAGCTTACCACATGTCAAGAAGTATGATAGCACTATGTCTCATGTCTCGAAAGAAATTTTTATAAGGTTATACTATTAATATGGCCTATCAACTTACCTCTTTATTTACATGTTTTCAAATCCATCACTTAATTTTTGCGTATTCAGAGTCACATTATAATAGTAAAATACAAAAAAAAGAGATTTCCCTCAGGATAGCCTATTTGTGATACTACAGTTAATTGGTGAATGGGAAAAAAAGAAAGCTTCTTAAAGTGCCTGTGCCTCAATACTGGAGTTTGAATCAATGTTGTGAGATTATATATGTTTATTTTTTCCTAAGTTTAACATTTGTCATGCAGTTTCCTAAATATTTAACTCGTTTAATTCTATAAGGTGTGTTGTATAGCATTTCTGTTTTAAGTATAAAGAAATTGATGCACAACAATTTTAAATCATATCTTCAATCACATAGCTGTTAAATGGTAACGCTGGGAATGGACAAATAAACAATTAAGCTTTCACTCCAACCATCACATGTAGGTAGTCTATTTGCCTGATTTTGATCCTATAGTTCCAAAGCATTATCATATCACAGATTCTATCCTTGTAATGGAAAATCACAGTCTCTTTTTATAAAATTCAATTGCATTATCTGTAACTACTTCTGATTATGAAATTTTCAAACACATTAATTTCTTTTTACTTTTCTGGTTACCATGCCATGGGAACTGCCTCACTGTTGTATCTTAATAATGTCCCTGGCGTGCGGGTATGTGCAATGACTCCTCCATTCCTATCTCAGTTGATCCTTTTCCAAAATCTGATATACAATTAGAGACATGCAGATAAATTTTAGGTTGTCATTTTCAAATTAATTTTTAATAATCTTTAATTTTACATGATACCAAATTTTAGTATTATTTTATGAGTTTATTAATATGGACAGTTATTTATTCATACAATCAGACATTTAATTAACAACTCATTTTCAA
This sequence comes from Pteropus medius, assembly GCF_902729225.1. Classification (NCBI taxonomy): domain Eukaryota; kingdom Metazoa; phylum Chordata; class Mammalia; order Chiroptera; family Pteropodidae; genus Pteropus; species Pteropus medius. Next base: position 6,193,216 of record NW_024349800.1, on the reverse strand, counting down.
AAGTTTCTGATACCTTCAAAAAGATAGTAGAAACTTAAAGTCTATTTGATAATGTGGACAAATAAACAAGTTTAGGAGATTGTCATGAAAAGTATGGTAAAAAGATAGGCAAGTTCATATTTAAGAATTTATAGTTTTGATAGACTATATGGGGCATAAACAGAATTTTTCTATAGACACATATGTATCTAAGTGTTGAAATCCCTCTCTCTCTCTCTCTCTCTCTCTCTGTCTTTCTTTGAGCTCCTCTATCACGCCCAAACCTGAAACACACACACCATAAAATTTCCATTAAGACACCATTTTGTGTAATCATAAAGGTATATTCAGGCTATTTCCACTTCTGCATATCTCTACTACCACTGTCAAACTCCAATTTAATAATATCTTATTCTTGCATTATTGCAATAACTTCCTAACTCTTCAATTTGCTGCCTATCTATTCTTAACAATAAACATTGATTCCCATTTCACCCAAAGTAAGTCAAAGTCCTTTCAATGAATTTCAAAACTCTGCTTTATTTTATATCTATTGACTTCCCGATATTATCACCAACTATTCTCTTATTTGCTCACCCTTTTCAATCACACTTTGCTGCTTGTTTTTCCTGAGATGGTCTCAGCATGATACTGCTTGATGATCTTTGCATTGAATCTTCCCTCTGCCTAGACTGTTCTCTCTCCAGATACACATATTACTAATTCCTTGAACTTTTCTCAATTATTTACTCAATTATGTTGTCAATAAGCCCTACCATGACTATAATATTTAAAACTAAACCCTCTCAACTTTCATACTCAAAACCATCTCATACTCTGAGTTATTTTCTCCAAGGAATCTTATGAATTTAATTATCTATAATGTTTATGCTTTACGTTACTTCTACTCAAAATTAATTTAGCATCTTTAGGGCAATTATTTTTCACTAGTTCATTCACTGATATATCTTAAGTCCATATAATAGTTCTGAGCATAAAGTCACCACCTAATACATTTTGAGGAAAGATCTGAACAAGCTTGATCCTCGGAAGCTAAGCAGGGTCAGGCCTGGTTAGTACTTGGATGGGAGACCAATTAGAAAGACCAGGTTCTATAGGCATAAAAAAAATTTAAAAAATAAAGGATTGTAAGCTAACGAGGTCCTTGCAATCTGTGAGGTCGACCAAGGGTTACCTCCTCTAAAACAATAAAAATAAATTAAAAAGTTTTTTAAAAGATATGACAATAATAATCACAAATGTGCACATACCTAATAACAGTGCTTCAATATACATGAAGTAGAAGCTGTAAGAACTAAAGAGAAAAATAGACAAATCCATAATCATAGTTAAAGATATATTATGTGTTGCTCTCAATGACTGAAAAAAGATTAGACAAAATTTCGGAAAAAATAATTAGAAGATATGAATACACTATGACACATTGGCCTAACTGATATATTGAAAGACTATACCCAACAACTACAAAATATACATTATTAAGTATACCTGGAATATTCACCAAGACAGATTATATGCTGAGCTATTATAAAGAAGCCACACTACATATCAAAAACTTGATATGTTTTTGGAATATCATAGTTCATTATAATTTTGTGATTAATAGTTAGTAAACTTAGATGAAATGAGTGGAATATTTCATAGAAGAATATCTTCACTAACACTAACTCAGTAGAAAACATAATATTGAATAGTCATAACTATTTGAATACTTGGATCATAAGAAAAAAATTTCCATATATAGAATTCTAGGACATGAGAATTCAACTTTAAACTTTGAACAAGTATTCAAACAACAAACTTTCCAAAACAGATTCACATACGATGGTCACTTGATTATATTCCACTGCAGAATCATATAGACACATTATTCTTTTAAATAATTAATCACTGTTACTTCAATTTAGCTCACTTAATAAGACAATTGGATATTCTTATAGGTAAACATGATCTCCCCTCTTATCCATGCCCCATAAAATCAGTACCAGGTGGGTTAAAAATTAAGTGTGATATATATTTTAAAAGGTAATAAGCAAAGATATCTTCATGACCTTGTTAGGAAAATCATTCTTAAATAAAAATATATCTTAAATTAAAAAGTCATAAATTTGACTATATTTAAATTAAGAATTTATTTTTATCAAAAGATACTGGAAAAATTAACTCTCTGATGCTATTAAGAGTTTTTGAGAGAAAGATGACAACTCCCCTATTTAGACAATTTCAAATCAGATCCAGGAGATGGTCTTGTCTCTCTTGCTCTCACAAAGCAGATAACAGTTTCAGTACTTGATATCACAGACCACTAGCCTCAAGTGTGAATGTATTATTTTTCTCCCTGTCTCTTATTCACAAATGTTGATGACAAATTATCTTCTAAACACAGCAGGGATGAAATTTTTTAAAGTTCTTTCCTTCTAAAAGTTGTAAATGTTTCACTTAGAAGACAAATTTAGTCTAAAGGGTCATTTTATTTGGACATTGATTAAAAAAACAAACAAAAAATTGAAGGGGTTTGGCCCTAAGAAAGAGCAAGCAATTTCCCATTTGCTATAGGCAGCACCACTTCTCGTTATTTTATTAAACCCAGATTGATCATATATTCATGTAACCTGCAGGCATCTGATTTTTGTGACACCTGGTTTAAAATTAGTTCTGGGACAACAAATGCACTGTATCAAATGTGTGCCACCGTTCCTTTCTCTAGCATTTGTAAGAGTATTTTATTTGTCATAGCCAGGATCAGAATTCTTTCTCTTTCTATTCCTTTGCCTTCTCTTCTTTTCTTTTTCCTTTCTTCCTTTCCTTTCCTTGAGCAAATATTTTCAAGGCACTTATTCTAGATATTTTGGATACAATAATGAAAGAAATCTGCATTATAATGAAATACCTTTGCTATTCTGATTCTTATTGAGCCTACTGAATATTAAAAGCCACAAAAACCCTCAAAATATTTATAGTTAATCAATGCAGTTAATAAAGAACATGCAAACCACTCATATAACTATATTATCACATAAATGGGTATTATTAATTAAACATTTATGTACATTTTGATAATATATAACTATTAAATAATTAAATATATATCACATGTATTTTTCTAAAATTAAAAAAATTCCATAAACTACTCTTTAAAAAATAATTTTTCTCATACGATCCTTCTATCCAATTGATTTGTTTCAATGGATATTCTTTTCTCACCTGATCTCAGAACAAAACTTTGCATATAGTAATATGTTACTAGATCTTATAATTTAGAATATGGAAAAGAAAATTTAAATCACATATTTGCCTACATATAGAAAAATCTGTTTAACATCAGGATCATAAATTTTGACTATTCATTCAATACTTTTTTCTACTATTGTCTACCTGCTGTCTAATAAAATATAGTATTTCACCTTTGTATTGCAGACCTGTATATCTTAGAGGTATAAAAAGTTGTAATACTTTTGGGCTTATTTTAAAAAGTTGAACTACAGAAAAATTTGTCTGGTTACATAAGATTAGCTAAATTGAAGTAAGAGAATGCTGAAAGTTTCTATTGATAGAGCAAAATATTTGCTTTTGTAAGATATGTACAAGATTAGCTAAAATTATTTAAATTTTTAAAATTTATATTTAAAAATTAAATTTATATCATTTAAAATATAGTCAAGGATATTTTGGAATATTTTACTTGGCATCACAGATTTCTGCATCATTTGACTATCATAGTCAAATATTTAAGGTTATATCTACAAAAAGCAAATATAAGAAAGATCATCATCTAACATATTTAGTGTTAAATGAAAGGTATATCTTATGGAAGATATATGTTAAGAAAGATCTTTTAAAGAAAGCTCAACAAATTTGGAGATAATGACTCTTGCTCAACACTTTGTCCTCTCAAACATAGTTTAGCAGTGCCATTTTATGATTCTTAAAAATATGACATAATCAGTAATTACATGAAAGACCAGAGAGAGATGTAACATAAATCTGTGAAAAGAAAAGGAAAGGGAATATAATAAAACCCCAAAGTCCACAAACTATTAAAATTTGCTATTTATACTTCCTCTAATTATCCTGCTAATCCTTTCAATTTTTCTCTATACACTGTCAAAAATGGTTCAAATCATCACCATCTCAGCCTGGATAACAACAAATACTCCAAATTAGATTCCCTGTTTCAATTTGGAATCTTATATAATCTATTCCTTATTGTTTTTAATATGAAAGTACATAAAACATAAATGCAAAACATTTTATAAAATAAGTAGAAGTAAAATGACCTCCTAAATCAAGAAATAGTGCATTTCCCTAGATGACCCTCAAGATACCATTTTCTATGTAAACCTCTCCTTAGTTTCCTACTTGAATTTTGTGGTAATCATTTTCTCTGTTTTTTTTTTTTTTTTTTCTTTCCTAAATAGATTTCTTTCCCTGGACAATATACTTTACTTTTGCCTTTTATGGTAGAATAATAATGAATAGTGTCCCAAAGATGTTCATATCTTAATCTCTGATGTCTGTAAATATATTGTTACCTTACATGGCAAGAGGACTTTGCTCATGTAATTAAATTAAGGACCTGAGAAAGGATGGATTATCCTGAATTATTCAGATGTACTCCATTTAATCACATGGTCCCTTAAAATTGGAGGAAAATGTGGCTATGGAAGGAAGACACAGAGAGATGCAAAGTTGCCGGCTTTGAGAATGAAGAAAGGGAACCAGGAACCAAAGAATATGAGCAGCTTCTAATCATTTAAAAAGACAAGGAAAAGGATTCTTTCAGAGAATCCCCAGAAAATAACACAGCCCTACCAATACCTTAATTTTAACCCAGTAAGATTCCTGTTAAACACCTAAGCTACAAAACAGTAAAGTAATAAAGTCATAATTTTTATTCATTAATTTTATGGTAATTTGCTACAGTAGCAGTAGAAAACTATTTAAATCAAAACAAAATTAGTGAACAAGAACAGAAGTTTCTTCATGGAACTATATTGTTCCAAGGCATTTGTATTTTCATAAAGTGGTAAAATATTAACTCTAATTAGACTTCGATACATTAAGGGAACATTTTAATTTAAAGAGGTAAATCTAAAAGCTAACAGAAAAATTAAATTGAAATAAAATAACAGATGGTATAAAGAGGGAAATTAACAAAAATAGTAGTATAAAATTCAACTATATTGATAATTTAAATATAAATGATTTAAATACTTCAAGCATAATGCAAGAATGCCATTCTGGACAAAAAATATCAGGAATCAATTATACTTTTCCTCTATGAGATACAACTGAAATATAAAACTCTATTAGACTTAAAGCTAAAGAATGATATAATGATAAAATGCCATGAAATACTTGAGAATAAAAAAAATGACTTTGTTATTTTAAAGTCAGAAAATATTAGAATTTAAGACACAAAGCGTTACCTGAGATAGGCGGGGGTGATTTCTTAATTATAACACTATAACTTACCAGAAAAACAAAATAATTCTAAATGCATATGCATCTAAAAGAGAAATTAATAATAAATGAAGCAAAACATGACAGAATTTAAGAAATAAGTCAACCCACATTAGTTAGAAATTATAACTCTTTCTCAAGAACTGATTAAAAAAATCTATACAGAAAATCAGTAGCCTATAGAAATCTGAACGCTAATGATTTAAAACTGCATTTATTTTATTAAACACACACACACACTTAAATAGTGCTTACTTTGTGTCTGCCACTGTCCTAAATGCTTTACAAATACTGTTACATTTGATGCAATCCTTGTAATATGCCTATGAAGAAGTTAGTTCTATCATTGTCATTTATCTTACAAAGAAACTGAGGCATAAGGTAATTACTTAATTTTCCCTAGGTCATATAGTTAATAAGTATCTTTATTTTTCTTTATTTAGAGTACTCTCTTTGCAAATGAACAAAAAAAACCAGTTTTCTTTCTTGCTAGGATTTTCAGCAGCAGAATTTTTACCCAACACTAAGAGCTCTTACAGGATACTGTCACCTATAAAAATAAATGTTGTTTTCCTTTGTAGTCCTGATAGTGAATTATGTTTTGCATTTTCTTTGTTTCTGGGTGGATAGATATAGGCATAAAAATCAGGATGGGTCCAAAGACTGAGATCTAGATAAAAGTGGGATTATGAATGCAGTTTCTGTATGTTAAGCCAAGTACACTAATATTAAATCAATAAAAAATGATAATTTCTGTATTTGATTAAAATTTTAATGTAAGTTGAAAATAAATCAAATTTTAAAATAAGAAATATAAAAATAAAACACATAGAAAAGGATCATACAAAATCTTAGTAAATACATATGTTAGTTTAAAAAGAAATCATAAAATTTATTTTTCAAGCTAATTTAATATATCAAGATTTTTTTGTGATCGATTAAGAGTTATAAAGGTCCCTGGGGAAACGAAGGTCTTAATATATCAGTCCAATTTTTAGCTTAATATTTGTATAGATGTTATGAGACATAGTCATTTATAAATTTCTTGTTTTGGACTTTACTAACTGGACACTGAAGTCATGAGGCAATGCTTTTCAAGAGTCACACTATTCTATGACATAGCTTATGCCATGAGAAATCTATCACACTCCTTGATAAGATTCAAGAAGTTTACATGGCCTTAAACTGAGTTTTATATTAGCTATATGTAATATTATTATGCAGGTAATAGCACTATTCTTTCCAGATAGAGCTGACATTGAAGAATGTTTTTATATGATTCCGTCATTTGGCACTTATTCTCTAAGTTAGGTTGACTTGTACTGGAATCCTGCCTCTGCTATATATCACCAGTGTGACAGCTGATAAATTATTTTACTTTTGTAAAACTCAATTTTTCATCTGAATATTTGAGTCAATAATAATATCTAAATAATGTAGAATGTTGTCAGGATTAAATGAGATCCCGTATGTAAGAATTTATAGCCTGGTGATAGTTTTATAAAGGCTTTTTTATTGATGTGATTTATAATTTTTATCATAATTTTTTAATTTTAAAATTAGTTTTTTAATTAATAGACTTAATTTCGTGAAGTTTTACCAAAAAATTTAGGTTTACCAAAATTGGGTAGAAAGTACGGAGAGTTCTCATATACCCTGTTATCCCCAACATGGTCTACCCATTAATGACTTTTCCCTTTATTGCAGTACATTTGGTACAATTAATGATCCAATATTAAGAAATTCTTATTAACTAAATTCCATAGTTTGTAATAGGGTGCTCTTTTTGTGTTGTACATTCTATGAGTTTTGAAAAGTATATGACATGCATACATGATTACAGTACCATACAGAAGACTTTCACTATCCTAAAAATACTTTATATTTGCCTATTAATTCCCCAAAACTCTGAAAATCACTGTTCTTTTTATTGTATCTCTATTTTTGTCTTTTTCAGAACATCATATAGTTGTAATCACATCTTTCATATGGCTTTTTCAGATTGGCTTCTTTCATTTAGCAAAATACATTTAAGGTCCTTTACATCTTTTTATTGTCTGATCACTCAGTTTTCTTTATCTCTAAATAATATTCCACTGTCAGGATGTAACACAGTTTATTTATCCATTTACCTACTGAAGGAATCTTGATTTCTTCCAGGTTCTGGCAACTATGAATAAAGTTGCTATCGGATATAAGTTTCAACCATTTTAGTAAATGCCAAGGAATGTGATCGCTGAGTCCTAACATTAGAGTATGTTCAAGTTTTTAGAAAATGCCAAAGTATTTTGTGAAGTGACTATATCATCTTGCACTCACATTAGCAATGAATGAGAGTTTCTATTGCTCCACATTATTGTCAGCATTTGGTATTGTCAGTGTTTTGGATTTTGGCCATTCCAAATGGTATATGGTGGCATTTCATTTATCTTTTACTTTGTAATTCCATAATGGCATATCATGTTAATCTTCCTTCCTTCCTTCCTTCCTTCCTTCCTTCCTTCCTTCCTTCCTTCCTTCCTTCTTCCTTTTCCTTCCTTCCTTCCTTTTCTCTCTTCCTTTCTCTCTCTCTCTCTCTCTCTTTCTTTCTTTCTTTCTTTCTTTCTTTATGCTATACTATTCTATCTTGGAAAATAGGTAAAATGAGTCCAGAATAAAGATGGAAGATTTTGTTTGGGTGATTAGTGTAAAAGTGTACATACATTATGACAAGATATCACGTAACAGAATAGAGAACATATATTCAAGACTGGTAAAGCATAGTACATATGATGAGGCATAAAAGAGATTAATTTGATTAAATACTTTGAGTCACAGTTTTGTAGGACCTTAAGTAATTTGCTAATTTGTGATCCTTATCTGCTTAATTATAGGTTTTAGAAAAACATTACAGATGGAGTTGAAAGATGGATTTGTTATGGAGAAATTCAGAAATAAATGATTAGACTATCACAATGGTCCAATTTGAGATGATAAAGACCTTAATCATGATTATGGTTGAGAGAACTATGAAGAGTGATCAAACTTCTGGATAGTTTTTTCAAATAAGTTCAATATATCTCTGTATACTCAATTCCAGTATAGAACAGATATTTTTTAGAAGATAATATGTTCCAAATTGAGCAGATGCCTAAAACATTTCCAAGTAGCACTGAATTTTGTTCAATATGTTGAGGCTACATGTTTGATGTCCAAGAGAAATTCAAACCTTCTGAGAGACATGAGATAAGGAAGGAGTAAAGGAAATCTATGTTGGCGGGTTCAATGGAGAAATGACATTTCAGGAGGAGAAGGTGATTAACTACATGAATGCATAAAGTGCCACATGAGATAAAAAGAATATATGCCTAGTTGAAGTTTAATTTTGAATCTGATAGTTTTGAGCCGGTCGATTTAGAATTCTCACAAAACCTATTTAGTTAAAGAATGAATGTGAGGTATATAAGTTAAGGCAGCATATTTAAAACTATATTTTAAATATACTTTTTAATACAAGCAGAAGTAAAATTATGTTGTATTATAGCAAGGTATAACTTTTTCAGAAAGTAGTTCTTCGAATGAAAGAATTGAGCCTGTTTGTTAATAGGCCAGGACATATCTGGTAGAAATAGAAATAATAGAAATTGTCCATTGCTTTTTTAAGTTAATAATTAATCTCAAAGCTATATTATTACTTATTTAGAGTTCTTTGATTGTAAGAAGCAGACATGGAATCAGATTAAGTTAAAAAGTTAAATACTAAGAAATAATATAATTTTGGTTCTCAAAATTAAAGATTTCGTGGGAAAGAAGTAGTCCAGAAAAGGTAGAGGACATGATTTTCTGAGTCATTCAGTGAGAAAGAATAAACTGGAATCTTTTTCCATCTGCTTAAAATTGAGATTCTCAGGAAATGATGATAATAATGCATATGGATTAAACATCAACACAGTCAGTAGGAGAATGGAGGGCAACATGATGGACAATTCTCATTGATTGTGTGAAAAGATTAACATTTTTTTTAAAGTTGAATTAAAAATTTTTAAATCTATAATTTATTTTTAAATTATCCTAATTTAATTTGCATATTAATAAAATTCAAGAAATTCATTAATCCTTATTTTCATCTTATTTCCAGAGAAGATGGAAGACAATTGACTGCATCTATATACTGTAATCCCTAATTTACAGTAAAAAAAAATCTTGCTTGCTCAATTTTTTGGTGAATCCTAGAAATTCCAAACATCTTTTCCTATAACAATCTCCTTATCATCTCAAAAATCAGCAATATGTAATATATTTATAATGATTTCATCATCTATTCATTCAATAAATATGTAAAAAGCATCTTCTAAGGGAAGGAATAAATATTTAAAGAATGACTTTTATGTGACAGGCATGCTGTTGTATTTAATCATCAAAGACATGCTTTGAGACAGGCATTAATGTCACCAAGTTATTAATAAGACAAGTGAAATTCAGAAAGATTAAATGATATCCTTAATGGTACTAAATTAGTAGGAAGAATTTTAATTTAAATAAAAAGTTCTTTACATGATTTCTATTATTTTCTGCTAGATTATGTAGATAATGCGAATATCAATATCACGCTGCCTTTAAGGAATTCATATATTAGTTAAATAAAGTACGTAACTAAAAATTATGTATTAAGTTCAGAAGTGCTGTATAAAAATTATAGATATTATTTCAGGGGAAGAAGGGATTATTTTGCTAAGGGACAATGGATCAAAGGATTCTTAATGTAAAGTTTGCCATTAGATGACAACAATTATTGTTAAAGACACATATCCAATGGAAAAATATTCAAGATGAAAGGAACATAGTGTTAAAGTGGTTGGATAGGATCTTTAGCCAGAAATTAACATGCATGGCTTCTAACATAAGAATGATGAACACCTTTTTAAAAACTATTTTAAATAAATCAACATACTAATTCTATATACAAAGGGAGAACATATTTTACTATCAGCAATCCCTAAAAAAAAAAAAATCATAGAATTTATTTTCACTAATATGCCTAATAAACCACAATCACATAATATTAGAGATTGTAGGAGAAAGTTTCCATTCTACATTTCCAATAAAGGCAAATATAATCAATTTCAATTAAAATAATTCCTATTTGAGTTTAGCAAAGAAAAATCTTGAGTTTCTATAATTTAATCATGTTCTTAATATATAATTTTAATTCATTTTTTTTTATGAACTCTCCTCAAAATTTAGTAAATATTTTCAGCTTATTTCTTTCTGATTTTTTTTAGGGGGACATATTTTGATTTTATTTTCAATAATAGCAATTTTGAGCCAGAAAGAAATCACTGTATCCTAGGAAATGGTTTGCAAATGCTTTATCTCTAATGGCTATTTTTTTTATTAGTTTCAAGTACACAGTACATTGATTTTTTTTTTTAATTACTTTGGGGCTAAAGAAGAAGTGCTTTTCAAATCTCAGAGAATTTTATAAAAAATAAAGGTAGCATTATATCTGTTACCACTTTGCACTCTACTTCTTCACAGAAATGAGGAGGCCAAGTCATTTGGGGATCTGGGATTTAATTTTCTTACAAGAAGGTTATTTTCCAATATTGGACAAATATAGAGTTTTCCAAAAAGGCATATTTCATTCAGGTTGTACAATTAATGTCAAGGTCCCAGAAGGTCATTATTCCTTTCAAGTCAGTCAGAATGACATCTGCCTCAAGCATCCTAGAGGCACTGCTGATTGTTCTAGTTTTATGGTAAAAATATAAGCTTTTCCTGTAACTTTGGATTTAAGTCAGTAACTATTCAGTGGTAGAAGGAATGCATTTGGGAAGAAGTAAGAAGAAATATCAAACACATTTGCTTAACTAAAATATAATTAGATTGTAAGTAGAGATATACACAAGTAAATATTAAATAAGTATGGTTTTAGGCTTCAAAATGTCACTGGTGAGTTAGAGGAAATAGTAAAGGGAAAACTGCGAGTCACTGTTTCATGACTGGATTTCCGTATTTTATAAAATATTTTATATAAATTTATAGCCTCAAAAGAGAACTCCTAATTCACTATGAATTTGCTATGATACTTGTTATTCCTATTGTTGTTTTTGCTGTTGTTATAGCTCTGGCTCAAGCATAGACAAAAACTTCACTTTCAATTCATTTGTGCAACTATTTTCCTTATACTGTGCTTAGTGGGGAGTAAATAAAGTAGACAGGATTTTTTTTCTTTTGGTGAAGTTGTAGAATATCTAAACTAAAATAGAAAAGTGCAGATTCTATGATAATCTAGAAATGTGTTTTCTAAGCTTTCTTTGAGTTAAAGCCTTAGAAACAAACAAACAAAATAGCCAAAATAAGAAAAATCTCACTAGTCCTCTTGCACTTGGGAAATAATCTATTCCATCTCATAAGAGTATGGGTCACAAGGAAGCCAGATCACGAGATCACATCTGAGTCAATTTAGTCACTCTCCACTACAAAATACACAATTGTCTCAAAATTGGAAGCAGAACACTGATGCAGATATGGCTATAATTCATAAAGCCCATTTCTAGATGTACAATATGACATGGGATCAGATGCCGGGTTCTGCAACCTACTGACAATTGCAGGTGGCTGATTTTAGGGGGCCTGAAGAGGTTGCATAGCTTTTAACTACATTATTTGCCTGGCTTAAAAATAATCTCTTTATTCAACTCAGATGCATAAGGGATAAGTAATTAACTTTAAATTTTTAATCATTGTTTAGCCTATCTAAGGCATTCTTCATTTCTGTTAGTGTTTTTACCTCTCACATTTCTTTTGGTTTTCTTAGGATTTCCATCTCTCTGCTTTCCTCGCTGATCTGTTCTTGCATGCTGTCTACTTTATTCATGAGAGACCTTAGCATATTTATTACAGTTGTTTTAAATTCCTGGTCTTCTGATAATTCCAACATCACTGCCATGTCAGGTTCTGATGCTTGCTCTGTCTCTTCAAATTGTTTTCCTGCCTTTTGCATCCTTGTAATATTCTCTTGATAGGCAGACATAACATGCTGGGTGAACAGAACTGCTGTAAATAGGCCTTTAGTAATGTGGTGTGAGGTATGGGTGGAGGGGCAGCATTCTGCAGTCTTATGATCAGGTCACAGGTTTTTGGAGAGCCTGTGCCTCTGGACTGAGAACTTCACAAGTGTTTCTGAGCTTCTTCTCTCCTTTGGTGGGCATTTTTCTCTCTCCTTGGAGTGGTCTGGAGCTGGGCATTTCCCTTCCGTAGGTCTGTCAGGCTTAGCTAATTCCTTAGGAAGCTGGGCTCTGGTTAATGTTCCCCACGAGCACAGGCCTTAGTAAGAACAGAGGACCCTGGGATATTACAGTCATGGTTCCTCTTCCCCTCCCAGAGTTCCTGAAGTTTTTAACTCGCAGAGTTGTCCATGCTGAACCTTCAGCAATTCACCAATTACATATCAAGTTCTCTTACCCGGGCACTGGTTTCCATAACTTTCTGTCCGTGAGTCTCTACTCTGGTGAGCTGTGACTCTGTGTGTTCACCTTTCTGTCTCTCCAGTCTTGCAGGCAGAGGTTTACCCTGTGTCATACCCTCTCTTATAGAGCCAAGATGAGCTTCAGTCTATTCGGCTTTTTATTTATTAAGATAGAGTGGAGACTTCCAGGCTCCCTACATGTGGAATGAAAAACCAGAAAAAATAATTTTTTTTTGACTAATCCTTTTACCAAACATAACTTAGTCCTATTTATAAATCAAAGTATCTAGTAGGAAATTAACCATCGTTTCACTGTTGTCATAGTTTTCCTTCAAACTTTATCAATCTAAACTACAAATAATCTTTCTACATTCACTATGATTTTTACAAATTGCTTGAGCCTCCCATCACGGCGTCTCTCATATAGAGTTTTAGAAACTCTAAAATGAGAACTGTGTGTTATGTGATCATTGTATCAAGTGGCAGGAATATCAAGTCCAGAAAATAAGAATTGAGGGATGGGAATCCTACAATATTTCTCAAGGGCAGTTAGTTCTTGATGTTCCTATATTACTATAGTTCCTGCTGAATGAATGATCCATTTTGAAAGTTCTTTCCTGTCCTACGTTATGTTAATATTTGCAACAATTAGCCACATAAATGGAATGGAATTATATATGGAACTTCCACATAATAATAGTAATAATTTAATTCAAAAACATGAGGCTGACTTTTCACATTATCATTCAGAAATCTCTTTATCTGCATTGATTAAAGGTTGTTCAATTTCAAATACAGATATTATGTCTTGAATCTTTGCTAGTTCAAAAGTGAATTACGTTTATAAGCTACTAAAGTTTTTTTTTTTTAATGTGAAAATATGAAATCATGGTTGATATCTTGCTGTAAACGTTTAACATTTGTTATCTTATTGTAATGGCCTGCTGAAATGTGAAAGGGTTAAAGAATAATTAAAACCTGAAACTGGACAAAGGAAGTCTATAACTTAGGCCTAGTTTCTGGAACCCCTAACCACATTCTGTTAATCATGAAACTTGTAACAATGAGCTCATACGCTAACTGCCAATTTTAGCCTGTGTAACCCTGCTTGCTTGCGTGGCATGAAAAATAATCAATTGTATATAAGCTGAAAATTACTGTTTGGCCATCGCCCATGGGAACACTGGCTATAGCCCATGGGAATATAGGCAATCACCCATAGGAACATAACATTCTAACAACAAGCTTTCTGCTTCTGTACTTCCCGCTTGCGCACCTGACCAGTGGGTTGACAGGTAGTGAATAGGAGAAAGACGGACCTTTGTGTTTAAGACAGAATGAGGAATGGGATTTGGGGCTTAAAAACCTTGTATCTTGGCATTTCGAGGCTGCCGGCTAATAAACTGTCTCCTGGTTAAGAGCACTCAAGTTGAGTCTGGTTATTCTGGACACAACACTTATTTCACCAATAAATATTGCGCGGCTAGTCACTATAAACTACATATTATTCTCCTCAATTTTTGATTAAGCTTGCTAGGTAATTAATTATAATTAAATTATGTTTAAGACCATGGGCTTAGGAGCAGACAGAACTGGAGTTTTTTAGATCCTAATTCCAACATTTTGTTGATGTTTAACTTTCAACAATTTACCTAATCCCTGTAACCCTCAATTTCTTCATGGAGTTTACAGGTAGATTAAAGTGACTACGTATTTCAATAAAGGTAATGAAACTTTGAAAAATATGGCTCTAGATAACCAAATCAAATTTTATACATATATCCATCATTAGCTTCAATAATATTTACATTGAGTAAAAAAAGAAAGAGAGAAAGAAAGAAAGAAAGAGAGAAAGAAAGAAAGAAAGAAAGAAAGAAAGAAAGAAAGAAAGAAAGAAAGGAAGAAAGAAAGGAAGAAAGGAAGAAGGGAGGAAGAAGGGAGGGAGGGAGGGAGGAAGATAAGCTCTAAGGAAATAACCAAAATTCCTCTTTAGGAAATAAATATAAAATAATTCAATTTCTTTTTAAGTGTAGGAGATACGTACACAGGTACAATTGAAAAGAGTATAATTTAAATTTTTATAATTAAATAAAATATTGTGATGCAAATTTTTAATATCAATTATTGTTTTTTTAATCAGTTGAGAACATTATTTTCAACTATTTAGCTTTGAAATTATATAGTAAATTAGGGAAACCTAAATATTTACTCTTAGAAATAGGAACTTTTTTTGGAAAGAAAAAAATTAAATTGAGTACACAAGATAAGAATCATGTAGATTTTCTTGTAGAAGATATCATTATTAATTCTCTTTTAGAGATAAAGAAATTGAAATGTAAGGTAAGTAATATATCCAAAGACACAAAGGCAATAAGTACCAAACTCATATTATTGTCAAAAATGTGTGTGAATCTGGAGATAGGTATGTTAATTATCAAAATTAGGAAACTTAGAGGGTAAATGTTAAAATATATTTTAACTGTTAAATATCCTCAAGAATTTATCTGAATCTCTGTCACAATTCCCATTAAGAATCCTAGCTGATCTTCTTAGACATGTTAAGATGATCTGGAACAATAGAGTGTTTCTGAGGCAGAGAGGTTCACAAGGTTTTATTAGATCCCATGGAAGAACATCAGCTTGTTCCAGGCTCCCATGAAAAGCTAAGAAATTATCTCAGGAAAAATCCCCTTAAAGTGGATCTTTCAACACTGACAAGGAGATAGAGTAATAGTTGGTGTTAGAGAGGTTTGATGATGTTGAAAGAACATGAAAATACATTCCAATTAAATCAACAAGGTTAGTTAGAAACTAATAATCATATGCCTCACTACCAGAATAATCCCTTGGAATTTTAATCCCATCTTCAGGGAGAGAGAAAAAAATGTGGTGAAATCTTAATTGCCTGAGATTATTGTTGAAGGAGAAAATTCTGATAAGTGTAATGCTGAGGGATCAAAAAGGGGATGTTGATGTGATGCAATTATTACTAAATAAAAGAAGGAGCCACCACCTTTAGGATGAAGTAATACCAATATTAAGTGTAGGAAGCAACTACCATTACCAAGCCTTAGGAGAATTAAAGGGACGAGGTGGGATATCATACCTAGAAGATCATGGGACGGGTGCTGGTTCCTCCTGAGAGGGAATAAATGGCACAGCAGGAGCTGGAAAGGCAAAAGAAGTTTGGAAATTTCAGCTTTAGATTCATTCTCTTGATGGAGCAGCACTGAAAGGACATGTTTGTTTGTTCAAGATATTAAATGTCCTTTAATGTCTTGAAAACTATTCTTCTGTGTATTTTATCTAGGGTTTAATTTTTTTTTTTTTTTTCGGGAAGATTGGTTTTGACTGGCATTAGAAGTCCAGAAGTTGCTTGCATTAGAATTGATTTACAAAATTCAACAACCTTGAAAGATGTTATAAATTTTAGCTTGGTCCCAAATATGTATGGAAAAAAAGGCTCATTCGGTGGCATATGAGCTTATATAAATTATTATTATTATTTCAATTAAATATTAGTTAATATCTAGTAAACATTTAATTCAAGTTAATTACATTATTTTTACAATTTAAATTAAGAATCTTATAATCACATAAAAGTCACATTGTGGATGACTTGGTAAACATTTTCTTAAATTACCAAAAAATACATTTGCTTCATTTTCATAATCAGAAACCTGTGATTTACTTAATTAAGTCCCCTGTATCCAGAGTTTTATCCTAAATTGAAAATAAATGAATGTTCAGTTGCCTTGGCATTTACGTTTAATCTTGACTCAGGAGTTTTATGTTTATACTTTGGTACAATTATAAGACTTCAATACTGATTTTCCCATTTCATATGTCATTTCAGTTACTAGTTTCATCTCACTACTGACAGATTTTTATTTGTCTTTACCTTACCTAAATCTAAAGTGAATACACAAGATGGTTTCACTTTTTTTGTTAATATTTAATTAACTTTTTTTTGCCAAAAATTGATTAACTTTTCTCCTGGACTCTCCCTCTGCTTTATACTGACTTTAAGAAAATTTAATTTTGTAGAAAGCAACATTTAAATTTAAATAATAAACATATAACAATGTTAATTGTTATTAAAAATTCCGCAGTTAAGAATGTCAAGGAATTACTTAAAATTCCTTCTCTTTAGTTAAACAAAGAGTCAAACATCATAAACATCAGAGTTATTTCTCGTAGTCTCATCTTAATATCTTTTTTTACTTACAATATTTTCATAATAAAGAAAGAAAAATGAGACTGAATCTTCTGTTCCTCTGCAGATATGTAAGCCTTTACGTATTATCTGATAATTTTTTGAAAACCTTACCTGAATATACACTTTTTTTTTACATCATTTATTATTACCACTGACTAGATGAAGGTAAATACTTAAAAAATGATATAACCAATGTTAAATCATATGTACATTCATCAAACTATTTTGGAGTTTCCTACACAAGTCTATCTTAAGCACTGAGGAAAAGTTGGAATACAAAAGTTCTCTACTCTCTACTTTCAAGAAATACTCAAACTATTAAGATTTTTATATTTCTTTGGAATAACTGCCATATAAAAACAATGTATAAGTAAATAAGAAAGAAACCACAAAATAGTCATTACTGAATAAATGTTTCAAGAAAGTTAATGTAGAGAAGGGGAAGCTTAAAATGGGTAAGAGTTAAATAGGATATCACTAGGCCAGATGCATCAGGTAGGAGAAAGGGGAGAGCATTCCAGGAAGAGAAAGCAGAACTGAAACTGTGTAGACATCAAGAAGCATGGACCAAGTCGCTCAGCAAAACTAAAGCACAAATATCAGTGGGAATTGAGTGGGAAGAGATGACACTTGGAAAGAAGAAAAGGGCAGGTTGATGAAGCTCTTTGAACATAACAGTGGATGGATTTATCTTTCAGGGAAATGCAAACACAATAAAAGTTTGTAAATAAGAGTATGACATGATAAAATGTGTATGTTGGTTGTAGTGAAAACAAAGATTCAAAGGAGGACAAGACTGGAGGGAGGGAACAATTAAGAATATGCAAAACCATGTTTTAGTGTTATAATACATTTTGCTCTAAGGGCATTAAAGGCTTTTAAAAATTCATGTGAAATATAAACCCAGAATATTCTGTATTTTTAGATTATAGAATCAAATAGCGAAGCAAGAATCCCAAATTCAAAAATGTATTCTAAAGAAGAAAATTATTTTTTTCTGTAAGTGGAAACATATATTCCAATAACATCTGATCAATTGGTTTCATTAATAAAGGCAGATAGTGTTTCCAACTGACTATTAAATGTGAATCTGTCAGGTTTCATTATTATTATTAATGTTTCAGTCCTTCAAAGTCAAAACAGCCTATTCACTAGATAAGATCAGCTATTCTTTGTTCCTGACATTACAGTTAAAACAACTCTTTTCAACTGTTTAATAGTGATTTTTGAAAAAGATTATAATAAAGACAAAAATTAGTTATAAAATATACATTTACAGTACATACTTAAAATACAATGGAATGTGAATCTGGAAATGAGGAAATTTCAATCATCATATAAATATAATCTGAGAAGAAATATTACTTTTCAAAATAATGTTATAGTTTTTAATATTCAGCTATTTATCTTGTTTTTATTTTTATTTTTTGCTTAAAATCAGTTCATAATTTTTGGACTATATGATCTTCATATAGATAACTTAATACACAGTACAATCCTAGCATATATAACACGATTTTGAATTAGAAGTAACCAGTGATTAAGCTGTATTTATTATGTTGACTTCCAGAGCAGTCAATGGTCATAATGACCTTGTTTCTTTGTTAAAAAAAAAAAAAATATATATATATATGTATATATATATATACATATATATATATATACTTTGAAAGTGCTCAGTTTTTATTTGTTTTTATTTGTTTTGTGTTGTTTTGAGACAATGCTCCATAATTGTATATTTTCGATGCAAATATTTTAGATTGTTTAAATGTATAAGCAAGGGAAGTTGAAAATAATAACAAATTAAAATAGTACTTAAGATATTTATTATAACAGAATGGAAACATTATCCATCTAATTATGGAATTTCTAAACAAATGTGATTTTTTTCTTTTATGAAAATAAAACTTATTTTATGAGAAACTATTTGAAGTATTCTCATGCAAAATAGTATTATTTCATTGAAATCATAATGTCATTTCCAAATTAGTTAGCAAGCAAAAATTGACCCATGTTCTGTTCAAATCTGATGGTTATCTTTATGGCCCGCTTGCTGTGATTCTCTGAAAGAATAATGACACAAAGGATTCTGAGGGGATGAATAAAATCCTCACATTCCCTTCGGAGAATGAAAAAGACAAAATATAAACAACTAATAAATGGTATAAACTCATTTTTGTGAAGCTTTTGTTGGTCACAGTTACTTGAAATGGGTGAGTCAGTTCACCTGATTCTGTTATTACAGGGACATCTCTCTGAAAAGGGAAGAGTTAGTGATGAAAAAGAGAAATCTTGAAATTACACAATTAATTATAAGGCATTTCTCCTATGGCTATATATTACAGCTAGGAGAGCCTGAGCTTAAAGGTTATATTACTAATTCTCTGTTCAAATGGAACTTTTATTACCCATTAAATATCACTCAGTGTGTGCTTATTTTTACCCTTGACTTAGAAACTGTGAACCTGAGACATTAAAATGGGTTAGTGGATCTAAATCAGACAATACATAAAAACTCCCGACTAATTGGTTTTTATAAATTGTATGGCATTCAGATACATTCAAAAATGAATATATAGCTTCATGGAGAAAAAAGTTCAATAAACGTGATATATAATAAGAAAGTTATAAAATATCAATTCTGATACTCATATTTCATTTAACATCTCTATCTTGATAATCACTGAGCTGCTTCTATAGTGAAGAAACTCCCAGTATGTCCATCTGTTGGTAGTCTTCCATATGTACCATCAGAGATCTTAAGTTTTATAGAAATGCTTATTTTATAGGAAATGTTTGTATTGTGCAATAAAAAGGGAAATGAATATTCACTGGCCTACAAAAAAGAGTACAGTTTCCCCATGAACAATGTGGGGCTATGGCTCTGAGCCCGCACAGTTGAAAATCCATGTATAACTTCTGACTTCCCCAGACCAGCAGCCTTACTGATAAACAGTCTTTTAACACATTTTGTATGTAATATGTTACATATATTGTATTCTTACAATAAAGTGAACTACAGAAAAGGTTATTAAGAAAATCATAAGAAAGAGAAAGTACATTTACAATATCTGTTGAAAAAAATCCACGTGTAAGTGAACCCACAAAGTTCAAACTGCGTTGTTCAAAAGTCAACTGTAAAATGCTAATGAAGGTACTCAGGTGAAAGCCCTGCGACAGCTGGGGTATGTCTTTCTCACTTTTACATATTCAAAGTGTGAAAATAATTGGTCACTACATAGATACTATGTATATAATAGTGGAAAAAATAGAAAGCTTATCATTAGACAGCACGCAAGTGTCTGTTAAGGATACATACCATCTGGAGGCTGGTAAAAAATACAGAAGAAGTTAAGAAGTGCAGTGGGGTCAGAGGGCAGACAGCACAAAAAGAGGCATCATGAAATTTTTATTTTCATGTTTGAGTCATGTAGGCTTTATCCCATGTACTTTAAATACTAGCCCATCTATCTATCAGCTATCATCTATCTTTCTACCTATCATCTATCTATTTATCTACATAATCTACATACACACACGTATATGCACCAGGGTCTTGGATAACTACTGCAATGAAATTACTCAACAAACATTAAAGAAATTAAGAATTTTAAAAATATTTATATGATTTTACGGTGTAGTACCTCATAGTATGTGTGGTCAATGAAGTTTGACGTTTCAGTATTCAAGAGAAAGTCACAATGAGCACTCCTTCGCATCCCACATTGTAAGAGATTATCTACGTAAATGGATAAGGCTCTTGCATGTCTTTTCTAGAACTCCACAGTGTGCATTCCCAAATTATTTTAAACAACCATCATATTTATTATTGGTGATTTTAAATTTATATGTTGTTTCTTCCTCTAGAACAAGTTTTGGTATCATTCAAATTAAATTGACATAAAATGTAACTCATGTCAATTAGGACATCACATGACTGGTTTGATGCTACTGACCCTATTGCCACCTGACTTAGGTAGAAACGATTTTCTATGCTTTAGCTACATGAATTTTTTTAACATATCATTTATATGAATCATATGTTAAATCATATAAAACATATGATTTATATTACAAGTAAAAATGCACTTGATTGAAAAAGTATACCTATTATTTAAAACTTTATTACACATACGAGGAAATGGAGAATAAGTATGCACTGTCTGTTTTCATAAATATTATCCTCATGAAGTAGCAATAAGCCAAGTATTTCAGAATAACTGGAGATCCTTGCCACTTGTAGTGTACTATAGAAAACAAGCCAATCATTTTTGAAATCATTAGAAAAAACATTAATTACCCATCTGCTATTTCTCTCTTAGAAAATGATGATATAATTGAAGCAAGAGTTTATTTATTTTTAGCCTGCTGCAAATAATTTTTAAAAATTAGAGTGATTCATAAAGTGTAGCACTTTATCAATAAAAATATGTGCATTAAGTCCTTTAAATAAAGTTTTTATATTAAACTGGTAAAATATACTATATGTAACATAGAGATTGTAAATTTCTCTTGTTATAGTAAAAGTTGTGTTTGCTTAAAAAGAAGTTTTGTTCTTAAAACTCCTTGTGTAACCAGCCAACATTTTCATATTTAATAAAAAATAAAATCACATTTAAGAAAAAGCATTTCCTGGAAACACGTTTAATTTTTTAAGTCAGGTTTATTTAGATATAATCTATGTACGATAAAATTCAACCTTTTTTTGTACAGTACTATGTGTTTTGACAAATGCATATAGCTGTATATGTACTACTACAAACTCGTCACCCTCCTAAAAATATACTTGATGTCTGTTTTTAATGAACATTTCTTCACAACCACTTAACTCTTTTGTCCCTATATTTGTACAATCTCCAAAATGCCTTACATACGCATTCAGTATGGCGTCTTCGAAGTTTGGTTTCTGTCACTTTGAATAATTTATTTAAGATTAATTCATATGCTGTGTATTTTGGTAATTGGTTACTTTGTATTGCTATGTAGTATTCCATTGTGTGAATACACTATATTTATTCACTAGATGAAAGACATTTGGGTTGTTTCTAATTCTTGAAGATTATTAACACATTTTCAATACAAATGTGTGTACAGGTTTTTCTGTCAACATAAAATTTCATTTATTTGGGGTAAATACCAAAAAGTAAAATGCTAGATCATATGACAACTGTATGTTAAACTTTAAAAAATTGCCACATACTTTTCGAAAGTACCATTCTTCATTCTCACCATCAAGTGTAAGAATTCCAGTTATCCAATCACATGAAAATATGTGGTAACAATGACTAATAATACTGAACATCTTTTCATGTGATTGTTGGCCATCCATGTATTTTCTTTAGTAAATTGTTTAAATCTTCTGCTAATTTTTCAAATTACGCTGTTATTCTTATATTCTGAGCATTTATTATCTATTCTAAATATAAGTCCTTGAGTAAATGTAAAATTTGCAAATATTCTCTCCTAGATTATGAGATGTCTTCTCACCTTTTTTTAATACTGGCTTTCAAAAAAACCCAGGTTTTTGAATTTTTTGAATTTTAATGAAGTCCATGATATTTTTATTTTTATTTTTATGAATTGCACTTGTGTCTTAATGTCTAACAATTCTTTACCTAACTTTAGATTACAAGGACATTCTCTTAAATTTTCTTAAGGAAAATTGATGGTTTTGAGTATTACTTTGAGGTTTGTAATACATTTTAAATTACTTTCACAAGCTCTGAACAATGGCTATTATTCACTTTATTTTTACACATAGATATCTAATTGTTTAGCACCTATTGTTGAAAATATTCTTCTCCAATAATTGCCATTTCCCCTTAGTGAAAAAAATCAATTAACTATACATTTTTAAAACTATTTTTTGACTCTATTCTGTTCATTTATCATAAATGCCTAAATTAACGGTTTAATATGGCTTTATAAAGTCCTAAAATCAAATAGTATAAATTTTTCAACTTTGTTTTTTTATTTTAAAATTATTTGGACAACTGTGCTTTGCATGTATTAGGAGTTTTTTTTTTTTATTGCAATGTGTATTCAATTGTAGATTTTTTGCATTAAAACTACTTTTGAGAAATATATCATAAATGGAGATATGTTAAATACATAAAAGCTCTGAATTTGGCAAAACACCATTTAAAAAATTGGTGCTTTTTGTGATTATTTATTGTGAGAAATTTAGTTTGCTTTTTAACCCATTTTTATTTTTTACATTTTGTGACAGTAAAATTCAAGATCAGCTGTGCAATCTATCTTGATTTGTCAGAGAATCAATAGCAAGTCATTGCAATTATATTTTTCAGGTTAACAAATATTCTATTAATGACATGCAATTATTATAAATTAATTACTATGAATTAAACATCTGTTTTCAAAGGAAGTCTTATTATAAAAATGGAGTTTTATGTCTTTTGCATCAGATATGATTGACTTGTTTATGGACCATTTTTTACATTTATTAATACAATTAAGAAAATTTACACACACATGAATACCACTTTGCTAATGCAAACCACGTTAGACAATTTATTTTTCTTTTTTATGTTTTCTTCCATTCACTGACTCTAAATTGAACTGCTCAATACCATCTGCACTCAGATTTATCATAATATAAATCTTCCTTAGTAGAAAAAAGATATTTACACCATGCCAAATTTTCATCTATTGGAACAAACTAATTCTTAAACTCACAATATTTGAAAATCCATCTTGTTATAGAACTCTTTTTTTTTTCTTTTTTTTAAGCGAGGCAATGCTTTGTTAACCTGACAGATTGCAAAAACCTTGTCCGTTTACAATCCCTTATTTTTCTTTTTTTAATTTTTTTTTACACCTACAGCACCTGGTTGGAACTCCTTTTTTTTTCTTTTCTTTTTTCCTTTTGATATGAGATATTAAATTTTTACAGGATTAATAAAAAGTTAATTCTATTTCTCTGTTCAACTACCTCATTTCATTTTGGGGATTTTTAGAGATATAGAATCATCATCAGAAACAATAGCTGAAATACTGGTTTACTCTTTTTGTGGTTATAGATAATATTTAGTATTAAATAATTATGAGTATAGGGTGACAATTCCAAAACTTAAAGCCATTTTTGATATGTAAGATTTCTTGCATGAGAATAATTGTTAATACAGATAAGAAAGGACAAATCAAATAGAACATTTGGTTCAAGATTAATGAATATATAAGCTGAGAGAAGGAACTTTTGAAACTAGAATTATAAAATACAAAAACCAGGCTACTATGAAAAATAACAAAGAATAACAGTAATATTATTTAAAAATTTAACATCAGAGACCTCACTACTCTCTCATCAAATCTATGTAGATGTGGCGGCTGGGGCTCAGTTCACTAGTCACTAATTAATCTCCTTATATTCCTGTGCACACTGCCTAGACTAAATTCTCCAGGCTCTAAATTCTCTTAGGCTCCGTTATACTTAGATGTGGCCAAGGATCTGAGTTCTTGCTAAGGGAATGTAAATAGAAACCCTAAGTGCCACTTCCAGGCCATGACTCTGAAGAGTCTGTCTCCCTAGGTGCAGACACTGAGAAAACCATAAGGAATGACTGAGTGATAAGGTTTACATCCTTGAATGGCTATTTTATAATGAATAAGCCATTCCATTTGGGCCTACTTATTATAGTGATTAGAATAATTCCCTTATTATTAGAGCAAATTTTGCTTTATTTCCTTATATTTGGTTTTACATATGAAGACATATGAAAGTCTGTCTCAAATTGTGTCATGAGTTTCCAGTTTATCATATCTAGCTGCTCTCAAGAAAATTTTTTGACATGAATTTTTCTGTCACTTGGAATAGATGTTTTCTGCTAAATTTTCAAGAAACACTTTGATCTATTTAGATTCGCAGAATCAGGCCTCTTGCTAGTTGCAGAGATGTATCATTCACTTTATGCTTTATGGTTGCTTTTTATCTATTTTGAAAGGTTTCATCTTTTCACACTGAAAATCAAATATTCGTATTTCATATAACTCTATCTGTTTCGACAACCATTTTCTTTTTTACTCAATTGCCTCTACATTTTGACATTTATCAGGATTCTCCTACCATGTCAATGATTTTCAGAGTGCTCCAAACTTCTTATCTCTACTTGATCTAAATGTTGATTTCTGTGCTTCATTTGCATTTTGAAATCAATTTTAGCTTTTTAAAATTTGTTTCCTTTTTCTCACCCTTTAATACAAGCATGCCTTTTCTTTTGGTATCCCATTTTAAATACATAATCTATATTCTTTTGTATTTTATTAAGACTGCCATAATATATTGTAACATCTTTAATCTATTTGTAAGTTTTATTTTTAGTGCGTTTTTAGTCCCACACATCATTTGTGTGCTGAAGATATTTTCTCTAAAATTGAAATTTATTGTACAGTATGAAAAGCCTAGACTCTAAACTAGTTATTAAATTTTAGTACTTGCTCATTTTGGTGTAGAGTGATCTATGAAGCTATTGAACATAGGTTGTATTTATGTTTCTTTTTCATAGATTGAATTAAATAAAAGATTAAATTACCATTATATCTTTCTGTTGGGCCTCAAGTTATCCCTGACTCTACTTTGAGTGGTGTTCTCTGACATCACCACACCCCTATGTGATGTGAGCTGCTTTGCCTACCCTATTTTAGTTGGTGCTTACTGTGTTCACAGAGCTATAGGTTCTGAAACTATCTACGAGGAATGGGGTTTAATATAGAAAATAGAAAAGAGGAAACACTTTTTGACATTTCAATTATTCCCCTATGAAGTAAGATAAAGGCAGTATGTTTCTCAAGCCCAAGAAGCCCTTGTGTCCTGGGTAGATGCAAACAAATGACATGGTTAAAGCAAAATTTCCTACTTTCACTAGTCCTTATGTGGTCTATTCAATCATTAAAAAAAAAAAAAAAATGTATGATCATAGTCTTTGGTTGAGAAACTCTCCCCAGCATCTAGTTTTCTTCACCTCTTTAGGAGTCATTGCCATAGCAATGGACTGGCTTTGTGGTGTCTATGAATGTGTTAATGGAAAGCTAGGAGAGTATATGTATGCAGTGCTGGAATGTCTCCAGTCTTCAACATATTAGTCTTTCCAGTAAAATTTGTTAGCAGAGTCAGAGCAGCTGGTAAGTTATTGTCCTTCAAGTTTCAGAATGAACACTGCCTGTTCCAGTCTGTGAAGAGCTTCACTGTATTGTGATATCCTACATTTCGGGTATGTCTTTTTGTCTTGCCCTAGCACATCCCAAAGAACTTTGGAAAGTTAGTATTTCCAAATAAATGAATCGATAATCAAGAAAAAATATTTCTAGTATCAGAATTTATACCAGGTGTAACCAGGTTCTCTGAAGGAAAAAAAAATTAGCAAGCAATGAAATGAAAAACAACTTAATATTTGAAAACATTAATTTGAACACTTTAAGGAATGCCTCAGAGGAAAGTATTAATGGCCACATACTGTTGATGAGTTACCAAATTTAGAGTAGAACTTTATAAGTATCCAATCAGAGAAGGAAATTTAAAAAGCATCTCTAAGAGATAAAAATGTTGTTCTCTGAAGTCTGATTTAACTTCTTCTGAGCATGATTTGATGCCAAAAGACCTTTCTTATACCACTCTGATGGAGAAAGGTATGATCTAGAAATATTTAAGCAAAATATTATTCAAGAATAGAGGTTGTCATTCTTAAGACTAAAAGTATTTCTAGAAAGTTGAGAAACCTGCTAGGTAAAGAAACTGTATTTTAAAAGCCTTAGTGTGAAAGTTTTGACAAAAAATGTTGGTTTAATATAATTTTTAAATAGGCATTTAATTCCAGAATTTGGAAAAATAACATTATAAGCTTGAGGACAGATGAAAGGAAAACAAAACAAAACAAAATTCAATAGAAAAATATGAAAAGCTAGAATTAAAAAATCCACATATTTATTATTTGAAGATATTACCAATAACACAACTACTTATAAAACCTTATGAATAAGGTACTATGACTAGTCTCATTTTCAAATGATGAAACCAAGATCAGAAAATTTACAAAAGACATAGTTAATAGTATTTATTTCTAAGGAGAAAAGACTGAAAAGATGAGGGAAACGGATAAGGCATTTTTATTTTCATTTAATGCTTTTCTGTATTTCATAGCATTTGAAAAAGAATATGGATAATGCTATAACAAATAAACGTTTAATTTACAATAAACGTGTTAATTTGCAAATATTGAAATATAAACTGATATCTATACATATTTTTTATGGCATCTTAGGAACTTTATTGACTCAGGATTCAGTAATAGGTATAGATAATCTAAAATGTCCAGCTCGGTTTAGAGGAGGAAACAGTAAAATTTTCTGTAGGTTGTCATTTTTAAACAATCACTATTTTCCTGGTTTTTGTTTGTTTTGTTTGTTTTTAGCTCAAATACCATATGCAATACACAATTGGTACTGTAAGAAGAAAGAACCTAAACAAGCCATTAAGGCAAAATCCAATTTAATTCTTTCAAGTATTTCTCTCATGAATTTTAGGTGATAGAGAACTAGCAGTGAATGAAATAGACACGTGCTTTCCCTAAGTTATAGTACATTCTATTTGAGAAGACAAAGGATAAACAGAAAAACAAATATATAATATAACGCTAGAAAGAATGATAAGACTGTAATGCATTTGTCTTTTGAGGTCTTCTCACCGTTAATATTCATTCACCAACAAATACTTGAAGGTCAAACATGGAACAAAAGCTATTAGGTATTTGTATTGCTCTATATTGATTCTATAAGTATTATTTGGTTATAACAAGTGGTATAATGGGAAAAAGACCAACAGAAAGACAATGAATTCAATTTTATTTCTGGAAGAAAAGATTTGAACTTAACATCATCATAACATTTATACAGTGCTGGGCCTTCATTGTGCTCCCAATTAGAAGTGCTAAAGTGCTAATAATGTTAAAATATTTTGATAAAAGTCCAATTAAATTATTTGGGAAATAATCATTACCATTTTCAAAGTATTTTTGTTTGTTTTAAATTATATAGACCTTTTCTAAAGAGGATTGGTTATATGCTATTCGGTTCAGCAAGTACAAATATCTGATACAATCCTAAACATTTTACAATTGTTTTTTATAACTGTAGTTTATGCCTATTTTCCTGGTATCAGTCTGATACGGTTTTGCCTAGAGTTTTGTTTTTGGTTTTGTTTTTTTTTTTAATGGCTAACAATGACTAGTTGCATAAAATGAACCAACTTCATTTCTGATAATGTGCAAAGTGCCCATGTTGTGGACAGACCTCTAACCTAGAATCGGGTGACTTCCTTGATCACTTTAGCATCTATTTTCAAAGAAGTAATAATTTTTAAGACTGGAAGTTGTCATTTTAACTTGTGCAGCTCCAGAAGATGTGTTTATAAATCATTCTTACAGCCTGACTTTTCATTTAGATCAAATGATTGCTCTAATTTAATCTAACTTACTTTTGCTTTAAAATTTTCATTTACATCTATAAAAAGTAAAGTAATGATTGCTTATATGTATGTCAGTTCCATTAGTGGAAGAGGAACTTCAAATTTACTTAAACAATGTCAATTTTATATCAGCCTTATTAAATATTTCAATAAATATCAAATAAAAAATTAAGTTTCACAATTACTTGCTTTTCCTATTCAATTTTGCTAGCTTAAGTAAAGTTTAGGAAGTTCATTCTATAAAGGTTTAAATATCTAATATCATTGTGAAAATTTATAAATTCAGTTAAAAAGTTTAAGTTGACTTCAATCACCAGTTTTTGTGTTAAAAGAATTTTAATAAAGTACAATATTATCATAACCATAATATTTTTACCAAATTAAGAATAATGCAGAACAGAAATATATTTTAATTGGTTGTGGTACATATATATTATAAATAATTTGTTACAAACAAATCATTTCTTCCAGTTGAAGCAGAAGCTGATTATAGAAATGTGTAGTTGACATTTGAAACATCTTTAGTTAAGTTACTTGTACTGAAAGGGAAGGCAGAATTTTTATTTCTTAGAAAAGTAAATTCCAAAAAAAATAAAAGAATATAAGTTAATTAAACAGGTTAGACAGAAAGCATACTTAAGTATCAATAATTAAAAGAGAAAAAAATTCTTAGAACTTAGAAATTAAAAATTGATTAAGTCAGCATTTAAAAAAATAATTTTAAAGGGCTTATCATCAATGAGTAGGTGGTCAATAAGTAGAAACTATTATTATTTTATATCCATTATTGCCTCATTTCAACCCAACTAATTGTCTTTATCCATTCTAATCATTTACAACTTTTTATTTGACTATTCAGATTAACTGAAGAATAAAAGTATCACACACAAGATTCCTTTAAAAATATTCTTTTTCCGCAGGAAAATATAAAACTGATATGAATTCTAGATTATTTCCAGATTCGACTTTTTTCATTCATTGTTTTAATTTCATCCAATGACATTCATTTCAATAGAGAGTGCAAGGTATAGAAGGGAGAAACAAGCCTTTTTTTTTATCAAAATATTTACTTTATATTAGAGAACTAGCTGCTACAATTCCAGTAGGTTTTCTAGGTTATTTGCCAAACATGAAGAGAATTGGAAATTAAATGTTAAGGACAGTTTTATACAATTGGCTTCTGTAAACCCTCATCAAATGACTTTGTACTTAATTAAAAATTTTACTGACTTTCATCTGTTCTTACTTTAATAAGCTCCTGGGCAAATTCAGCTTGTTTTACAGGTTCACAGAAATTATTGTTAATGGTATTTAATGTAGATTTTCTTCTATAAGATAGCATTCTTCATAATAACGTTATGCATCTTTTGAATCTCCTTATGCCCACAATTGTAGAGAATACATTATAAGAAACATACTGTTGCAATTCAACATTTTTTATTAGAAACATATTTTTAAACAGTATCTTAAAATTTCTAAGTAATAGCATGATAGAAAGAACACCATTCTGAATGTCCAGATACCCAAATTTTATATCACTCGCTTATTATTTAAATTTGATAAAGTCACTTAGGCATAAATGTCCTTGATTTATGAGTTCCAAAATGATAGTGTATAAATAGATGATAACAATGTACAAAATTTCTTCCGATTATAATATATTATTAAAGTATATGCAATACAACTTTGGGTACATTTTTATCAGCCACGAGTTTCCTAATTTGTTTCCTTTTCTTTGTTAAATTTATTGGGGAGACATTGGCTAATAAAATTATATAGGTTTTAAGTGTATAATTCAATAATACATCATATGTATATTGAACTGTGTGCACATTTCAGAAGTTATAGCTAGATTTTTCTAATCCACAGTTATTAATTTATTGTTGATTTTTACTTCATTCTCCAATGCGAATGTCCTAAGGCATTTTGTTATTTACTTTTCCTAACATGATGTGTGATCTTTTATCACATTGTCTTTGTTCATATTTCCATTTTCATAGAAGGTTTCTATGTAGCTTTATATTTCTCAAATAATTATATGTATTAAAACTGTGTTCATATATTTCTACTTCTGGAATTTTTTTTGTTTTAATTTCATTAAAATAAATGTTCTCTTAAGTGTTTTAAGGTTTTAATCTTAAATATAAGTAACTTTCTTACATTCATTCATTTAGATAATCACATGTACCTCTATATAACTTAACTCAGACTCCTTACATGAAAATTATAGGTCTTTTCTGTCAACCATTTCTAAAATAGTGCATTCTCTACACAATTACTTTGCTTTATTTTCTCCACAATTTGTACTACAACCTAACATTCTATACATTTACTTGTTTTTCTAGTTTATTTTGTCTCTTCACTAGTATAAACTGCTTGTAAAAAGAAATTTTACCTATTTTGATATCTGCTCTACCAAGTACTAGCTATACCCAGCCAGATATTTAATATGTCTTAAATATATGAATGAATTGACAAATCATAATTTAATAAACGAATGAATTTGTGGATGAATGAATACATAAATCAAGAAACAAAGAAACTTTTATTTATAAGTAAAATACTGGGTATTTGCTATACGCCATAAAATATTTCTTCTTTCAAAGGATTAAAATTAATTAAAGAAAAAGAAAAGAAATTGTAAGTAGTGTAGAATGTAGTCATTCACATTCATGAAACAACAACCATGTGACTGTCTACTTCCCCACTTCCAAACACATGAATCTTCTCTTCTACTGTCTGTGGGTGATACACTGAGAATCTGTTCTTTGTATCACATCCAGGTTACAGCCCTGAAAATCAGTGCTGGGAAGCCTAGTACATTCTAAGTGAAGTGCTTGACTCCCTTGGCACTATTGCCAAGTGTCATAATTTATGTGCCAGTAAGCTATGGATTTATAATTTGATTACAATGGAGTGCCATGTCAAAGATGAAGTCATGACTTTGCAAGGACTTTTAAGCCTAGAGTGTCTCTACCAGAAACATTGTTCATCCAATGCATAAATGAAAAGCAGCAAAACTTCTTAATACTCTTTCAGAAACACTTTTATTCTACCACTTTTGGCCATCCTGAAATTGGTTTGTACATTTGTTTTGAGTTGTTGCTTTGGGATTTAAGAAACTGTAATCCAGTTTCTATATATACCTCCAACCATAGCAATCTGACAGCTTCAGTTTCCCCCTCTTGATTTCTTAGATTTTAATTTTCCCCTTATTTTTATCCTCACTTTCTTCTTTATGCTGATGGTTTAGGAGAGAGATTTCTATTTTGTAACAGCCATGACAGAAATTCATCCCTAACAAGGCTAACCCCACATACCACCTGTCCTGTGATCTTATGCAAGTTACTCAAATTATCTGCGCCTAAGTTTCATCATCAATAAAAAATAAAAATAAAAATAAAAATATCTGGTAATATTTAACTTTAAGTGGTGCAATCATATTAATAGAAGTAATATTTATAACTGCTCTAATATAGTACTTATATGTATATCTTACAAATATTAAATACCAATCAAACACATATCTTGACCCTCCAAAAAAGCCTCATAGATAAAAGAAATAAAGTAAATATACTTTGCCTGACTTCAAATTATACTACAAAGCAACAATAATCAAACAGCATGGTATTGGCCAAAAAAAAAAAAAAGACTCACAGACAAAAGGAACAAATTGAGAGCCCAGAAATTAACTCACATATATGTATGGGAAAATAATTTTTGACAAAGGAGTCAAAAATATACAATGAAGAAAAGAAAGTCTCTTGAAAAAGGGAGCTGGGAAAATTGGAAAGTCATTTGCAAAAGAATGAAACTTGACTGCTATAGGTCACCTACATGAAAATTAACTCCAAATGAATCAAAAATTTAAATAAAAGACCTGAAACAATAACTGGCATGGAAAACATAGGTATTAATATCATGGACCTTGGATTTAGAGAGAATTTTATAATTGACCTCAAAGGCAAAGGAAATAAAAGTGAAAATAAATGAATAGGATTATATTAAATTAAAAGGCTTCTTCAGAGCAAAAGAAACCATCAACAAGGCAAAGAGGCAACAAGGCAGAGGCAACAAACAAAATGAAAGAAGATATTTGCAAGTAACGCTCCTGATAAGGGGCTAATATTCAAAATATATAAAGAACTCATACAATTCAACAACAGCAACTACAACAGCAGCAAAAACAATCCAGTTAAAAAATTGGCAGAGGACCTAAACAGATATTTCTCCCAAGAATGGCCAATAGATATACAGCAAGATGCTCAACTTCACTAGCTATTAGGGAAATGCATATCAAAACTATAATGAGATACTACTTCACACCTGATAGAATGGTTATTATCAACAAGAAAGTAATAAGTGTTGGAGAGGGTTTTTTTTTGTTGTTTTGTTTTTTTTTAAAAAAAGGAATCCTCATACACTGCTGGTGGGAATGTAATTTGGTACAGCCACTATGGAAAACAGTATGGAGGTTCCTCAAAAACTAAGAATAGAATTATCATGTGACCCAACAATCCCTCTTCTGGGTATCTACCCCCCAAATTTGAAAACATTTATCTATGAAGATATATGCACCCATGTACACTGCAACATTATTCACGGTGGCCAAGAAACAGAAACAACCAAAATGTCCTTTGATATATGATTGGATAAAGAAGATGTTGTACATATGTACAATGGAATATTTGTCATAGGAAAAGATGAAATACTACCATTTGTAACAACAATGATAGCTCTTGAGATTATCACGCTAAGAGAAATAAGTCAGACAGAAAAAGTTGAGAATCATACGATTTCATTCAGACGTGGGATATAAAACTGAAAGCAACAATTGAACAAGACAGATAAACAAAAACTCACAGACACAGACAACAGTTGAGTGGTTACCACAGGTAAAACAGGGAGAGGAGGAGGTAGATAAGAGTAAAGGGGGTCAAATATATGTGATGGAAGATTTGACTTTGGGTGTTGAACCTACCACACAATGCAACATACAGATAATGTATTATTATATTTTACACTTGAAACCTATATAATTTTATTAACCAATGTCATCCCCATAAATTTAATAAAAACACACTTTTTTTAATACAAAACAAATTATTTAACAGAAATAGCATTTTAGACTAGATCCAAAATAAAACATGGTAATTATAAATCTGCTAATCATTAGTCATAGTACTTAAAATAATACTTGTAAAATTTTCCAAAATTATATCAAGCTCATTTGTCATGGTAATAAAACTGTCACATTGTATTGGTTCTCTTACAATGAAATGTTCCAGTTGACAGTCACCCATCAGGATATAGCCATCAATCAAGGAAGTACTGGAAGACCTCCCTTTGTGTTGCAGCAATCTGCATCTTAGAAAATGTCTCCTTCTCTTCTCTGTGATGTTTTCCCTGATCCCTAGAGTGAGAATTTATCACATCTGCCTTTGTTTCTCCAGAAGCACATTGCTTCTCTCTCAGAGTCCCAACAACATATGGTATTTAAAATGGATATGAACAAATCTGCACCATAACTGCTGTCCTGGATATTCCTTAAATAATAGGGCTATCATAAAAAATAAAAAAAAAGAAAAAGAAAAAAGAAAGAAAAAGAAAGAAAGAAAGAAAAGAAAGAAATCTTATCGTTTGAGATGACATGCATGGATCTAGAGGGTATTATGTTAAATGAAATAAGCCAGACAGAGAAAGAAAAATATCATATGATTTCACTTATATGTGAAATCTAAAGAACAAAATAAACGAGCAAACAAAACAGAAACAGACTCATAGAAAATGAACTGATGATTGCCAGATGGGAGAGGAGTTGGGTGTCTGGGTGAAAAAGGTGAAGGGATTAAGAAGTGCAAATTGGTAGTTACAAAATAGTCACAGGGATGTGAAGAGTACAGCATAGGGAATAGAGTCAATAATATTGTAATAACTATGTATGGTATCAGGTGAGTACTGGTATTAGATTTATTAGGGGGATCACTTCATAAATTATATAAATGTCCAACCACTATGCTATACACCTGAAACTAAAATAATATTGAATGTCAACTCTAATTGAAGAATAAAATTTTTTAAAAAACTTAAAAAGAAAAGCAATAGGGTTGTACTTTTAAAAATCTATGTATTTGTCAAGTGATCAAAAGAGTCTTATAATTTCCTAGGCTTGACTAAACTTTAAACAGGCTTCTTCTTCCTGACTCTAGATCCCTAACCTTCCTTTTTTTAGAGTATTTACTTTAGAAAACTTGAAATTGCAAACTTTATCTGCCCTTTGAGATGTAAATCTTCTTTCATCTGCCTGCCAGTGTGACAATCCAGGATGCTTTTCTCAAGAATCAGAGAGACAGACCTTTGAATTTAATCATCAAAAAAGATTGTGGCCCTGTTTCCTGGTCTCTGTGGGAACGTAAGAATCTAACTTCCATAAGTGCAAATTACCAAACCCAGATGGCCTAATCACATTGACAACCTCCCTCTCATGTCTTATAGTAGCTTTCCATTGGCTAACCCCAGTACTTAAACAAACACTCTCCTTCTTTTTATTTCGGTAGATTTGGGTTTAGTCTCTCTCCCTTACTGCAATAATCTTGAATAAAGTCTTTCTTCCCTGTTTAAATCTATCTAACACATTTTTTTTTGACACAAGTCATGAATATAGTATTAGCCAAAATGCAAAATGTACTTATATTTGCCTCTGAAAAATATTTATTTCTTTTCCTGTTTTTTTTGTTTTATGAAAGACTTAGATGTGATTGCCTATTTGTGCACCTGAGAAGTCTTGGAGTATTAGTAAAGAATGAAATGAGTAGGAATACTAAAGGCACGAGAGGAAGTTGCAGCTACCAGTTGATCCATGGATTTCATGAGTAACAAAAACTCAAGTCAAGCTACTGCATATATTCTAATAGCATTACAAATTAAAACTCATTATGAACATTTATATTTCATGTAAATCAAACAGTATTAATCAAAAGTATTGTAAAAATAGATTTTCTCTTCCATGGTTTTATGGTAAAACAACTCATCATTTGACACTTCCTTGTATACCTATCTTACCAATGTCATGATTTCAAAATATTATTGTATACAAATCAGAGGTCCTCATCCCTGGTCCAAATATTTATAGAGCTTTTAAGATGAACACTGTAGTTTCTTTGATCTTGTGAAATTTTATCCCGCATACATTAGTATGTGTACATGTATATTGTTTA
Source organism: Pteropus medius (assembly GCF_902729225.1). NCBI lineage: Eukaryota > Metazoa > Chordata > Mammalia > Chiroptera > Pteropodidae > Pteropus > Pteropus medius. Next base: position 6,157,391 of record NW_024349800.1, on the reverse strand, counting down.
GAGAGATAATGAATAATTTTGCTAGTATTTTCAAAGAAAGTTAGAAATACTGCCAATGGGAATGGAAAAGGAAATTAAAGAACCCTCCTTAGGTTGAAGGTAAAGTCCAGTTTTTTAAATTAAAATGGTGAGGTTTTTGTCTACTTCAATTCATTTGTTTTGGTGGAAGTAGTAGATCAAGTTACTATTTATATTTTCAATAAATGTTCTTAAATTACATGTCCAATGTTGCTTCATATGAAGTAAAATACACACACGCACACACACACACACACACACACACACAGTGTCTGACCCTATTTTTTTGTAATCTGACAGCTTCGATTCTCACTCCTTCTTCCTTTGTAACACACACATCTGGGAAAACTGATAAGAAATCCTAGGTGCTCTTTCCTTTGGCAGCAGATTGAATCCATAAAAGCTTGTGCCAGTGCAGTGAACTTGGGCCAACCCCACACCTTCACCACAATGAATGTACCAGTCCACACTTCCTTGATTTCTCAAGTCATTTTGGACCTGCCTGACGGGCCTGCTCTGCTCTCCCCAAAGATCTCAATTCTGAAAGTGATAAACCCTAACATAACTTTCGGGGTGCGTGTGCGTGTGTGTGTGTGTGGTGTCAGTTTCAATATCCAAATGAAATTTGGGGTATGGGTCTTGCCTGGCCTAATCTCTTAAGAATTTTTGTTGTCAAATATATCAGGCTGTCTCACAGTCCTTTTCTCTCATAATTACTTGATATTTTCTGTGCTCAGTTGACTCTTGCTGTTTTTTCTTTCCATTGAATTATTATAATTGCTTCAAGGGTCAATTCACCTTACCTATTCTCAGGAGATGCATTTTCCTAAATGTAATTAGATTTATCTTCCTTGTACTATTATAGTACTCAAAGCATAAACATTTACTAAGTTTATCATATTGTAAAATGATATTTAGGATCTTTTTTCTTCCAGTTTCATCAAAATGTAATTGACATACAACATTGTATAAGTTTAAGGTATAAAGCATAATGACATATTATTATGTATAAATAATTACAATAATTTTAGTTAACATCCATCACTTCACACAATTAATTTTTTTTCCTTGCAATGAGAACTTTTTGACTCTACTCTCTTAGCAACTTTCCAATGCACCATATAGCATTAACTATATTCTTCATGTTGTATATTATGTCCCAGTACTTACTTATCTTACAACCTCAAGTTTGTACCTTTTGAGCACCTTTGGAAGTATTTTCCCTACTCATCTGCCAGGCCTTAATAAAAAAGAACTTTTTACATCTCAATTTCTAAAACCTAGCAGTGTAAATGATGAGATGAAGTATACTCACAGAAATCGAATTGGACAGTTTATATATGACATTATATCTGAAATAAAATGGTCACTCTAAGCATTAACAGATGCCATGTTAACAGTCACTGTGCCATGGAAAAGAATATCTACGGGAATCTGTTCCATTACAGTACAATTTTGAGGCTCATGCACTCCTAGTCAATTGCTTTTAAATTAAGATTTTGGCAGTGGAAACAGTTTTAAATAAAAAAAAATAAGGATTTCTAGATCTTAAGGAATTTGCACTATCTCTCAAATTCTATGATATATTAGACCAATTCTGATATTTCTTCAGAAAGTGACTCCAGATAGGAGGTATGAAATTGGATTTGCTTTATATTTCTAAAAAAAAAAATAGGAAAAATATAATATCATTGAAAGTTTGAATTTTGATTGTTTTTCCTATGAAAATTTCATGTTTCAAAAATTGGATGAATATCCAAAATATTAAGCAAATGTAAATACTTAAAATTACTTTTAATATTAAACATAAATGTTAATATAAGACTATTACATATATTTTGTATTAGTGATATATGTATTCAAGAGGAGTGATATCTATTTATGAATTTATTTTTAAAAGTGAAATTTTAAAAGGTTACACTAGACAGTATGAACATATTTTGAATTGGATTTTAAAGTAAATTGATTAATGTGCCATTTTAAGATTTCACTTACTTTTATTATTTGCAAATACAATATATTCTGATAACATAAACCCAAGCACAGATCAGAACCAATATGATTTTTCTTAAAGAGATTATACATATAATTGAAAACAGCAATAAATTATATTTTCCTGTCTTGTTTTATATTAATGTATAACAAAATGATGATTATGACATATCTATCAGTTTTTATTTAAAAGTTTTTATATTCTAAAATATCTTAGCAGCTAGATAATTAAAACATTTTATTTATTTTTTTTAGGCGAGGCAACCCTTAGTTGACCTCACAGATTGCAAGGACCTTGTCAGCTTACAATCCCTTATTTTTTAAATTTTTTTACGCCTACAGTACCTGGTCTTCCTAGGTGGTCTCCCATCCAAGTACTAACCCTGCTTAGCTTTTGAGAACAGATAGGATCGGGTTTGCTCAGAGTAGCATGGCCGTAGACTTAACTAAAACATTTTAAATATAGTTGCATCATAATTCACTGAGACCAAAACAAGGCTGTTTTTTTGTTTTTGTTTTTTTCCCCCACAAAGAATCAGATACAAATATGAGACTTTCCACCACAAATATCATGAAGAGTCGTTCTTTCTGAGTCTAGGTCTATATTAGTTTGCAAAGGTTGCCATAACATAACACCACAGACTAAGTAGCTTACATCTCAAAAATTTATTTTCTCACTGTCCTAGAGGCTGGAATTTGGAGATCGAGGTGCTGGCAGAGTTGATTTCTTCTGAGGCCTGTCTCCTTAGCTTGTGGATGACTGTCTTCTTCTGTGACAACTATCTTCTTCCTGTGTCTACATATGCCCTTCTCTCTGTGTGTCTGTGTCCTAATATCCTCTCCTTGTAAGGATTCCAGTCATATTGGATTAAGACTCACCCCACTGATCTTATTTTAAACTAAATGCCTCTTTAAAGACCCCATCTTCAAATGTAGCCACACTCTAAAGTACCAGGGGGGCTGGCATCTCAACATACAAATTTTGGGGGAACACAATTCAGACCATAAAATATCCTAAAAAAATTCCACTTTTTCGTTCCTTTACTGAATGTAATATGTATGATGTTAGAGTAAAGTGTTAATCACAGAACAAATTTAATGAAGAAAAGTGAACATTACTTGAATTATCAGGCTCACTATATTTGTTTTTATTTGGAATGAAACCTATAATCCTGTTTTTTATTGTTCATTTTTGTTTTGTGTATGTGTTTACTGGTCATAGCTTATGGAGTCAGACATTTACTGCCCCCATGACTTTGTGGCCTATGTACTAATCATGGTAACTACAAAGGATTTATCATAATGCTGGGTCCTAATTAATCAATCTACTTAATTAAAAAGAGGAAATAATTTTACTTTAAAACAGCTATAAAATGTGTATTAGTATACATGCTATTTAAATGACTTTTTTTAATCATCACAATTTTATAAATGTAGCTTTTCTTCAAAGTTTTGGTAATAAAATTAGGATATATGCATCTGAAAGACTCACTTCCTGAAACCATAAACTTATTTAAGTTATTGTATTAGTTAGTGCATGCAAAGATGCCACAAAAATATATTGAATTATTGCCTTTTTCCTAAGAGCAGTGATTTGCTCATTAATTCTAGCCAGATCTTTGCTAGTATGTTAAAAGATTCCATGCAATGTCTTATAGAGCCAAACATCAAACAAGCAAGTTACCATGCTAAAAACTTGATAATAGATGACACACATGAAGGCTCCACTTCACTGGCATCGAACATAACAATGCTAGTTTCTAACATTGCAATTGGTTTAATAAGACGAGCTCTTCTTTAAGTTTGTATTCAAGTTTTATAGACAGTCTGAGTATTCCCTTTCCAATTTCCAACATTTCTTCTCTCTCTTTTAATTGATTTATCATAATACAACACAGTTTTATAACATCTCTATTTGAAATAACTTACATTACACCACTTTATGACTGTAGCCATTAGTGTATTAAACAATTTCTTATATCCATTTAATTGGTTTAGTTTCTTTGTTATCGTTATTTTTATATTGTCTCCTTAGTCGGTACGTTAGCTGTTTCCCTGATGCAGTGCTAATTAGCCTCACCCTAATGAGTGCTATTGCAGACTCCCAGTGGATGTCTATAAACAGTAAAACTTAGTTTAGCGTTCAAGTCCAAATAATTGTTAATTTCTTCCTTAATTCCAGTTATTACCAAGGGATCATTTAAAATACAATTATTAAATTTCTAGGATTAGAATAATCATCTCAATTCTACAAATATGAGACCAAAAACTGAATTATATTCCAATCTTTATTATCTCAAAAATGTGAAAATCAGAAACTATCAACTTTTTTACAATATGTAGCTCTTAAACATTTACATTTAATAACCTATAGCTGTTTATAAAATTAAATATAAAGAGATGGACTTAATTTAATGTTGGAACTTAGGAAGACTTTATTTTAAAACAGCTCAGGCATCTGCTGCAGGTCATCAAGCAAAATGTTTACACATTAATTTTAAATGAAAAACTTAAAAGTTATTTCCAGCATGCGAGGTTGATAAACCAGACACATTAGGTCAGAGTAGGCAAAATCTCTTCTTTGACACAAGCTGCAGTCATAAACAGCTCTCTGACCCTACGAAATCAGTGAAATCGAAGTATAGATTTGCTCTAGTTCTTCATATGGTAAAAGCTTATTTATCCACTTTTGAAACCTGTGAAAGAGTAGGAAACACCATGTAGCTGTCAATACCTGTGATAGGCATATTACCAAAGGAATTTTTTTTTTTAAGCAAAAAGGAGAAATTTAGGATAGTTGCATTGCTATGTCAGGCACTGGGCTAAGGATTAAGGATGCAGTAGAGAAAACACAATGCTTTACACTCTATAATGAAACAGACAATGGTTGTTAATTATGCATTTTATATATCTATGCAAAAGAAAAATAACCTATATTTGACACTGTTTTTGTTGATGGGTTTATTAGGTATAAACATAAAAATAAACCATAAAATTTTTCCGAAATAAAGGGATTCTGTCAGACTGCAAATATATACTGAATTGTGCCACCATGTGAATTGGTATGGCAGATATGATATAAAATATTTTTAACGTTTAAATTATATGACGTGTTGTTGCAAATATACTTTCTCTTTAGACCATTGATCATTTTAAAGAGATTCAACCAACTGATTTATTGAACCAGAGAAATACTGTCTGCAGAGTTAAAATCATTATATAATGTTTCCAGATCAAACAATAATCCATATCGGGCCCTCATTCATTTTGAGTAAAAGTTTTGGTCAAATATTTCTCTCAAATATTCTGTTTCATCATGCAAGCAAATACAAGACACATATGTCTGTCCTAGGTGGCCAAGTGACTTCTTGTGAAGATAATTTTATAATAATTTATGTTTTGGAAGAAAATGAATACATTTACTTGCAACATAAGAAAAGGACACTGCCACACATGTAGAAGGCTAAGAAAAGTAAAATGAAGTCACACATGTAAACATTAAGGCAATTACTGTTTGCATTTTTTAAACTCTATTGTCTGTTTTCCCATTATTTTTATAACGATGATTATGAAAGAAGTTCCCAATTATGCAAGAGAATCCAAAGTGAAAATGCAAGTCCTTCGATAACTCACCCAAATGTCAGTCCCGATGTTAAAGACAACCTTTTCTGGTGTTTGCTGTAAGAAATATTATAGCTGTATTTAAGAATATCCTTATCTATATATGCCTACATATCTATGTTTATATTTCTATTTCAATATTTTTGTAAGAAACAGAATTATGTTCTTAAATCTGTTCTGGAACTTGTGTTTTGCTTTTTATTAATCCTAACAATACATAAAATACATTTAATGGCTGAATATATAGGTTTAACTTATTTTCTATAAATTCTGATTATTATTGCATGAGTGTGCCATCATGAAGATACTCAATTTTAGATATATAAACAAATAATTTATTTCCAGATTTTGATCTTATAAACAATTTTGTAATGACAATGACAATAATGAGAGAGAGGGAGAGAGATGTGAGAGAGAAAGAGACAGAAAGAAAGAAACGAAGAGGAACTCCTACAAGTCAATAGCCAAAAATAATAATAATAACCCAATTAAAATATGGGCAAAAGACCTGAATAGGCATTTCTTCAATGAAAACATGCAAATGGTCACCAGATATGCATAATATATATGTACATAATATAATATATATAATATATATGTGTGTATATATATACATATACATGTATTCTCAACATCTCTCATCATCAGGGAAATGCAAATCAAAACCACAAGGAACTATCATCTCACATCTGTTAGGATGATTATTATCATAAAGTTAACAAGCACTGGTGAATTTGTAGAGAAAAGGGAATCCCTGTGCACTGTTGGTGTGAATGTTAACTGGTACAGCCATTATAGAAAACAGTATAAAAGTTCCTCAAAACAACAAAAAATAGTCACTATCATAAATAAATTTTGTGGTGTCATATATGTACTATGTGAAAACCCTTGTGTTATATATTTTAACTTTATTTTTGCCATTTGCTTGGTTTTTTTTGTTTGTTTGTTGATAGAGGTTATTGAGTCCATTTTTTTTCTGGAAGTAAGCATTTTCCTGGCCATGATTTGATGATTTACTTCTAAACACATGGCATGACTTACAGACTCCTCTGTTAACTCTTGCCTTACAACTGACCACAGACCTTGTGAAACTGATCAAGCTTCACAGTATCAATGGGGTAACACAGCCTTTTTAAATTTTTTTTAAACAATTGAGTATCATGTGAGAAGCACACTGGCTTTGGAGACCAAAAACCAAGTTAAAGCGTTATGTCTTCAACTTTTGCTCTCAACATTCCTAGATATAATTTTCCATATTTTTCGGTATTTCATTTTCAGCTCTGTAAAATAAGAAGTGGCAATACTAATTAAGCAGTACATTAGTAAGAATTCAGCAAACAACAGGGACAACAATATCCTTACAAAGATCACGTTTCCTTCAATATTTATGTTTCTGAGAAAGCTGCTATATAGGTTAATACAATTTTGATCTTTAAAAATACTAATTATGTGGATTTATGATAGCAACTAGTCTAAAATGTGTATGTTTTCCTTGTCTGACATGAGAGTATATGTGTGTATGTATGTCTGTGTTTATATTTATTCATATATCTCAGTATCCATGCCGCTCAGTTGACATTAGACATACTAATTAGTAGTGAAAACACTCAGTGTTTTCTTTGGTTCAATTAAAAGACTAATTATTTAATTGATTTGTCCATTAGTTATATAATTTTTAATTTTTTATTAGGATTGGGTATTTTTAAATTAAAAATATGACATATTGTTTCTTCCGGGTTTTCAATTTTATAAATATGGCAGAGAATAAATTATTACTAAGATAGTGCTCAGGTGAAAAATTAATTTTTACCTAAATATATAAGAAATATAACATTCTACTCTTTATCAATATGACATGTAAGATATTTACATTCTATATTTACTGCTAGATTCCTTTCATACGCTATGAAATGGTTTCGTTTTCAGTTTTCATGCATTCAAAATGTGATGTACACAATTACTTTACATGGATCTCTAAAATCAAAATCTCTCCATAATATAATGAGAAAACCTGCACTGAATGTATATATTTGTTCATACCTTTGAAACGTTCTCTTTATGTTTTAATAAAATTAAACCATTTTCAAAATATTAATAGACAATGAAAGTAAATTTAAACTATGCTGACTGTCCATCTTCCTGTTAAGTAACTAATTTTAGAAACAGGATTTTGTTTCTTAGTAAATTGTAGAAAATGAAGTAAAATTCTTATGGATTGTTAGATTTTATTTTTGAAAATATCACAATCTAGAGTTCGTAACCAAACATTTGGTGATATATTACAGAATTGGATTTCACTTTTTCAGAAATCAGTAGTAATATAATAAATGGAAGACACGATATGGACTAGAAAACAAGATAACCGAGATATACTGCAAAATTAATTTAATATACAATGCCATATCTTGAGAAAGTATATCAAAAGTTCATGGTCATAAAACAAATAACAAGAAAAATTTGAATTAAATTATATACTCAAAACTGAGATACAGTTCTTATCAAAGATAAAAAGTATAATCAGAGAACATATCACAAACTGATATATTTTCTTCATCAAAGATATTGTTTAAAACTTTGGAAATAAAGAAAACTTATTGATTGTAATAACTATTGCAAAGTAGGAAAATGACATTTTTGAGAATAAAATAACTACAAAAATTTCATAAAGGACTCAAACATTCTCCATCTTTCAGTAAATATAAATCAATTACTGCTCACTTTCCTAGACTTTCATAAAGAAATATATTTTAGAAAATAGCTTGAATTTTTCCAAGTTCTGAATATTTTAATCCTTTTAATATCAGTGAACATCCAATCTTATATTAGATGTATATACAATATATATTATATATTATAGGTGTGTGCATGTGTATGTGTGTGTGTATATATATATATATATATACACACACACACATATGTATATATATGTATATGCTATATGTGTATACATATATATACATACATACACAGATAGCATATACATATACATATATACACACACACACATATATATATATACATATGTAGCATTTGATAGTCAAGTTGGAAGATCAGTAAATCAGTCATAATTCTATCACAGATTCTAGCTAATAAATTAATTAAAATATCTATACCTTTAATTCCTAAGTTATAAAACAAGAAAAGCAAACAGAAGTTTTATTTCTTGCTTTTCTCTGCTTCCATCTTTTACGGTATCTATTCATAGATTTCTTATATAATAAACATGATACTTTATCGGTCACAGTTTTACAAATATTCTGATATTTACAAATATTATTCTGAAACTTTATTCAGAATAATATAACAATATAACAGGGAAATCCCTCAAAGTTCACTCTGTGGACTTAAGTCACTCCCTCTAATCACTGTAATCATCCTCCCCAAAACAGCTATAACACAGTCTATAACTTGCCTCCACTGATTGACATTTACTTTTTTATTTATTCTTTCATTTAAATATTTTTGGATTTCCAAGAGTGATGTTAATAGACTAAAGTGCATGCCTTTTATTTTTCAGATTTTACATTGAAGTACTTGCTAGAGTGATTCATAATTGTGCTCAAGAACTATACGTTTCTATTAGTAAATTGGTCATTTTCCCTTTTTCATTCATCACCACTATGTGATAGTACTTAAAGTGAAATCTTTACTAATCTATTAAAATAAAATTATATAGTTTTGTTGCTTAATTTTGCATCCTTTTAATTCTCAGGTAGTTTGGGTGTGCTCTTTTGTGAACTGCTTGTTTATGTATTTTGTCTCTTTTTTTACATAACTGTTTGCCATGTTTTCTAAATTTAAAAATTCTGTTATCATTTCATAGATTTTAACATTTTAAATTAAGTAATTTAGAATATGCATCAATTTGTTTCTACTGTATTTTCCTTACAACATAATTTTAATTTTAAAATATATGACTAAATTTCTCTTCTAAAAATTTAATTTTCCCCTTTAAAAGAAATCTGGATCTCTAGATTCTCTTATTTTTTTTCTCATTTGTGTTTCTTTACAAATTTTAATTAATCCAAAATTTATTTTTAAATGTTTATTCTTGTTATTTGATGTTTATTTACTTCATGAGACTATCACAAGTCAGAACTGTTTTTAAAATTCTTTTACAACTAAAATGAAACACTAACTTTTTCATATAATAAATCTCTGTAATGAAGTCATGTTTCTGAGTTTTATTTTACTGATATATTTGTCTATATATCTTAATGGAGATTTGTTTTATTTTAGTATTAGTTAACAAAGACCCACAATGAATATTTTAAAATAGTTTTCTTAGGTATTTTGTGGAATTTATTTAATATTTATAAATTATGATTTTATTCACATTCTAAATAGGTAGATAAATGATGATAGAGAGAGAGAGAGAGAGAGAGAGAGAGAGAGAGAGAGATAAATAGATAGAGATAGACAGATAGATAAATAGAGAGACAGGAGATATAGGTGATAGAGAGATCTATATTAAAAATCAGCATCGTTGCAATATTAAGCGTTCTCCAAAATCAATGCAGAATGCAGAATATATGTGTTCCATTTTTTTAATATTCATTTTGTTTTTATTAAAGATGTTAGATTTTCTATTTGTAACTACTATACATTCCTTTTTCTAATCGTAATTTTCAAAACTTTTCAGTTTTGTATGTACGACTAGCTTATATTATTATACAGAAAATCCTTATTATTTTTTTTATTTAGTGTTTAATCATTTACGACACCCTCATTTTATTTATTTTTTCTGTGTTCTTTGGATTTTGCCACTTCAAATCACAATATTAACAAAGGAGAAAATTCAAACATATAATTGATAATTTCCTTCAATTCTCATTGCTTTTATAAGAACTTCCAAAAAAATGCGAAATAAAATGTTATTGGAAATAGCTTTACTTGTTCAGCATTGTAAATGATATTTGCTAATGTGTAAACAGTCATTTTAATACTTTGGTTGTTTCCTTTTATGTAAAATTTCACTTAGATTTTTATCAGCTTAATGTCTGCCGAATTTTTGAAATAACTTTAAGTAGCACCCCTTGTTTTTTTAAAAAGTGGTAAATTGTTTTATATTATCTATTGTTTTTAAGCACTATAGGAAATGGAATTAAGTATCCTCCTAATGTAAACAGTAAAATTTTGGCTTAAACTAAACCATTTTACATGCATTACAGGACTGATATCAAATAAAAAATCTATAGAGCCAAAGATGAAAGAATCTGTGAAGAAGAAGAAGAAAAAAAAAAAGATCTGTGGAATAACCAGTTACACATTTTGTTTTCCTCGAGATTGTCTGCCCAATATGAAAATCTGAGCTGCCACTTGGGACTTAGAGTGCTAAGGGGAAGGGAGAGGGTTTAGGATCTGCCACAGCTGCAATATTTCATATGAACATCCTACAGATATTAGCAACACAAAAGGCTACACATTCGTAACCACCAGCAAGGCATCATATACTTTCGTGGTCCATATCCATGCTGTGTGTTCCACAAAGTTTCAGAAAGATTCAAGCAGAGAATTTAATTTCATTTAATGTACTCTCATATTGGTCATGCCTAAGGTAAATGGCTGAAGGAAAAGTGAATATTCTCATGAGGAAAGCAATTTAAATCAGAGGTCTCAACGAGAAATAAAGTTTGATGGAACGTGTCAAGAATTGCTTAACCACATTATGAATAAATAAGAACTACTAAAAAGAACAGACATAGAAACTGAACCATAAGAAATTATCACATTCAAATTTAAAATAAGTCTATTTTATATATTTAAAGAAATATTATTGAAAAACAAAATTATAAGTTGAGCATGGGAAATGATATTTAAAAATGAAGAAGCTATAGGGAAAACTAAGTACAACACCAATGAATTGTATTTCTTTGGACCAAAAAAGAAAAAAGAAATCTCATAATATAATTCAGGGTTATAAAAGAATTGTGAAAAAAGATATTGGTAAATATACAGATACATTTAAAACACTGACTGGAAAAACTATATTTATAATTAATGAGAAAAAAATATTTTGAAATATTGCTCCACAACAAGAATATGTTAAAAAATACATGATTAAAATTTTTAAAAAATTCAGAGTTCTTGATATTGTTCAGAAAAGTAAAATTACTGATTAACTTATTATCTGAGTTAATCTCAATAAGCATTTTAAATTACCTGTAGGTACTCACTAAAATAAAATATGATTATGTACATTAAAGTAAAGGGAAATAATGGAGAAAACAAAATCATTTTTTAAAGTTTATTCAAAATGAAAGCAAAAATTATTATAAGTTTGGAAACATAGAAACTGGCTTGTGACTAAATATTACTATCATGTGAGTCTGGATCTAATCGAGAGAAAAAAATATAGGCTAAACAGGGGTAAATTAATATAAAAAATTATTAATTGCAGCATCAAGTTGCATTGTTAAAAGTAAAATGAATCTAAATATGTACATATAAAGATTCTTAACTATGGTAAATGAGTAGATTTAAAATATTACAGACACTCTACATGGTACCTTATGGCAGAAGGAAAGTACCTGAGGAAGAAGCTCGGCAGTAGTCCAGCCCTCTCAGGAGAAGGTGTGTTCAACCACTGGATATCAGAATTTTGCTGACTGAGCTAGGCCAGAGTTGGGCTGAGTTGCTAGACAAACAGTAGGCCACCTTCCTGAGTACAGGCTATGAGGCTTGCCCAAGGAGTCTGGACAGGTAACTCTCTGCAGGCTACAGGAGGCTCCAATTTCCACATTCAGGAGGCTGCAGAAAGCTTCAGGAGGATGCTAGGCTGCAAAATTGCAAAGGAATTGCATTTAGCTTCTGTCTGGGGCTGTCTCCCCCAGATCTTGCCATGTCCACACCACTGACTCCAGTCCATTCCCTCTACAATGTTTCGAAAGTGCTCTCTCCTCAAAAAGCTTTATATTACGCCCACTTAAAAAAATACATTAAAAATAAATAAATAAATAATGACTTTAAAAATAAATGACTTCAAAAAATAAATAAAATAATAAATGTTTAAAGGGATTCCACCGATTATTCTATAGCTTATATTGAAGAGTATTTTTGAAACTGAGTGACAACAAATTGATAACAGACATGCTCTACTCATTTGACTACCCAGCTTTCACATGTGTCTTTCTATACACATCTGAAATCCCTTACAACAGCAAAACCTTTATATACTATCTAAAAGGAGATGTTGTAATTCTTAAAAATGAAATTTTCACTCTTTGCAAAATGAGACTCAGAGTCAGAATAGTCATTAGATCTATCGTGGGCTGTATTGATTACTTCTCAAATTCAGCCATAGTCTCACTGAATATTGTTACCTAAAAATTAAATCTTCAGGTTAACCTCCAGGGATTTTTGTATAAAATTTAACAAAGAGAGAAAAAAATGGGAAGAATAATAAAGGAGAAGAGAATGATTCCTTCATACAAACACAAATTGCAATAACCATAAAGAAAATGTGCACAGCTCCTGTGGCCGTCATTCCATATGGGTCATCAGGTTATAGTGATATCAATAGCATCCTTGATACTCTGCATTCCTTACTAGTGGAGCCACCAAACCTTCATTCTTGAAGGGTCTGAGTCTTCAGTCACACTGCTTTTTATTGGTCACTGTAGTTTTTCCAGTTCATCTAATATTGAGCAAGCAAGTACTAAGAGGCATCGAGATAATCCCCTGAGTTCATTGTCCTCCTGGATACTATCGTGTAGTAGCTCCTGATGTTACTGTGGTAATCAGGATCAGTTACTCCAGGATGTCAATCTCATCTTCTCATTTAACGGAACCATTGTATGTCCCCTTGGGAAAACGTTCCCCTCTTTAGAGAATCAGGTTTCTAAGCTGGCAAAGTTCAAAGTTTCTGGGACAAAAGCAAAAGCTCTGCAAGTGTTATAAGGTGTTCCAGTGAGGAGAGCCACTTGCACTTCCGCCCCTTGGTATCAAGCCATGTCATGTGTTCTGGCTATGGGGAAAATAGCACTATACAATGGCTTCTGATCGAAAGCAAAAACTACATCCTGTAAAACAAAACCACATACTCTCGGGATGCTGCTTCTTAACTGGTGTTGTGATTGTGTTTTAAATAATAATGGAGTAATTGGTAAGACTGGCTGATCTCATGAGCATGAGCAACTTTCAAATATACCATAAAGCAGCATAACTGTACTCATCATGCTGTACATTTCAACTCTGGCACTTATTTGCCTTGTAACTGGGAGTTTGTACCTTTTGACTCCTTCTGGATCAAGCATTTTTGTGAAAAAGAAAAAAAAAAGATAAGTCTAGCAGAAGCATAATGGGTAAGGCAGGAAAATTCATATCCAGAACATGTGTCTATATTCCTCCTTCATAATGAAAATGTCTAACATAATCACAGAGAATGATAACATACCTGAGACTCAATGCTGGTCTCTGTTTTAGGCCAATTAGGCATTTGTCGGTAGGGGTAGCCAGGTCAGCTTTGATAAAAGCCATTCCATGTAGTAATAATCTGCCCACTGGGAAGAATTTCCTTCACCGTTGTCCTTCAGAGTCACCCCTGAGTGGGGCTCTAGTGTTGCAACTGTCCACCTCCAGTTCTCACCTGCATATGTGCAAACTGATCTGTAGAACATGCTCAATTTTGTTCTTCCTCAGTTAGTTGGTCATAAGGTACACTCCTGGATTCCATAGGCTTGAATTCTGATCGATAAGACAATAAAACATAAGCTGGTGTTGAAGGAGTCTAGGCCACTTGTTCATGTGACTTAGTTATACATTTTGTACCTATCCAAGTGTAATCTCTTATCCATCATTTCCACTTGTGGTAGAATACTAATATGCATATCATATGGCTAATTAGATCAAATTATACCCAATGATGGGAAACTCAGGTCAATGGTTGAAGTGATGGCTTATGGTTAAGCAATGCAGATACTTTTTCTCAAAAGGAGAATAATTTTGTGCAGAAGAAGGCTTAGATGAGCTCCAAAATCATAAAGATCTGTTTTGTGATTCTCTTATTGGTGTTCACAAAATATTTAGTACAACATCCTTATATGCCATAGATATGTTACGTAGCATTGGGTCTGCTGGATGATAAGAACTGAATGGTAGAGCAGTTTGTTCTATAGAATGAAGTTGGTGTAGCACCTCTTCTTGCTCTAGTCTCTACTCAAGCAGGTAGCATTATGGATGACTCTGCAGAAGGACTGAAGTAGTACATAGAAGTAAGGTATATATTTCCTCCCAAAATCCAAAAAATTCTAACAGGTGGTGTGCCTCTCTTTTGTGTTAAGTAATATGAAGTACAGTGACTTGTTTTTCACCCTAGAGGAAATATCTCCACATGCTTCAGACCACTAAACTTTCAGAAAAGTCACAGAGGTGGTGATGGGGGATATTTCTGTGGAGTTTATTTTCTATTCCTTCATTTACATATGCCTTACTAAACCATTCAAAGTACTTGTTATGTTCTGCTCATCAAGACTTATATGCCATCAATTTAATGGACCTATGGATGATTTGTGAAATGTCAAGACAATCAAGATCTCAGTTGAAAATATTATGGAAAAGAGCAAGGAAATTGATGTTTTCCTGAGGCAACACTGTGAAGATATACTGTTGATCCTGGCAGGTGAAAGCAAATAGCTTCCGGTGGTTCTTACAAATTGGTGTAGAGAAAAAAGCATTAGCCAGGTCAATAGCTGCATATCAGACACCGGGAGCTCTGATGATTTTCTCCACTAAAAGTGTTATATCTAGGGCAGCAGTTGTAATTGGAGTCATAACCTCATTACTTTACAATAGTTCACAGTCATTCTTCACGACCCATCTGCCTCCTGCATGGGCCAAACTGATAAATGGGAACATGATCATTAAAACCATTCCTACTTTTTTCAATTATTTGATGGTGGCATTAATCTCTGGAATTTCTCCTGTGATGCAGTATCCCTTTAATTTATATCTAGCAAGAACGGGAAAGTGATTGAGGCTTCCATTTAGCCTTAATGGCCTCACCCCACAGGTCAAGTGTGAAGACTCTGCCGGTTTCAAGTGTATTTATTCCAATTATACATTCAGGAACTGAGGAAATAAACACAAGTAGATCCATGAACCAACTGAGTTCCCTATGACTTGAAGTTAATTCCCTCTGTCACGTGACTACCATAAAGCTCCTTGACTCATGTTGCATGATGGAGATTTATGTCATCAGAAATTACTATAAATTTGGAGCCAGTGTTCAGCTATCCCTAAACAGTCTGGGTATGCCCTTTTCCTCACTGTATACCCACATTATTGACTGGCCAAGGGCCCCTGTGGGGCAAGGCTTGTATAAAGATTTAGTGTGTATTTGTGGCAACAGTCAGAGTCCTTCCTCAAGCAGACTCGACATCCCTTTCAATCAAGGGGCTCTGGGTCTGTTATCTGAGATAGACCTGATACTAATTTTTCCTTTTGATTACTTGAATGAGGTTTTATTCTACCAGACTTAGAGGTTTTCCTATTCTATAAATAAACATACACTAATTGGTTGCTTATCTATTCATTCTCAGATATGTCATGATAAATCAGCCACCAGCAAAGATTTTTGCAGATCAAAGCATTCTGGTTACCATTATATCCATTTTTTACTTATGGCTAACTTACATATTTTGTGTTTGATAATTAAGTGCTGCCACTTGGTATCTGTTCTGGGATCCCACTATCCCCTAAAACTACCATTAGACTACCATCTCAATGGCGGTATCCAATATAGTCACACCTGCCCAACTGAAAAGAGCGACCACAGAGCTTCTCAGTGATGCAGGTGTTCTCTTCACTAACGCATTTCTCAATGTCTTAATGGAGGCAGTGTCTTACGGAACATGCATGGTGAAGGGGAGGAATGCGCATCACATATGATAGATTCGGTCCAACTTTGCTAACTCCTTAAACTTTTGGATCCTAACCTTTTGGTTTCCTGATGATGCCAGGTAAGCTTTGGCATCTTAACCTCATTAAATATAGGCCACCTATTTAGGCAAGTTCTAGTCAACCAAACAAGTTAGAGTCACCTTCAGCTGCATGAGCTAATACATTAAACTGTAATCCTAAGAAGTGCACATATGTCAATGAATTCGTTCCATCTAATGCGATATTTCACCTTCCTTAGTCTAACATCCTTAAATTCTATTACCACCTATGTTCCCCAGGTTCTTGGAGATATATATTACCTAGGTTTTTCAATTCTTTTGTGTGTAAATTATTTCTTTTTCCTAGTATATATCTGACCCTTGAAGCATGCTAATATTTAACCTTATATTCTATATTTATTATATTACATTGCATTATATTATATTATATCATATTATATTATTACATTATATTATATTAAATTATATTATATTAATTATATTATATTATATTATATTATATTATATTATATTATATTATATTATAATTATAGTGGCAATGGGCAGAAATTGTACTGGGTCCTGAGGAAAATAAGCATTCATTTTTTATGGCACATTCTCTAATTGAGAGTTATCACAGGATTTTCAATCTGAGGAAGGTTAGTTGTTTTGAACACTGAAAGGCAAGTTACTTTTACTAGTAAAGAAGGCTGAGAATTACTTGAGAGGCCAATATTGTCGGTTTTATCTGGACACAGACAGATGTTCCTATTTCATACTTCATGACACCTTATTTAGCACATAATGACCTAATTTTCACAAGAAAACTCAAAGATACTATGAATTCAATTATCATTATAATTCAGCATGGTCACAATTAAATATTGTTTTTATTTTCAACAATATCAGTCCTGCAGATATAAAAAGTAAGAGACACTTTTAGGTGAAGAATTTATAACTAACACATATAAAATATGGCAAAAAGCTTATGAGTTAAAATGATTATCATTTTATTTTTGTCAGCATAATATATCAATTTTTATATTCATTAAAAACCAAGACTCAAACTCATAAAGGTCAAAGAACAATAATAGTATAAGGAGCAATTGATAAATATACCATCTAAGTAACTTACTTTAATAATATCCCCCAGAAGTTAGTAACTAAAAGAGACAATTTTTAGACATTAATTAATGTAATCTAAGAGATATACAACTGAAATCTGAGAACATATTCTTTTTAAACAAAGATGGATATTTTGCAAACATTGTTATTCTCTTTTGTCAATTCTCAAATCTATTCAGTAACTATTCCTAAGGTTTTCTAGTCACAAAGTCAAGCTATTCTTTTAGAGATGCTGGTAACAGTGTCTTGATTTTTCATAACACTCGATAAGCTTCTTTAATATTCAAAAGAATACATCTCACATAAAGAGATTTATGGAAGTCCTTATAGTAGCTTGCCAGGCAGGGTACAAAAAGTGAGTCTTGGTCTCTGCAAACAGGAAGACTGTAAGTAGCTATACAGCAGGACTTACCTCTCTGTCTCTATCTCCTTCATATCTGTGACTGATCTTACATGACTGAAGTCTCTGGCAATAAAACTGTCTTGGAATTCTCTGGACTTTTGTTTTCTGATAAAGAAGGTTTTTGTTGTTGTTATTGTTGTTTTCCCCCAGCCACTGAGTGGCCGAGTGTGGGGTAGATGATTTCATGGGCTTGGGTAGAGACTGTACAGAATGAAGAGAGTAATCAAGGAGAGTAAGTGACATATGAAGATGAATCTGGAGAAGGTGTTAACAGTGGAGCTGTTGAAGAGTGGTCAAATTTGAAGGTTTTTTAATGTAAAACTAACAGGACTTGCTGAAATTTGAACGTGGATAAAAAAGGAAAGAGATAAAAAAGAACAAACTCATAGTTATAGAGAACATTTTGATGGTTGCCAGATGGGGAGAAGGAGTTGAGGGGGTGGATAGAAAAGGGGAAGGGTTTAAGAAGTACGAATTAGTTATAAAATAGTCACGGAGATGTCGAGAATAGCATAAGAAATACAGTCAATAATATTGTAATAACTATGTATAGTATCAGATAGCTACTAGATTTGTCAGTGATCACTTTGTGAGGTACATAAGTGTGCAATCATTATGTTGTGCACCTAAAGCTAATAAATATTGATGTCATCTGTAATTTAAAAATGAAAAATTAAAAATTAAAATAAATTAAAAAAATAATTCCTAGATTTACGGTGGAATAAATGTGTGAGTTTTTATGCTGTTTATTGAACTAAGAATGCATGGGTTAGGAAAGGGATTGGAGAGAGAAATAAGAGCTTCATTTTGAACATATTAAGTTGAGGTGCCTTATAGATATAAAAGCAGTGGTGGCATGCATGTACAAAGTTGTATAAATGGGCAGAACCTGTATACTTAAGAGTCATCCAATCATGTACCTTTATAAATCCATGGAAATGGAAGAGATGAACGAGTAGAAAGGCAAGGAAGAATACAGACTACTAGAGAATACAGACTACTTATTTTGGAAGATAAGCAGCAAACAAGGGAAACTTGGATGCAGAGAAGATAAGATGAATGTTTTTCTAGAAGCCAGAGTTTTTCTGATGAAGTTTCTTTATTAATATATTATGAATTTTTTGATAATTAAGATTTCCACATTAAGCGAATATTAAATTCATTCAGTATATTCATAAAGAGAATAAACTTTTAGTAATATTCATAATAATAATAAATATTAAGTATAACATATCAGTGTTAAGAATCTGAAGGGAGAAATTACATATACAAATTTTATAACGTTATAATTTTCTAAAAGTCTTTTAATATCCATTGTATCATTAGATTTCTCAACAACCTTAGGCGAAAGCAATTAATATCTTCATCTTACCCATGAGAAATTGAATGTTCATAAAGATGAAGTGCCTTGTCTGGATGAGAAAAATAAATCAATGGAGTTCTTCCTTAGAAAGTAGATTAATTGAATCCCTTACACAAATTTAAAATTATATTTTTAAGTATGGTGAGGAAGATATTAAAATTCAGGCCCAGCTGAAAAGCTCAAAAGTTTATGGACAAACATGCAGGGTAGGACACACATAAGACAAACTTGTTTGTGGCTTCATTTTAGTTTTCCTGACATAAATGACTCCACCTTGGCAATTTTCATTTACATCCTCTACCATCCATTATTGATTGGATTTTAAAAAGAGACAGCTATCTCAGCAGACATGCGGATGACAGTGTCTCTGCACCAGCATCACAAACCAGTGTTAAGAAGGGTGGGTTCAATGATGAAAGCATAGGAACTGGTGAAATTCCTAAGAACTGGTTAGTTAGTAACTCTGCCAGTTAATAAGCACTTATGCCCACACTACTACATATATATTAACTTTTACTACAACAAAAATATTTTGCATTAACCAATAGCATGTGAACTATCCTTTACATTAATGGTTGGGCAAATGTTTTCTTTAAAGGGCCAAGTAGTGAATATTTTAGGCCTTATGGGCCATATATTGTCAGTGCCTATTCTCTTTTTGTTGTTGCTGTTTGTTTGTTTATTATGACCTTTTAAGAGGTATGAAAACATCCCGTAGGAGCATGTGTTACAAAACAGGCCGAAGGGTGGATTTGGTGCATGGGCTGTTTTGCCCAGTCCCTGCTTTATACAAAGATGCACTCACCCTCCCACCAAACTGGAAAGATACAAAGTCCCAACAGTCATAACATTCCATTTATGGAAAGAAGTTGCCGTAAATTCCCCTATCCATTTCTGAGCTATATTATTTATGTCATTTATTTCATATTCTGGTCACGGTCCCATCTGAACATTCTTTTAGTAAAATCTAATTTGTGAAGTTTACCTCCAACGAAATGTCTATGAAGTAATAAGAAATATGGAGAGAGAGAGAAATTAATTAGTTAAGAGTTAAAAATCTATTTAACTCTACATATAATAAAAAATAAAAAATACTGTGCAGCTACTCTGTTCCGCATTTTTTGTAACTGATGCCAAGGTTATGTTTGCTATATATATATATAATTTTCTATTGCACATCCCATGCTTTGTTTGCCCTCAGCCAGGTCCTCAAGTAACTGTCCTTCATGTGCTTCATGCCCCACATGTTCATTCCTAAAAGGTCATTCTCCTCCTACATGTTCGTGATTCTTTTTAAGTTGCTATAATATTCCATTAACTTTTGCTCTTGGATATAAAAATATTAAAGAAGGAATACTCTCTGGGTTCAGACTTAATCCTTTTCATCACTATTATGTGTCCGTAAGCTAATATTCACTTGGTAATCTGAATCAGTCATTCAAAATATTAAAACAAAGATGAAATGTTGTCTTTCAGGAGCACAAGGAACTCAGAATGGCCAGGTGGCAGTCTCACCTCCGATTAAGTGGAACTATAGTTGGTTCCATGGATGGAAGCATTCTCGTTTGGGAACTGAGATCTTTCAAATCAGCATTGATCAAGGTGGCAGGAATAGGAAGCAAAAATATTCTGAGTGGGTTATGAGTTGTAATAGTAAAAGAAGCCACTCACTTCTTCTCTGGTACCACGTATTGTGGCTAAGGAAAGCACAGCATTGAATACTGACTGGTCTCTTGTTCAGGGCATATACTGAATCCTTTAAGATAGAACTTTATGAAATCAGAAGGGGCCTCCAAGTTGGCACCATAACTGAATCTTCAGTGGACCATTCAACCTTTGTATTAGAACTGCTGTTTTTTAGTGATGGGGTATGCAGTAAGACAGTAAGTACCACATACAAGATCTTATTACTGTACCATTAGCTTTAAAATGAGTCCCTTAATATGAAGCAATATTGTATAGAATGTCATGGCAACAAAGAAGGCATTCCAAAATTCCATGTGTGGTAGTTCTGGCAGAAGCATTACAAGCAGAGAGGGTCAACTCGTCTCCAGAATATATGATTATTTCAATGAGGACAAGAAATCTCTGCTCCATCATGATGGAAGGTGTATAATATAGTAAATATGCTATCCAGTTGCTTGGAGAATGGTTTCAATTAAGGGGATCAGCATTGCTATTTGCTATTGACAGACTTGGCACTTATCAGAAATAAAGCCTTGGTTAAGAAGAGTCCAAGTTAACACAATGCATGTCACTAGCCTTTCCACTATGGTTCACTGAGTAAACTTTGAAACTTGACATCCCATAGAATATGTCACTCTGTCCACCTGATCCTAAGAGACTCCCATAGTGCCCTTATGTAAGCATCCACATGAGACTCAAATATCTTCATATTCTGTGTGACAGGTGTACCCACATAGATCTTTGTAAACTTCCATGTAATCAATCTCCCTATTAATTCCAAATCCTTGACAATCCAGGTAAACCATTAGAAACTTCATTTTAATCTTTTTCTTGGCATCCCTTGATTTAGATAAAGAGAAAAATAAAAATGTACTGCTAAGATTCAACATAGTAGAGGATTTGCCTTCACTTTTGCCCTATACGGTCCCTAGATCCAACTGTAAGACAGTCTAAATATATATTTTTTCTTTTAGTTTTTTTTTTATCTGCACTCTACTGGATATAATTAACTTCTCATAATGTCATAGTGTGAACTGGGGTAAAACAATGGGTGTAGATGCCAAGAGAGTCTAAGCAACTTTCTCTTGTAATCTATTGTGTCTTGAAGAACTTCTACAAGACAACGGTTTACATATAATTTAGATCTCATGATGTTTTGTTTTGTTTTATTCTGTTTTGTTTTGTTTTTCTGCACATGCTCACCTCATGGCTTGGTCAGTCAAATATTATCCAGTTCATGATGGACAGCTCAGGTCTCACGATCAAGTAATATGGCTTTTTTAATTATTCATCTCTACTAGGATCCAGCTGCAAGCCAAAAGTTATTCCCCAAAAAGAGAATAGTTTTTTGTAGAAGATGGTGTGAGTTTTCCCTAAAACCATAGACAACTGCACTGTGATTATCTTGTTGTACTTGGCCAAAGACTCAATTTGCCACAAATATTTCAAGTATCGTTGGAGCAGTAAACCCAAGAGGAAGAGCAGCTAACACTGCAGACTTGGCTTGTGAGTACTCACTTCTGCTATTAGAGCACAAAAGCAACTATAGACAATACATAAATAAATAAATATGGCTGGGTTCTCATAAAAATATTTTTTATAAATACAGGTAACTAACATATTTGGCCTATTGGGTGACAATTTTCTGAAATCTCTCTTAAAACATTTAGTAGTTAGTCATAAGTTGAACTTTCATAACTCAGAACAGTTCTGAAATCTAAATTACATATTTAACAAATGTGACTGAAAAATAATATATAAGAATTTAAAACAATATAGTAAATATTTAATATGTAAATTTGCATATCGTTTGGTGATGGAATAAATTTATCAAAGAAATAATAGTAAGTATCCACTAAGTAGGTATCATCATTTTTTATCTTATTGGCTTTTCTAGCCAGGAGGTTTTTAATAACATTTACATTCATCTGTTACATTCACTATGGTTTCATACACCAAACCACTGAAAGTAGTTTCAGGTAACTTTTTTTTCTAGGGTATTTAACTGAAAATGGTTAATACTATGAGATTTGAAGCCTTTGAGATGTGGGTTCAAGTGCTTAACTGTCTCATACCGGTTATGTGACTTTTCACAGGTTATGTAAATGTTCTCAAGTCTAATTTGTTCCCAGCTTTATTGAGATATAATTGACTTATGATATTGTGTGAGTTTAAGCTGTACGACATGTTGATTTACAAAATGATGACCACCAAGACATTAGCAACACCTCCATTCTATCACCTGCCATTTTTTTGTGTGGAAAGAACATTTAAGATCTACTCTCTTAGCAATTTTCAAGTACATAATACAGTAGTAATAACTAAAATCACCATGTTCTACCTTCGATCCACAGAATTTATTTTCTAACTGGAAGTTTACACCCTTTGACCAATATCTCCTCATTTCTCCTACCCCCACCCCCACCTATGTTATCCACCATTCTACTTTGTTTCTGAGTCAGATTATTTTTTAATTTTTATTTTATATTAGTTTTAGGTATACAGTATATTGGTTAGACATTTATGCAGTTTATAAAGTGATCTCACAGTTACTCTAGCACCCATCTGGCTCCACACAGAGCCATTATAATACTAGTGACAATATTTCCTATACTGTATGCTCTATGTGCCCATGACTATTTTGTAACTACTAATTTGTACTTATTCATCTCTCTTTAAGGGATGAAGGAATTCCTTTTTAAGACATTTTTAAGATTCCACATAAGTGATATCATACAGTATTTGTCTTTCTGTGCATGACTTATTCCACAGCATAACGCTCTCAAAGTCTATGCATATTGTAGCAAACACCAGGATATCCTTATTTCTTATAGCTGAATAAGATTCCTGTGTACGTGTGTGTGTGTCACATTTTCTTTATCAATTCAGCCACTGACACTCAGGTTATTTTCATATTTTAGTTATTGTAAATAATGCTACAATGAATATGGGAGTGCTTATATCTCTTAACTTTCTAAACAAGGATTATATAGCAAGGCTTTCAGCTGGGCTGCATAAGAATTCAATGAAACACACTATGTGTATAATGTGAAGCACTGTACAAAGCCCATGGTAGATACTCAGTATATAATTACCACTGAGTAATAAACAGTAAATCTGTCATAGGACGTTTGAAAGAAATGTTTTTGAAGGAGTAAATTTCTGCTTTAGTTTTTACACTGAGTATTTTTTTAAAAAAATATCTGGGAGATAGAAATGTTGCTTTCTTTTCCACCTTTTCCTCTCTCAGTTCTCAGTAGTTTTAAAGAATGTGTCATGTAGTTTATAGTTTATTCTCAAATATCTATAGTTTGAGAAAGGTAGACCTATATACAGATTGTACATAAATTTTATATCTTTCGGCCTTAAACCCCCTTAAACTTATACCAAGTAAGCTGTACTTCCAGTTTTTTTATTGAATTCAATAATTATATAGTCTTAATAACCTATTCCCATTAAAAATATAATGTATCACATACTTGATTAGCACATTAACATATGCAACTTCTTCAGGCTTAAGAAAAAAATATATAAATGTATAGACATATGTTTTTCATACATAGACATATGTGTGTGTGTCTGCAAAACACATAATTTCCTGCACAATGCTCTTTGCAACTTAATATATACTGACTGATTTGTGCTAATCCCTTCCACATTCTGTAATATTAAGATGTGTGTGAGTTCTATTTCCTATTTTTCCCTCCTTCCACTTTGGTTATTGTTATGCTGTACGTATTTAAGCAAACTTTGTTTTTCTTTTCTTTTAAAGAAAGATGATCTGAGTCAGATATGCTAGAAAAATCATTTCTACAACTTTATTACTACTTTTTCATTCTCTTTGGGTTTTTGTCACTGACAAATCCATTGATAAACCTGGTACTATTTTTCTCTTTGGTCAATTTCCTATATAACAGTATTATCCTCCATAATTTGATACATCTGTGATTTAGCTTTTTTTTAATTTTGGAAAACAAAGTTTTATCCTGATGCGAAATCTTATGTTGCAGGTATCCCAAACCAAACCCAGGCTGAGAACAACTATGAATTCAGACATCTCTGATTATGCTGAGAACTGTACAGTCATCCAAAGCAAAGGTAATGAGGAACTTTCTGGAAAAGGGCAACGTCTCCCCTCCCCTTCACCCAAAAATAATAACCTTAAGCTTCTGCAGACGAAAATCTAAACCCTTAAAACTGGAGATATGACAGAACTACTCAGATAAATCTAACTAACTTGGTCTGATACTAAAAACTGATGATAAAAAAAGGATAATTTTGCATATAATTTGGTGTTCACTGTTCAGATTTATCCCTAGCCTATACTAATTGTTGTAAGGAGCTTAAAGAAAGAGTTAGTTACAATCAAAGATTTATATACGAGAAACTACTAAAATCTCCATATCAAAAACTACTGCAAAATTGGAAACTATTAGTTTATTTAGTGAGAATTCAACTCCAATTGAGAAAGAGAGTTTTGATTTTCAAATTTAAGAAAAGAGAGACAGAACTAGGAACAGCCATATATGACTGTGTCTGTTAGCTATTATAAAAATAATGCTACCTAACACAATCTTAGTGACATGTAGCAATAAGCAAATATTTATTACTCATGTGTCTGCATGTTGAGTAGAGCTTGCATGATTGGTGTCAGGCTTGTCTAAGCAAATCTGCTTCAGGTTGTGATGAGTGGAGTGGCTTAGCTTTTCACTTCGGGACTGTGGGTTGGCTGAGGTGACTATGCTATACATGTATTTTCTCCTAAAGTACCAGAAAACTAGCTGTCATGTTATTCTCATAGCAATGGCAGAGGCACAAGCAGACATTTAGAAATATATAAAGCCTCTCCAATAATAGGTTTGGAAAGCTCATTGTCACTTCTGTCTACAAACTATTAGCCAAAACAAGTCACATGGGAGAGGACAAGGCTATGAATTCTGGGAGGCATAAATAATTGAGCCAATAATTCAGTTAACAACATATCAGAATTGATAGAAAACTTCAATTAAATGATGTTCTTAGGAAGATTACTTCATATCTAGTATTGCCTAAGATAAAACTGGAACCTCGAACCCACAGAGATTTGAGCCATTGTGAAAACATTTAAAATTAAAGTATCCAGATTTGTATTAATTTCAAAGGGCAAAACAGTCTAACTTTGAAGTGGAGAAAACAGGCAGATACCATCTTAACCAAGTAACCAGAGTTAACATCACCAGGAATCAGATATATCCACATGCTGTGCTCCTTTATAAGATACACAGAGAAGAATATATTGCTGTGGTCTTACCAAAAATCCATAACCGCAATCTACTCATGAGAAAGCATCCGAAACAATCAAATTGAGAGCCAGTACATGAAATAACTGTCAAAGTCATGAATGCCAAGTAAAGAGTGAGGAATCATCACTGACTGGGGAGACCATAGAGATGTGATAAGCAAATGGAATGTGGGATCCTAGATTAGATCCTGAAGCAGAAAAAGGATATTAGTGGAAAAGCTAGTATAATTTAAATAAGGTCTGTAGTTTAATTTAAAATTACGTGCCAGTGTTGATCTCCTGGTTTTGACCATTGTACTCTGGTTCCACGAGTTGGGTAAAGGGCATACGGAAACTCTATGCTGTTTTTGCAATTTTTCTGTTAATTCTAAAACTATTTTAGAATAAAAAGTAAAAAAGAAAAAATAATAATAATGCAGTGAAAAAAATAGTAATGCAGATTATTTAAAAAGTTACCTTTTAACTTTTATTTGAGAGGAGGAAATATAAAGAAAAACCTACAAGTAATGGATAGATTTACTGAAACATAAAGTGGTGTTTCTTCGAACACCAAGACTTGTGCTTGCATCTATCGAGTCAAAGCTTTCCATCATGTCAGAGCTAAGTTTAAGTTCAATCTATTCAACTGAGCCTCCCCTTTCCTAAAAAATAGGTCTCTTCTTTTAATACCTGTGGTGGTCATTGGACACATTACACTTTGCATATATTTTTGTTATTTAAAAAACAACAGAAAAAATGAATATGTATTTTTCATTTGATTTTATTTGTGCTGTTTAAATTTTACATAACCTATGAGGTGTATATTAATGTCTGCCCAATTTTCAAATAAGAAAACTAAAGTAGGAGATTAGGTAACATCACTGGCATCAAATAACTAGCTAGCATTCACAGAGATTCACCCCAGTCAAGTGTTATGTGTTTTTCTGCTCCAATCCAGTTACCTTATTTTCTTTAATAGACACATCCTCTCTTGCTAGTCAGGTTGAAGTTTGTAACTAATTATCAGCATATCTTCAGTTTCTACTATAATACCTAGCATGAATAAATGTCTACAGAATCTATCCATACCCTGAACTCTGTTTTTTATCCAATGCAATAGTTTCAGATATTATCTATATGTTTATGATTTCCAAATTGTTACCTCTAGCTTCTGTTTTTGAACTTTTCACACACACACACACACACACACACACACACACACACACACACACACTTGTTAGCAAAACTGCAACTTCAGTATGAAGTATGCTCAGAATTTGACCACATCTCACTTGCTGTACTCTTCCCCTTGAATCCAAATCATGCAATGGCTTACTATCTTATCAACTTTGTTCCCATAACAGACTATTCCCAACAAATCATCCAGAGTGATCTATATAAACTATAAATTAGATGACACCATTCCTATACTCAAAATCACAAGTATCTTCACAGCTCAGAATAAAATCCAAAGTTCTTCCAGTGGCCTACAAGGCATGACATGACCCCGTCCACACTCTCTCTCTGATCTATTCTTTCCTTAGCACTACTAAAATAAAATATTAATGACCTTCTTTCTACTCCTTAAAAATTCAAAACAAGTTCTTGTCAGGATCTTTCTATTATATACCTACACCATGTCCACATGCTTGTTACCTAACTTCATTCGTTTTTGTTAAACTGTCACCTTATCAGATGCTTATCCAGATGAATCACTATAAATAATCTATTTAACCATTACTTAGCACCATCTAATATACTATAAGTGTACTTTTAAAAATTCTCTGTCATACCACAATAGCTTGTAATCTACATTTCAATAGAGCCTTTATGGTTTCAATAACCACTGTAACCGCAGCTCTTAGACGTACCTGCTTATAGCTGACCATAGCTGGTACTCGATAAATATCTGATAAATGACATATTTATGAGTTTAATGCACCATTATTTGAATAAGAACTGAATTCATCTTTAAATATATCCCTTTTATGTTGCAACGATAATTTTTCCTGCATGTTATCCCTTAACTACACTCATTGTTTTCAAAAACCCATACTCCTACTTCCATTAGAGATCATATTTTCCCATTTCTACAACTGCAGCTCTATTTTACCTTCCAATCACATATGTTCTGTTTAAATAAAGTAGCATCAATCACCTTTCAAAACACTGAAATTATAATTTTTCTTATCAGAAAACTACTCTCTATGCATCTATGTGTATGTGTGTTCATCTATTTATCATATATCTATCATCTGTCTATCTATCCATCCATCTTCCCCTCCCAAAGTTACCATTCCCAGTATAACTGTTTTACAGCACATATGCCATTTGCTGATGTTTTGCATGCTCATAGTTCTTTATTAAATTAACTCTTTGCCATATCATTTTGACTATTTTTTAATTGCAACAACTTAACAATGAGAGAAGCGCTGTAATAAATGTACATTATATTTATTTTACATACTACTTCTAGTAGAGCAACTGCTATACAGCTGGCAGCCTCAAAACATCTGCTATTGAAAGAATGCAGCATATTTTTTAATCTTAATTTGTTTATACCCAGAGGATAGTTGAAATTAGTCCAATAATAACAATTAAAACATGATAATTGATCTTAGTGCTTCAGGGATCATAACAACATTTGTTACAATGTTGGGTTTAGAAATAAATATATAAAATAAGAAGATAAAAGAGACGCGGGGAACAAAATCAATTTGTGAGGTAAATAAAAGTCCTTAAGAAATTAGAGATCAATAATAAGATCCAAAAATGGATCTTAAATCAATAACATTATAATTTCTGGTTCATAGAAGAAAAAGTTTAAACACTTTTAGAGATCTCCAAACAAGGATAGTCAAGTTAACTTACAACGACTGGTGAACATTATGAGTACAAGGAAACTTTCATATCAATTATATTTGTTTTTGAGGTCAACATTCTGTGATGATGACCAGGAGAACAATAGGACATAAAAGCTTATGTTGTTTATTTTTGAGTTTCAGTTCTTGGATTCATTGTTGGCTATTGTAAAATATATCACTTATAAAAATAGCAAAGAAATGATTTACAAACATCTATATCTTTAGCATCTATAATACAGTCTAAGAAAAGGGGGTAAAGTACTTCATTTTTGACAGTTAGAAACAATTTGTGATGTGTTTCTAATGGCTATTCCTCAAATTTTACTTACCTTGTTGCATTCTATAACCCTCCCTACATAGTAAAATACTTTGCATTTTACCTAAATGATATCCAAGATTTTATTAAAGATTAAATAAAGCAGGATATATAAGATGTATTACTAGAGAAGTGACTAATGTAAAATATGTGTGTGTATGTATGTATGTATGTATGTGTATATATATATATATATAAACAGAGCTGAAAAAAACTACATATATGTATATATAAAATATATATACTCATCCACAATAAGGTGTAGTCTGCGTGTGTGTGTGTGTGTGTGTGTGTGTGTGTGTGTATGTGTGTGTTCTTACAGTAAATGAATTATAGTATTAGAATTACCAGGAGCTCTTCCCAGAACTATTATGTGATGTTAACTATTTCTCCAAATTTTGCTTTGATGTTCAGAATTCATTTGAGATTAGCTAATGTTTTCCAAAAACTTATTTTTTAAGACGAGGAGGTATAAAGACATCAATTTATTTGTGAAAGTAGCTAGAATTCTATGACATTTTCGTCCAGAAAAATTTCTGAGATTCAATGCTTAAGTGGCCTTGCTTAGTGTGTGTTGTTTCTATTAGAGTTGACTTTTCTTCTTTCGTTCTTTCTTTCCTTTATTATTCTATCCTTCTTTCACCCTTCTCTCCCTCCCTCTCTCTCTCTCTCTTTCTTTCTCTCCATTTCACCCTCCTCCCTGTTTTTTCCTTCTTTTTCTGTATTCAAAATCATATCCAGGTCTAAGAATCTTGTTTCTCCATGATAGTCCATATGTACATAGCCAAATGGAATAAAAAGTGAATAAGTCTTCAAAATTATGGTATAATAATTATAAAGTAATTAAAAATTGCAGTAAAATTTTGTTGGTGTAGAAATTAGACTTCTGTAATACATTTTTTCCTAAGTGAATTCATTCGTAATGGGTTGATGCTGGCATTTCCTGTAATTGGCTTAAAGTCCTATTCCGTTGAAGAAGAAAAATCATTTAAAATCCCTTATTATCATGAAGATTTTTCTACTGAGATGTGTATTTCATTTTTGTGGAGGAAAAATGATTTATCTAAAATAATATTTCCATGCGATACAAAGACCTTTATAATGTGAAAAAGTTATATGAGTTTACTAATTTTAGAATAGCACATAATCCTATAACAAACTTTCTCTTTTGAGTACAGTAGATGTGAAGCACACTGCTGATCATTTATATTGTTTTGGTGTTTATTCAACACCTTAGGCAAATTTATAAATGGGAAACTTGAAGAAATTAAGTTTTCATAATACAAACTTCCAATTAATTGATGTTTGACAAATATTTGTGTACTTTATTAAATGTGACTGTAGTGAAATACATCAACAAAAGACATCTGTCGATGATATATGGGAGAGTTTTCAGTACTTTTTAATGAAAAGTATCTTCTCTGAAAAGTACTCCATCAATTTAAGCTGTCACTGCTGTGCCATCCTTTAGAAGAATTGAATTGATATGTCGTACAATAACAAGGACCTGAAGACTAATGTTTATTAGAAACCCTAAGATTATTTACTACAGGGAATTAAACAATGTAAAATAAAGACTTCTAAGAATAATTTCTAATCATCACAATATGCTTATTCTTAGTCCCATAAATTTTTGTCTTTCTGCATTACACTGGGAGGGATAATAGCTTATAGGAGTCACTAGGTTCAGAATGTCTCAATATGAAAAGATGTATGTGTGTCTGTAAAAAAGAAGTCGAAGGAAGAGAGAGTTTTGAAGAGAGGAAGACCATTAATTCTTGAGAAAAGACTAAAATGTAAAATAGGGATAAAAGAGAAAATATTTCATTTGTTCCAAATACAATTGCAGCACTGGACAGGAGCAATTAATAAAAATATAAAAAATCTTTCACACAATTACAACACACTAAGTTCGTGGAAGAGGCGAGTTAACAGTAAACTTAGAAGAGGGGCAGAAGGCCTTGTAAGCCAGCTAGGTCATTTTTATTAGATTCTGAAATCAGTGGAAATTAGTAAAACAAACAGAAGAATAATATGAACAAATTGGCATTTGGAAAGATAAATCTTGCAGCAAAGTATAAGACTGTACCATGTGAGGGCAATAATAGAGACTGAGAGATTAGGTAATAAGCTGTCATGTTAATTTCAGCAAGAATGTATAGTCACCTAATGTAATAAAGAAAAAAATAGGACTGAGGTTTCTTAGAGATATATCTAAAAGGAAAAATAATTAATTTTATATTTGGTTTTGATAAGACAAAGAGAAGGCTCAAAAATGTTTTCCATAGTCATGGCTGAGGGCATTGAGTGAAGGTTAGTATGAAACAAGATGGTGAACACAGGAGAAGCAGATATACAGCAGGTAAATGACAAATTAAATTTTCAGCAGATTGCATTTGTGGTATCTGTGGTACATTCAAATGAACAGTATATATCTGGATTTTAAGCTTTAAAGGAGACTGTCTTGGGGATAGCAGTTCAAAATTCTACCAGTCTAATATATTTCTATGACAAATTTAATATCTTTAATATATCTATTACTCATATAAATTGAAAATAAAAGCATTGAGGGCCAATTAGGCAAAACCACAAAAACTATATAGAAAATTCATAGGAAAGTACAAACAGCCTGTAAATAATATGGAAAAATGTTTATATAGCACTTATTATATGCTAGGCCCTTTTCTTAACAGTTTTATTAAGGTATAATTGATACACAAAAACTGTACATATTTAATGATTTGGACATCTACAAACACACAATATCATCACCACAATCAAGATAACAGACATATCCAATAGCTCGCAACGTTTCCTTGTGTCCCTTAGTTTTTGCTTTTAATCTTTTTTGTTCTGTTTTGTTTTCATCTTTTTGTGGATCTTGACATGAGATCTACCCTCAACGTATTCTGAAGTGCACAAAATCATATTGTTCACTTCGGGTACCACGCTGCACATCAGACCTCTAAGATGTACTCATCCAGTACAACCGGGACATGATACCCATGGAAGAACTCTGCATTTCCCCACCCCAATCCGCCAGCAACCACTATTATATTCTCTGCTTCTATGAGTCTGACTGTGCATTCCATCAGTGACTGGCTTATTTTACTTAGTCTAATGTCCTCCAGGTAGGTCCTTTAATAGATGTGTTGCCTGGGGTCAAGGTACAGGGTGAAAAGAAAATGGGACCTTAGGGAAAACCATGGGCAAGTGAAAATACAAAACTGATGGGAAAGGAAGAGTGAGAATGAATATCCAAGAAAAACGAAAGACACAGAATCAGAGAGGAGATGATTTTAAGAATGAAGTAGTCAATAATGTTACTTATATACAAAATTCCACTCAGACAAGAACACAAAATGTAAAATGACAGCATAACAGAAGTCCTTGGTGAACTTATTCAGAATAGCTTAACTGGAGAAGTATAAGATTAAGTTGAAAACTCTATGTAAAGAAGTCGAGTTCTCATAGGGTGGCTATATAATTTACACGTCTGAGAGTAAAAACCAGCACTGAATTATTATCACATAAATAAATTATCAGACGAGGACCCCAAGGATGAATCAGAACTTTCTCAAGCAAATTAGGATTTATGGCCTTCCCAAGAACAAAGTATCTGGATAATATATAGTATTGGACAATTTACCCCTTTGCTCCAAAATTTCTGGAGTATTGCTAGAAGCTCACACTTATTTAGCAGTTAATCACAGACATTCTTCTGATCACTTAACATATAACAACTCTTCCTAATCTCATCATATCCCAAGTACAGTTAATATTGCTATGACATTCTCAAAGAGGAAATTAAGACACAGTAAGGTTAAGTAAATTGCCTAAAATCACACAACTACAAAGAAAAGAGTGAGGACCTGAACCCCTATCTCCAGTTATTAAGGGTATATTCATAACAACTACATTGTACTGTGTTTGGGTACACTCTGTTATTCTAATACTGCATTCTATAATGTGTATGTGTTTTGCCTTTTCTTAGACATCATAAATATATTAATTAACCGTGCAGAGCTAATATCAAATAAGAAATTTGGATGGCTAATGAATGACAAAGGTGTGATAGAAACAATGTGAATAGAGGAGAGAAAGCTGCTTAAACAAAAATCTTATGAACTTTAATAAAATATTTCGCAAAAACAGAAACAAATGTGCACCCATTTAAATGTCTTATGTGAACAGTTCACCTATGCCATAGAATTATAGTATCGACTGTATAAATAAGATCATTTTGATATAGGAAATAAAAAAATAAGCCCTTAGAAAGACCTACTGGATCAAAAATTTTGATTTAGGTTTTAGACATTAAGTGGGGATATCTGTTGTTGGTCCTATACTTACTGTCTTGAATTTCCTCAGGGTCAATAAGAGATAATAGAGAAGCAAACTGTAGAAACTCTGGTCAGTAAATCACTGGGGTAGCACTGTGAATGCAGTCAATTGTGTTTAAACAGTAGACATACCTTCAAAGACAATAAATTAGATCTGAGACACATTAAAAAAAAGGAGTGAAAAAAAGAAGGCATCCATAGTTGTGAAATATAATTTTACTTGAAAGAGTGGCTCCTCCAAAGTAAGGGCAAACATTATAAATTGCACATGAATGAAAGAAAATTATATAGCAGATGCTAATATAATATCAATATACTTTAACCATATTCATTAAAATAAGCAGGAATGTAATTGGGAAAGTGAAAACCCAATTAACCCGCTTAACCTGCTTATTTAGATTGTAAGTTGCTAGCATACCTTGCATATAATTTCAGTATCATGGAACTATTTGGTGAATTCAAATGAATTTAAGGCAAATTAAAAAGTAAAATATACAGTTCTGAAGATAAAAATAAAGTAATATTAGATTAAAGTAGACTAAATTCTAAGGTTAATATCGTGTTAAAAAAGCATATTTACCACATCTCAAAGATAATATTTTAATTCATAGTTAAAAAGTATTTGTTACACATTAAAAAAAAATGTTCACATAGTGTGAGCTTACAGGCCTGAGACTATGCACTGTGCCATGGCTAATATACTTCGTTTGCAAACCAAGAGCAATATAATTATATTAGAAGCACTGCAAGCTCCCTGCAAGCATGAGCTGTACAAAGAGGCAGTGAGATAGAGAGCAGAGATTTAGGTCTCTTTCCTTATCAATGACAAGTATCACTTTATTCTGAAAGAAACTGAGAAACTAGTTTACTGACCGTTGAAAACACACTCTATTGGTGTGAATGGGAGGAGATCTTTATCTTTTGCAAATATATTAACAGGGATTGTAATTTCTTTTTAAACTCAATATTCAGCCCATTTCGGATTTGTGTTTGACTTCAGCGGCGCCTCATGGCATCAATGACTACCTGCTACAGTCAAGGGCAACATGAAAACTGAATGAAAACTGGCAATTTATTCCACTCTAAAACCATTTAATATTTTCTAAAGAGAAATGATATGCACTTAACGTGATATAGAAAGCTGAGCAACACGCACAATAAAACAAAAATTATGACTTGAGAGACAGCAGAAAATTGTTAGAAGATCATCTCTTCCTGTTATTACCGGTAATTCATCATTACTCATCTATTTGTTCAAAACACATAAGACACCTCGAACTTCTCCCGGCTTATAAAGCTTGCGAGTGTTTTTTATTTAAAATTGCAACTGAATTTTTACCAAAATTATATGCCACAAGAGCATGTAATTTATACATAGAAAAGCATTTTATACTTTTTTCTTTCCTTTAACTTTTTGTCAGCATCATGCAACCTCAACAAAGTGTTACGTAATAGGAAACCGTTGTGAAAGTTAACTTCAGATAAAATGAAAACTTTAAGACTTTTTCCCCCAAACTAAGACCATTTTAAGGAAGCTGCATTGATTCTTAAAAACACATTTGCATTGCTACTAATGATAACTGCATGTTCAATGCAAAAGTAAAAACTTTTTAAACATATTTATTTTATTAAGAAATGTTAAATATTCTATGCTCCCAACAGCTTTCACAAGCTTACAACTCTATAAATGGAAGCAATATCAAGAGAAGACTTTATGACTTTATTTATTTATCTTTTTTACTCAAGCATCTAAATACTAAATGTAGTTAATACTATGATAGTTTCTATTTTCAAGTTTCCCAATTGGTTTCCTATGGATTAATATTATTTACTACCAGTATGTCTACCAAATGAACAGTATTTTCCTGTTACCTTGTAATTTATAAAATGTTGACATTTCTCTTAAAATAAAAATGAGACTCCTGGTTTATAAAGCATGAGTTCAGTATAGGCTTCTCTGCATTAAAAAATTCACACACAAAAAAAACCCAGACTGGTTCATATGGATTTAGTTACTTCTGTTTTCATATAGCAGTTAAAAATCTCAGTATTATTCATTTTTAAAATACTAAACTTGATTAATCTATTAAATAATATAAAGAGTTTATTTGAAAGTAAATATTCCTCTTGCATGTAAGGCTCTGCTCAGCTCTTGTTATTTCCTCCCTTATTTTCCTCTGTAGATAAATTATACAGCTGTACGTCCCAGAAAGAAAAAAGTCCAGTAAATATTTCAGAAAATATTTCAGAAAATAACAATGCAAGGGCAATGTTAAGAGCACTGGATGAGAGGATAATCCAAGCTTTTGTATACCTAGCATTATTTAAAAGAAAAAGACTATACATGTGCCTTAACAGATAAAAATATTGAATAACTAGAAATTTGTGTGTTCTCTGGAATACCAGAACTAGTTTATAGGTGCCTAATTTTGCTTAGATAATCTAAATACTGGACATCTGGTTGTTGTTTGAATTTTACCAGATTCCATGATCAGCAGGCATTATTTCGCTTAATAGAGGGCCCAAGAAAATTATAAAAGGTATTGAGTCTAGAGTAAGATATGCAATATTCTTAATCTTTGATCCATTGAGAGAGAGAGAGAGAGAGAAAGAGAGAGAGAGAGAGAGAGAGAGAGAGAGAGAGAGTGTGTGTGTGTGTGTGTGTGTGTGTGTGTGTGTGGGAGCACTATGTATTCAATAGGAGTAGAAACTAGCAGGTATTATACCAAACCAGCTATTTCAGACCAATAGTAAAAGAAATGTTTTTGTGAATGTCAGTACTTTCATAGATTTTTCTAATAGGTGAAAGAACTTTCTAAAGGCCAGACCATAAATCATACCCTGGAATAGATAGTTATCCAACCTTTAAGCGATTTCCTAGGAAACTGGTAATGAAAACTATGGGTTTTTAAAAATATTTAAAACAAGATAATATAATTACAAATGTGTATTTGGTAGAATATCTTTAATCTTAGAAAATATAACCTTCTTGGTTCTTAGTGGAAGTCTGACTACATTCAGTAATACATAATGATCTTTAATCACACGCCATGTAAACAATGATATACTACCATTCTCATCAATATTTACTTATCCTCTTCTATCCACTGGGATAATGGTTCTCATGATTTAATAGATGCATTCAGAATTTTGAAGTGGGTGATAAATTCAGCCCTAGCCTTGATTATACCTATTTAAGTCATATTTACAGAGATATATTTCACTTTTCATAACATTTTCCCTTTATAAAATATAGTTCTATTTGATTTAACAAACACATACAGTCATGTAATCACCATTATAATGAAGAGACAAAACTTCCCCATCCTAGCAAGTAGTTTCCTTGTGCTTCTCTGCAGTCGACCCATTCCCCCACTCATGACCACAGGAAAACACTGATCTGAGGACAGTTCCTACACCTTTGATTTGTGGGGGTTCCCATATAAATGGCATCCCACTGTGTGTAACCTTTTGAACTGGCTTCTTTCATTTAGCACACGGCTTTTGAGATTTATCCATGCCTATATTGACAGTTAGTGTTTGATTATATGACTATACTTCCTTTTCATTATTTGATCCCTAGTTGAATAGGATATCTGGATTATTTCCATTTTCTGCTGATTATCAATTTCTGGGTAACGTCTATGTATATTTTTACTTAAACCTAAGCTTCATTTGGGTAAGCGCCTATCAGTTGGATTAGTGAGTCATGTAGTAGGTTTATATTCAGTGTTTAAGACTCTGCCAAACTGTTCTCTAAGTATTGTTCCAGTTACTCTGAATCCTCACTACCACTTAACACTGCTAGGCTTTTATTTTATTTTGTTGCCATTCTGATGGATGTGTAGTGGTATCTCATAGTGATTTTAATGCCTTACTGACTACTAATATGATCATTAGTCATCATATTTTCAAGGCTGAGTAGGAATTTTCTTAGTTGACATTCCAGCACAACCAAGATTGTATTTAAAAAAGAAAAGTAAATTAGATGATGAGTTGGTTTTTTACCTATTAATGCTACAAACATTAATAGCACCCTGCTACTATTTTACATCTCAGTTCCAAGGCTAGATATACTTTAAGATATATCAAAAATTCAAATATTTCTTGGACTTTCTCAGCTATCACCCTGGTCTAATCCACCATGATCTCATCTGGATTATTGAAATCGCATTCTGATAGTATTCTTCACTTGCACTTCACTACAACTTACATTTTCATAGCGTAAATGACCTTTTGATTTTTAAATCAGGGGATGATTACTGCTTAAGCCCTCCAATAGCTTAACCACATCGCTC
Source organism: Pteropus medius (assembly GCF_902729225.1). NCBI lineage: Eukaryota > Metazoa > Chordata > Mammalia > Chiroptera > Pteropodidae > Pteropus > Pteropus medius. The sequence continues at coordinate 6,119,225 of NW_024349800.1, read as the reverse complement.
AGAGAGAAAATAAAATCTTTAGAATGGCATAAAGGTCCACAGCTGTACACAATTTCTAAAACCTTCAGCATTCAAGAAAAGTGACTGTGCGTATAATAGATTGGAAACAAGAAAACACAATTGGAAATTAAACGGAGTAATATAAGCATAAGAGAATAAGAATCTATTTTAGAAAGACATTTCCTGGATTCAAGAGTAAGAAGATATATTGTGAAACAAGTGTTAGTGAGAGATTCTACGTAAAATATAGAGAAATTAAGATAAATTCTAATTATTAAGGTTCATTCAGGTATTTTGTAAGCAACTGTTTTGCACCTACTATGTCTCTAGCACTGTCCTGGACTCTGAAGCTAAAATAACAGATGAGCCAAAGTGTCTGCCCTATGTTAGCTTGTGGTCTAGGAGAGTCATACAAATAAAGGGAGTTAGACAGTGATACATGCTGAAATACTGGACTACAGATGCACATGCAACACAGCACAGGGACTCAAGAAATGCTCAGAAGAGGAAATAATATCCAAGCTGAAACCTGAGAGTAACATTAAGTCTAGTGAAATGGAAAGAGGTTAGAAGTACTCCAGGAATTCACAGCAATATGTACAAAAGCATGGAGGCAATGCAAAGCGTGAGACTCAGGTTAAATAGGGAGAATGGTGTGCCATTAATAAAATTTAGGGGAATTATCTAGAAAATTGTATGTAGTTACTTTTGAAATCGTAAAAATGTCATGAGAAGGTACTCTATAAAGAAATTTTACATAGGAAATAATGGAATCAGAACAATGATGCAAAAAGAAATTGAAAGAAAAAATTTTAAATTATAAATGTATAAGTGTTTTATATGTATCTGAGTGTATGTATGTCTACCAATATACATAAATGTTTTAATGGAAAATAAGTAAAACTTACCAAATTCATTGATACAATGCACATTTAACAAAACGCATCTAACTTCTAAATTGTAGTTTCAAATAAATGCAATTCAAAAAATATGTTTAAATGATTTAAATTAATTCAAAGCATAATTGTTATGCCTTTGCAATATTTTTGATGATGATATTCGCATCCATTTAAAAAAATCTTAAAGCTCTCATGACAAAAGAGTGAAAAAATTGTCAGATTAGGCACTGAGATTCAAAATTCATTTATTATACACTGAATATATGGAAAGCCATGCCACAGAAATCCATGAAGAAATAGATAATTGAAACTTTGATTTAATGATTACATCTCCATAGTGATGGATTTCAAATATATTATTTAAATAGCTAAATGTCTCTATAACTTCCCTTTCCTTTCATACAGATAAACTGATATTTTTTCCTATTTAAAATTTCGAGTATCTATTTTTCTATTGGTGTACATCGAAAATTTCATGGGTTATCTCTCCGCACTCTAGTATGACAATGCTGGAACATCATATTCTAGGCTCCAAATTCATAGAAATTGTTATTTAATTGGATACATCTTCTCACATATGATTTAATCGAAAGTCATCACTTCTGACAAACTTTTCTCTGTGAAACCTCTGCATTATCTTGTGGGAGAGTTATTTGTGTCCTTCTCTCTCTTGCTCACTACTTGATATGCTATGTGATGGTCCCAGGTAAAGATCATATTCATTTCTTCTGTATTGCTAACCATAAAGCTTTGCATACAGTAGACAATTGGTACAGGTTTGTTAATAGAAAATAATAATTGCCAGAAACCCTCTTACTTTATTTCTTGTATTATAAAAATTATATGCTGTTTTTAATTAGTTAAAAATAGTATTCAAGTTTAAAAAATATATATTTTTACTGCTCAAACTCATTACCATGCAGACCTACCATTTTTGTCTACATCCCATTCCTTAACTTTATATGGTATCTCAAATGATTAATGCAATTTAAAATAATATTGAAAAAACATATTTTTAAATGACTGGGCTACGATACTCCTCGAGCTAACAATAGCAAAACATGGACACCACTTAAATGTCTATAACAGACAAATGAGTAAAGCGAATGTGGTGTACACATACAATCAAGTATTATTCAGCCACAAAAAAAAGAAGGCAATCCCACCATTTGTGACAACATGGATGAACACAGAGGACATTATACCAAGTGAAATGAGCCAGAAACAGAAGGTCAGGTTACTACACGATATAATTTATGTAAGGTATCTAAAATAGTCAAACTCATAAAAGCAGAGAGTAGGATGGAGGTTGCCAGGGGCTGGGAGAAGAGAAAACAGGAAGATATTAAGCAAAGGGTACAAGGTTTCTGTTATGCAAGATGAGTAAGTCCTAGAAATCTGCTGTAAATATTGCCCACAGTTAATAATACTGTATTATATACTTTAAAATTTCCTAAGAGAATAGTTCATATGTTAGGTGTTCTTATCACAAATTTACAATAAATAAAAAAATAAGGCAGGAGGAAAATTTAGGAATGATGAATATGTATTTATAGTATAGATGTTTATAGTATAGATATAGTATAGATATAGTTTATAGTATAGATATAGTATAGTATAATACAAGTTTCATAGGTGCATATTTATATCCAAACTCATGAAGTTATATACAAGAAATATATAGTTTCTTGTATATTAAAAAAAGTGTTAATTATACTTTCATGGCAAAAATTTAGAGCCATTTCCTTTCTATTAATTTTGAAAAGAAAAATAAAAACAATAAAGCCCAACTATTACTAGAAACACCATAATGGCAATGAATGTAATAATATATTTATTAAAATGTTTAGAGTATCCTGCATTTTAGCTTTGTGAATGTACCATTTTACAAAAATTAAAAAAATATATATTCATATAGATCACTGTTTTTGTTTTCCTTTACTGTTTTTCACCTTATTTTTCTTACTGATATGAAACTATAGTAAAATTCCTCTACTTATAAAAGCAGACATTTATGTGGGGAAATATAAAATCCCTGAGTGTATCACTGAACTTTATCTTGGAGAGTTAGTGATTTAATTGATGTAACCTGACCTTCCTATTAGTCTAGCTGGAGGCAAACTATTTCTGTCTGCATTACTTTTCATTATGCTTCCTTGTAGGAATTCGGTACCTACTGCTCCGTATAAATGTATGACAAAGCTGAAGAACATAGTCTAGAAAGTCACTCAATTTTCATCTGTTATTGTCCCGTCAATGTTAACACACAATTGTATTCTTCCTAACCTTCATAGTTCAAAGATTGTTGTTTCAACTGAAATTTGGAAAACCTACCTTCAGATTCTGACTTGAGATATAGAAGAAAATTTATATTCTTTATTTATTTATCTAATGTTCAAGCATCAGCACCCATGATATAAATCACTTGAATTCCCTTGCAGCTTTTTTTGCAGTACACCTAAGCTTATTATTAATTTACTCTGCTCTACCTAGGTGCAGAGTGAAGGAGATGATCAAGTCATATATCACATAAACAATTAAAACTATCCTTTGGCTGTAAGCTTTTTGAAATGATGAAGTGCTAGTACAGAGTAAGCTGTCCTTGAATTACTTTCATTGGTTAAGTATTAGACAGTATGATTAATTTTTTACAAGCCAGACATTCGGGATAGTATCTTCAAAGTTGTGTCAGCTACTTATTTATCTTTATTATGGCCTGGAAATCGATAGCAAAAATACAATGTTAGTACATGTATTCCATTAACAACAATTATGGATATCTTTTTTTCTTTTAAAGATGAATGCAGTAAAAGTTGGACTTTCATAACAATGCCATTGCTTTCTCTCCACTTCAATGGTAAAAAGCAATTCCAATGTAAATATGTGACAATGGTTAAAAACCAAATTATAATATTTTATGTGCAAAGTGAGTCTTCATAGGACTAAATGCAATTTTATAATTAGCATTATAAAGGATAAGTGACTTCCTAAGTACTTCAGAACACAGAATTGCTTAACATTTCATATGAAAAAGATACACTGATGTACTTTCTTTAAATAGAAATAATTCTCACTACTTCAAGTAACCTACAAAAAAACCAAATTTCTCTTATTTTGTATTATCTTTCTAAATAATTCTAACTGAGACTATATGTACACTAATATAATCAAATCTCACTGCCATTTGGAAAATTCACATATTAAACCAAAACCAACAAGTACTTTAAGAAATCCTGAGATAGTTATGTATTTGAAATACAAATGATTCTTGAGGTGGAAAGAAGATGATCCACTCAAAAATATGTAGAGTATATTATAAAAACTATCTAGCGTAAAAATTCACCTTTTTTTCTTCAAGGAGACAACTGCAGTATTAAGAAGCTATATAACTTACATAGACTCTCAAAATGAGTAATTGTTAAAATTAAGTCTAAAGGGGGATCTTCCAATTTTAACATATAATTCCTGTCAGGAAATCACTCTTCTTTCCAGAGCATACATATGTCTCTAATGGGTTCTGTTTATATTATGACTTTAGATTAATTTTGAGGATATCTTCATTGATATCTACCATTATTAATATGAAACATTTAAAGATTAACAAAATATAACATGCATTTGCTCAACAGATTTTCAAATACTACCGAATTACTATTACTAGAGTAATATATTATTATAGGCAATTTATCTAAATTAATATACCAAAGATAGCTAGCTACACATATAAAGACATATATATGTGTGTGTGTGTATACACACATACATACACAAACACACAAACACATCTGCAAAATTCACTTATAAATTATTCTCCACTCTGATGAGATAACATTTTTCACAAAATTATATGAGCACGAAAATAATTTAGAAGCAGTCAACCAAATTTGGAACCATCTGTATTCATTGTGTACAAAATGAAATTGAAAATTTAAACTGTGAATAAAATAAACAAAGAGGCATGGCTTTTCATATATGAGTCTACACGCCAAGACGATTTTATATTTACGAAACACTAAAGGATAGGTTCTTACAATAATTGTCAGACTAAGCTTTATATTTGTACTTCACACAAATGAAATTATTTTTTGTTTTACTTTATTCATCTGTCTTATTTAAAAGAATATTATGTAGTTAGCCTAGCATAAATATATTTCAAAGGACAAACTATAAGCAAGTCTAATTTTAATAAGACTTCTACAATGACATACCTTTTTATCTACCGTGTTCATATCACCCCATTTTAGACTCATTTGTCTCAAACCATCTTTGCTCATTTAATTTTTGCTTGTCTCTTTGCTGCTCATTACCTTATATTTGTAGACACTGCATCACTATTCCTAAAGACAGCTTCATCATTTATAAGCTGCTGAACTTCAAATAAACACAAATTTCTTTGAAAAAAATGCATAAATCAAATTGATCTCATTAGGATTAGATGTATTTGTATAAAAAAAGTAAATAAACTCTATCCACATAAAATGCTTTATTAAATATTAATCAATATTGAAATTGGTATTATATTGCAATATAGAATCAATATTGAAATTGATACTATATTAAAATATAGCATCAATATTGAAATATACTAGTCCTATCTATGATCTCTCTTTCTATTATTAAATATCTAGCATTCATTCTATCAAATCTTAATAATTGAAAAATATATTTGATTTATATCAATTACATTTCAACAAAAGTAAAAGACATATTGCTTTAGACAATGAGAGTATTGAGTTTATTGTTTGCACATTCATTCTCATTCTTAGGTAAAACTAAAGTTACATTTTATTAAAATACTTGATTAAAATTAAAGTCAAAATTTCCTGATTAGAGATAAAGAAATGGGCAATTCTAGTAACTTTTAGAAGCAATTTGTTATGATGTCATCTGTATAATTTAAGAAAAATAGCTTCTTAATTCTCAATTGGAAGCAGCTTCAAAGTTATCTTAACTTTAAGGAAAATTATGACCTACTTTGATAAGATTATAACTTGTTGAGAAATAAAATTTGTATAACTTTTTAGAGTTCACTTCTAAGCCTTTTCTAGGCTAATGAAAAAAGCTATTTCATACCAAATTCAATAGTCAGTTATTGGATTTAGATATGTCTTCAGGAACATTTTAGTGCAAAGTACCAAGAATGTCTAGTTTATCACTTTGGTAATCATGAAATTCATGTTGAATTCCTTAATTAAGGTCCTGATGGGCAACTTCTTAAATGTCATTTTCCATAATTTCCATGTAACAAACCCTGAAAGTTCTTCAATGTATAACCCTTGTCAACCTACATCCAACACCAAGGCAGTTGCTCTTGTACTAGTCTGTGTTTCCAAATATTTTATCCATATCTCTGTTATGAAATTTATCATATAATTATAATTTTTAATTTATTAGCCTGTGCACTACTTGATAGTGAAAACATTCTAACATGTTTGTATATCTGGCATTTAAGGGAATGTTCATAATATATAGATATTTCAGAAATGTTTTGATGAATAGCAGAATGAAGGGGAATAATGTAACATGAAGAAACTGAAAGAAAGAAGAAAGGAAGGAAGGAAGGAAGGAAGGAAATAGGCCAGGGCCGAAATAGAAATAAAGGAAGGAAGTTTTAATGGTGCTGGAAGAAGAAGGAAGGAAGGAAGGAAGGAAAATAGGAAAAGAAAAGGAATAAAGAAAGGAAGGTAAAGAAAGAAAAAAGAATTAGAATGTTTATAGGTGGCGGAGCTGTGTAAATGCCCCTCTAGAGTTGGCTCCTCATTGCTGCTTCTTAACATATCAATCTATTTATAAATATTGTTAACTATAATCATTTCAATAGCATGTGATGTTTATAAAAATAATATCTGACAATAATGATATTACGTTTGAATTCACAACTGGCAGATTTATGGTGTTGATAACCACCATGGTCTCCTCTAAAATGGTTTTTGAAAAAAGATTAACTTAATAGTTTAGCAAGTCACAATTTTAGTTCCTTAAAATAGTAATAAAAATAGAACTCATTTCAGGTTCTACCTAGCATGTAGAAAGTAGAATAGAATGTTTATTCTTAAAAATGACAAAAAAAAAACCCATATAAAATACTAAATCATAACTCATCTTGAACCCACCAGAGAGACAAGATCCCAGGGCAGTGAAGTAGCCAACAATTCAAGGAAGACAGTCCTGTGCCAAAGGAAGATAAGACATAATGACTGCCTCACCTGGCAAAGCACGGGATGAAGGGACGGACTCATAGGAAAGTAACTAGGAAGAAATAACCTAAAATTTTAATGATAATTGAGAAGTCGAGTATAGACTAGTGTGATATTATAGCAACTTTGGATTTCCACCGAAAAAGGGAAGTTCACTTTCACTCATAGACTCTTTTTCTCATACTTCTATCTGTTGCTTGAGACCAAAGGAGGGCAAGTTGGCAGGTAGCAGGAGAGAGGTCCCACTGTTGGTTGTACAGGCAAGTGAGAGGATGTGAACAGTCAAGCTCCCAGCAGGATTTCTGTAAACACTGACAAGCTAATTAAAAAATTTGTTTGGCAGAACACATGAACAAAGAGAATTCGCATTGAGGAAGGTCATCAGAAGATTTGACCTTCAGTCTGACCTGTGAGCTAGACCCAGGCAGATGGAGGGTCCCCACTTCCTCTCCTGTGCTCAGAACTTGTACTCCCTTAGCCTTCCACACTTGAAGCTGCCCACAGACATAGCCTTGAGATAAAAATTATGGCGATGAGACTGTCTGGACGGGGTATGTGACTAAGTGCCTCTGTGTGATAACTGAACCCATTTAAGGCCCCTGTGTATAGGACTCAACCTACCTAAGGCATCTAGGTAAACTTTTAAGATTTGGTGTATGGGTGCGGAAAACTACTCATTTTGTGGCTGCCCGAGACAAGTCTCCTAAGTAAACCCCCTTGCTTATTAAATTGCCACCTACTAATCTGGAATGATCTCCCTTTTTCTTTGGTCTCTCCCTTCCCTCCACACATGGGAGCCAGTTTCATATTATACCCCAAATTCCTGAAGATTTTATAACCTAACATTTTGGAAAAAAGGAGGGCAAATTCGGAGATTTAATCTTAACCTGCAGTAATAATTGTCATAGGGTAGTCATATCATTCAATATAATTGAATAGAGACTTCAGAAATAGATACACATATCTTTTTGGTCAACTGATTTGTGACAAAGATGTCAAGGTATTTCAATGTAGAAAAAGGATAGTCTTTCTAACAACCGGTACAGAAACAATTGCCTAGTACTATACAAAAAATAAATCTTGACCCAAACTTTCAAAAAAAAAAAAAAGACTGTGGAAAATAGGCTAAATGTAAAGTCCAAAACTACTGAACTTTTAAAGAAAATATAGGAGATTAACTTTGTGACTTTGGCTAGGGCAATGAATTTTAGGACAAAAATATCATGAAATAAAAGAGAAAACATTGGTCAAAATTAAAATGTTTCTCTTAGAAAGACACTGTTAAAAGTATAAAAGTAGAAACTAGATTAGAAGCATATATATATGTATATATATGTATATATATATACACACACACATATATATACACATGCACACACACATATACACTCATCAGAAGTTGTTTCAAATCTATATATTTATATAGTCAACAAAATCATGTATATATAAGAAATATATACATATTTAACAAATATATGTTTAACATATGTATTTAAAAATCAATAAAAATATAAATAACAACTTAATATAAGAAATTAAAATAATTAAAACACATATGCAAAAAAATGGAGGGAAAGATTTGAACAGAGACTTCACCAAGGAAAATACAGATGGCAAATACATGATGATAGGCAACATTGTCAGCTATCAGAGAAATGAATGTTTAAAAGGGTTAAACAAGCAAAAAAATAAACCCTCAGAACTCTAAGTGTTGGAAAGGGTCTAAAGCAATTAAAACTCTCATAGGTTGTCGGTGTAAAAGCAAAATGGTACAGCCACTTTGGAAAACAGTTGGGCCGTTTCCAAATATTCTGCAGGGCATTAGCAGATTTATAGTCAAGTAAAATGAAACATGTTCACACACACACACACACACACACACACACACACGTGGGCAAAAAGTGGCTTTATGCATAATTACCAGAAACTAAAAATTTTTAAAAAATCCTTCAAATGGTGAATGGATAAAAAAATTATAGTACACACATGCAGCAAAATATCACTGAGCAATAAAAAGAAATTAACTACTTATATCTCTAACAACATAAAACGATCATAATTAAAAGAAGCCATATACGAAGCCTAAAGAATATATAACTCAATCTTTATGACCTTCTGTAAAAGGCAATAACTATAGTATAAAGCCATACTTGCCACGAGTTGAAGAAGTGTGGAGGGATGCGGTGATTACAAAGGGGCAGGAGAGAACTTTAAGAGCTGGTGGAAATACACTGCGCCTCAACTATACTAGGGGTTATACAACAATTTGTTTTCAAAATATATAAAAGGTATGCCCCAAAATGATAAATTTTACAACATGCAAAATATACCAATTATTAGTCAATAAATCTAGTTTTTAATAAAAAAGCCATCCCTATGTCATGAGTTATAATGTTTACTACTATGTAGTGAACATAGAATCTCTAGTTTTTTCTCCCAACTCAACTACATTTAGCCACTTTTAGCACAGATAAGAAATTTTTCTCATTTGTATAATTTGATATACATACACTTAGAACATGTATTTTAAAACACAGATAACTATTGTTTGAATTATTTTTAAATTGACTAAGACAATTGAGGCTCAGTTCTGGGAAAGGAAGGAATATCCCAGAGAGTGACCTGATCCCACTGAGACTGGCAGTGGAATCGGATCTATTTGTATTTGGTTTGATTGGAATAGCATATAAAGAAAACCTCCTGAGTAATCAGGGAAGAGGCTTATATGGAGAGGGTAGGATCAGCTCTCTGTCTTCTGTAATCTGATGCCCATGCAATTACTTCAGTGTATTGTTGAGATTTGAGTTGGGCACTTTTTCCTGAGCAGACAAAGCAGTGTTACCTTCAAAGACCCATGGTACCAGGAAAAGAACTTAAACTCAATTTATAGTAACCTTCTGCTGTCCACCCAATGATCTCATGTATTTTACTTCCAATCCTGGCACATCAAAAGTTTTCAATCTTTTGTCAATCTTCTCTAAAATATCTTCACAAGTTATCTACTGTGGCATGCTTTGTTAGAACCTCATCTTTAGAGCAATGATGGTTATGGTTATATACAAAAGAAAACACATAATTAAATAGATTTTATAGTAATCATTATTTTGTATGCTGACTTCAGATTTGCCCAAAAATATCTTAAGGATGGTGAATAAACCTACAATTAAATCTAAATGAGCATCATAATATGAGTTATTTCCGATTTTCTAATTTGAAGGTTATGTCTATATGAAATTTTTAAGAAATCCAAAATTAGTACACTTCCATAGTCTATGCAACAGTAAAAAAAAAAGAGAGAGAGAAAATTTAAAAAGCAAATCTTAAAAGTGTGTTTCTGATTAATATATTTAAGGCTTTTTCCTGAAATGTCATAAAAAGGGCTTTAAGAATTGAGCTCTCATAAATGGATATATACAGAAATATAATGCATCTTTAGTAGTTGCAAAGGGAGGATTAAGATAGCGCAATATACTGAGAATTCTTATGTGGATAATAAGCTGAGTAGTTCACAGAATATTGAACACACACCACCTCACTTATTGGCTGGTAATGAACCACAGCTTTGCAAATCAGTAAAAAGGTTCTTTCCAGGTTGGCAATGATGTATTACCTGAAGAAATGATTAATTTCCTTCAGAGTCAAACCCTACACAATTGTCTACTTTACCTTTATTTAAAGCTGGCTTAAGTTACAAGCAATAGAATATCTACATCTGAGAACAGATTACTTAAATTTGTCTTGAATTCCATTTGCATGCTATCCTCAGTCATGTTTCCTCATAAATCAGAAGAAAAACACAGGCACCATGGCCCCAGGGAACTTTATTATATTACTCCAGGAGAGCATGCACTTGTTTCTACTTATTCATAGTCTTGAAATAAGAGATACAGCAAGGTTGGTGGTGTATTGAGGGGTTAAATGGTGCATTCGTTAAGGAGAAAATTAAGTCAACTCAGATGAGAATTTCTAAAACAAATCTTAAATAAGATTAAGAACAATATCTTTTGAATATTCCCACATTTGTTTTATATAATTAAGCCCCATGTTAAAATAAATCTTTTTATTAATACCATCTACATTATTGTTACTATTACTATAATTATTAATAACAACTATTATTGTACTGTTGATTATGTGGACATAACAAAAAGCAATGTCCTTAGTGATCACTACCCTGTCGCATTTTTTTTTTAACTGAAAAACACTAGGGAGCTTATATAAATTATCCAGCATGTACAACCAGTAATGTAAAAAGACAATGTTCAATTCCAATTATTCTGGCTTCAAAGCCTTCTAAGTACCACTGCTTGCTATATATATATATATATGCGTGTGTGTGTGTACCTGTATGCATATGTATGTTTTGTACGTATATCATTTCTTCAGGTAATATATCATTGCCAACCTGGAAAGAACCTTTTTACTGATTTGCAAAGCTGTGGTTCTTTACCAGCCAATAAGTGAGGTGGTGTGTGTTCAATATTCTGTGAACTACTCAGCTTATTATCCACATAAGAATTCTCAGTATATTGCGCTATCTTAATCCTCTCTTTGCAACTACTAAAGATACATTATATTTCTGTATACATCCATTTATGAGAACTCAATCCTTAAAGGCCTTTTTATGACATTTCAGGAAAAAGCCTTAAATATATTAATCAGAAACACACTTTTAAGATTTGCTTTTTAAATTATGTGTGTGTGTGTACCTGTATGTATATGTGTATATATATATGTATATGTGTATATGTGTGCGTATATATGCATATATACACATACATACCTGTGAACGGTTTGTTTATCATTGTTCTATGGATAGAATATCCATAATCTTAAATCATGATTGCTCCAAGGTCAAAACCAAATGGTAAATTAAATCAATTAAATATTAAATTCAGGAAATAAACCAATAATATGGCACTTTAGACATTTTGTGAATTTAGACATACATTGGAGACTTCATATTTTGCAATATCATCTGCCTTCTCTAATTTCTCTTTGATTCCGTAGACTCACATATAACCTTTCACAGAGAAATGTTTAATTCGTTTTAGCTTGATCAGCAGCTAAGTGCTATTTCCCATAGGTAACCAAGGAAATGGTAAGTAGGGTTAAAATAGTAGGGGAAAGGGGGCACATAAGAAAAAGTAACATGAACAAGTCTATCAGAATTTACTTTGGCTTCCTCTTTAAAGTGTTTTGAGTTAATTATGCATTTCTGAAAAGCTCAGCCACGATCCCACAGAGGAGGAAAGCCTTTGCTTCACACAGTGGGAAAACATTTCAGAACTGTATTTCTCATCACTTGCCAAAAGAGAAAATATATTTAGATTCATCATTTACTTTCTAGTTTTGAAAATTAGATTTTTGGCAAATTAAAATGCCATGAGTATAAACATTTAGGTTTTTTTTCCCCCAAATTCATTAAATCTTCTCATTCATATTCGAGAACAAATGACAATTGTGAGGAAAAATTTGAATACACAAAAGTAAATTTAAATCAATCCTAAATGCTTACAGATGTTTATTTGGGAGTATTTTATATATATACATGTAAGTTTTTTAAATTAAATTTATTTTTAGTATTTATTGATTCAAAATTCAATTTTTCTATTTCATTTTGGAAATCTATTTTATCATTTTTTTTCAAAATCATAGTAAGCCCACACACTGAAACTTAATCTTAAAAAATATAAAACTTCTTGGTACTGAACTGTATGTCATTTGTGGACAAATACTATGCATGCATTACATTGTATCTCTAGTATGCATACTTTGGGGTGTGGTAGGCTTTTAATGCATGTCAAATTGAACCGAATTCCATGAAAAGATATCCAGTTGCTCATTTTCAGCAGATTATATTGCCTCTAACATATCATTTCAAATTGCATCTTCGCCATGTTTTCATCTTCCAATGAAGTAACTTAATTTCTAACCAAAACTAGGGAATCGCCGATGCTTCTCACCACTACGCGATAGTTACTTCTATCAATTATTTATCAGGTATATACATATCAAGATCTGTTTAACCTTTTAATTTTGATTTTTATAGCTTTACTGACCCCTTGTCTTTTCATTTATTTCACAAATATGCTGTGTCCTCTATTCTAATATATATGTATATATTAAAATTAGGACTAAAATAAATAGTCCTAATAAATAGTCCTATAAATAGTCCTAATAAATACAGCTATCACCTCAAACTACTTTGCTTTCTTTGTCTTTCTGTATTATCCAACACAATTACCAAATTCTGTACCTATAGCTCCATTTATTCACTGATTTTCTCTTGCTGTTTCAATTTGATTTACCCCTTTATAGAACTATTATCTCAAAAGTCTCCAATAACTTCTTATATACCAGTCAATCACCTAGCTTTTTTGGTCATTATTTTTAATTTCCTTCTAGTATTTTGCCAATTTAACATTCTCATCCATCTTAGTCTCTTCTATTACCTCTGAAGCAAGTGACAACTGATTGTCTTCCGATTGTTCCTTCTATGTTTACTTGTCCTCTTCTACTTCCTACTACACAAATGTAGTTAAGTCTCCCAAATCACTTTTCTTACCATTTTCTTCCTCTCATTTTATCTTTTCCACTTCAGGGAAAATGATCTCTTACCATTTAATTGTTAACACCATATGACTACACAAGATTACCAAATTTATATTAACCACTGAATAAATTATAAACTAATTTATACGTTACTAACTGCTTAATGATACTGTCTACTAAAATATCTTACTAGCAAATAAGACAATATACCTAATGCCAAATTAATCATTTAATTCTTCAATTTATCACATTTCTACCTTTAAATTAACAATATTGTCATTTACTCCGGTATAGATTCATGAAACATTGAATCATTTTCCTCATAAACATAGCAGCTTTTAAACAAATGTGCTGCTACGTTTACACAAAAAATGATTACATATATAAAATCTTAGAAATTTGAAATCCATAGAAAACATAAGAAAATAATTCTGCAATAAGTCACTAAAATTATCACATTTTTTATAACTTATCATTAAAGAATGCAGTGAAAAAATAACCGAATTACCCAAGAGTCACAGTAACCCCAAGTCTTAGATAAATTGGGCATTTATCTAAGAAAAATAACATATTTATTTTTATCCTCCACTTATTGTGTGTCACTTGTGGGCAGCAAAATATCAAATCCCCCAAATTTTCTTTTCTAAGAGCTTCTCCCAGACTAACACTTGAGACCAACACTTCTTCCCAGACTAAGACTTGAGACCAACACTTCTTCCACTATGGAGTTTTCAGAAAACTGGCGAACAAACGTCCTTTTTTTTTTTTTGTTTCAAAAGTCATTATCATCGCATTAAACGATTTTCAAAAGTAATTTGACTCTGCTGAAACACGTTCTCCAGTTGGTTATAAAAAGAGAGACCTCAAGAAAGTGTCTCTATCTTGACTTCATATCACCTGGGGAAGTTTAAAAATAATCCAAAAGCCCAAATGACTGCCTTCTCCAGACCAGCTACCTCAGAATGTCTGGAGGTAAAACCAAGCTATCAGCATGTCCAAGTAATTCTTCTGAGAGTCAAAGTTAAAAAAAACCATTTCAGTGGAAAGTGTTACAAAATACGTATTTTACCTTACCATTCCATTAATAGTTGAAAGAATGAGTCGAGTGGTAGAAAGCTGCAATCTCACATATGCATCTCAGACCCCAGGGTCTAAATGATTTTGTGGGCTGGTTTTGCTGCAGGCAGCAGAGGATTTTCCTGCCAGGTTTTTCAATCTTGACACTATTGACATTTTAGATCTGATAATTTGGGACACCAGTTTGATAATCAAAAATGTCTCCAGATATTGACAAATGTCCCCTAGGGGTAAAAAAATCACTTCAAGGAGGAGAAGCACTGGTGAAGTTTCATGGAAGAAAATGCCTACATTAGGAAACAAACAAGAATTGTGCTGGAATGAGAAATAGTGACTAAATAGTGTTTTGCTGTCAGGCAGTAATGAGGACATTCTTATTGAGAATAATGTTTTGTTAGATCCTAAGATGTCAATGATATTAAAATGTACCATTTAGTTGAAAAAAGAAAAACTGTACCTATCAAACTATAATACACTCTTGTTTAACATACCTTGATACTAGGAATGGTAAAATGTAAGATAATGTAGAGCTCAAAAATCAACAAAATCATATATATTAAATATTTTACACACTATAATTTGCAAGGTTTTTGGAGACCTTAAAATTTACACATAGCACATATAGATGTAAATTACATTAAAAAATGTTACATTGAGTGAATTATTTTATAATTTACCTTAACTTAATATTACATTATGATCACTGTGCCATGTATGGCAGCCATTCATATTTTATTAGAACGTGTCTCAATGCATTAAATAAAGCAGTCTTTCACGTTTTCTTCATTATAAGGTCCCATTTTAGGACTTTCTTAAAACTGACAAGTGTTATATTTCAGAGTTTGTATTATTCCCATATTGGTGATTCAAGTTCATAGTTCTCACAGCTAATTTCAAAAAAAAATCACCACATCTGAAATAACATGCTACTAACTTGAAAATTAGTAATTTGCATTGACTCCTCTTGTTAGCTCTTCTACAGTAAAGAATTTTAGCAATGTCAGGATCTTATAGTCTCTAAATTCTCCAGTTACCTCCTTGCACCAGATTTAGGAACTCAACAGCACAAGGAATGTTCCGAACAAAAGCACACCGTTAATTATGAGAATGCTTTATCCCTAAGCTTTGACATGAAAACCCCAAGCATAGTCAATTCGAGATGTGACCTTGATGTCCAAGCATTCAATTAGGCCTACCTATCTATATCTTAATCTTGGCCCTTGAAGTTTTACAACTTTATGATCAGAAAAAAGAATTGGGGGTGGGGTGAATAAAGTACCTCAGGAATATATCACCAAGATAAAATGTTTTTCTGAATACTAGCACAAAGCTTGCCTAAATGTCCCACTATTATGTGAGAGAGCCCTCCTGAGTTAGAGGATACTTTATTTCCAGTTTACCATTCTCGTCGGATGGGAGGAAGCATTCCAGAAGAAGGATAAAGTCAAAACAGCATACACTCAAAGTAATTTTATAAATAGTGTTCTTAAAAGAAATCACACTTTACCAAATATAATATAGAAACACAAGATTTTAACCTCTTTGATCACCAAACTAGTATCTCCAACTCCAGTCAATAATGCTAGATCCCTTGTTCTTAGTCTCATGCCTCCTGGGTACAGAATAAAGAAAATGGGAGCCTGGAATGCCCTCGGAAATAAAGGTGGATCGCTCTTCCTAGAAGCAAGAGTGGATAGCCCACACGCCTGTCTCCATCCACTGATTCTTGAGCCCTGCCTCCTCTACCTTCTTTCTCCGTTGCATGGGGTAGAGGCTTTTTCATACTCTTAGGGGCAATGGACCAAGAAACTTTTCAAACCTTCACAGAGTGAGATAATTATATTCTCTTTTTGTATCTCCTAAAAATGGTTTTCCTGAAAGAGACCTTTTTCATGTAGCTATAGGAAAAACTAGACTCTCCACTAATATATTTTAAAAATAGAAACCATATTGCTCTTAAATAATAAAGTGTTAAGTAGATTCCTCAGATCATCCACTGAAAAGAATCGAGAAAGGATTTTCCACATTGTTAATGTTTTGTAAAGAGTGCTTGTTTTCCACCCTACTATGAACTTTAGAGTTTTCATGATTCCAATAGTCAGCAAGATAGTTTTAACTTTTATGAAATTTTGAATTATTCTGATTTAACGTATCTACTTGAAGATAGAATTAATTCACAAAATAGCAGTAAGTAAAAGGGCACAGGACTGTGTAGACATATGCCCAGTGACTAAGTTTAAGAAAAAAGATCCTCATTAAGCTCTATAAGCATGGAAAAAATCAAATTCATTAACTGCAGTCCAATGTGCAAGTACCAGAGGAGTTGTTCTTTCTCTACTTCCTGCTCTAGTTGTCTTATTTTTTTTTAAAAAAAAAAGGTTTAACATTAAATTTGAGATAAAAATATTACTCTTCTGCTATACCATAAACCATTCAGTTAATATTTATATCATACTCTGAACCTAAGAAGATAATATAGATCCACCAGAGCATATGTTTTGTTTTCAAATTTTAAAATATACTTTTAATTATATTAAAGCTATTATTTAGTTGGACTTCTTTATACTGTTAATGTCAAATAGAACAGTGATCACAAGCTTTCTTGTTCTAATGAGTGTCCAGGGGTTGAGTGGTAGGAAGTTTGTTGAAGGGAGTTCAGAATTATAAGTTCTTTAGGGAGCGAATTTATCTGTATGTTAACCTTTCTGAAACACTATTTCAATTTATAACACTTTATGAATAATGAATAATAATGACAGAGCAAGTTCTATTAAAGATTTTAGTGCCTTGGTGGGTGAGTCAAATTACTACTTATAAATTAAAATCACCATTTATACCAGCTGTAACATTCCATACTAGTGCATCTCTAAAACATATGTAAGTTTTCTTTTTCCTTGAAAATAGTGTTTTCTTAGTGATAGCATATAATGAAAGAGAGGATTTATAAGTTCATTAGAGAACTATTATATGTTCATACTGGAAGATTATGTAAAAATTTAGATGTTATTAAACATAAATTATAATAGAATTATAGTAAGTATACACATATTAATAAATCATATATTAATAAATCATAATTAATTTCCCTGCTTTAAGTTTCTTTTGAAAGTCTTTTGAATAAAATAATTAAAAGTCATCTAGAGGGATATCTGTTTCCAGCTATGCTGGAGTAAGGGGTATTAGGACCACAATGATGGAGTAGCTGGCAATGGGCTAGTACCCCAAACTAAACCACCACAACAGTGGACAAAATATATAACTGTTTTGAGTCAACAGGAGCTATAAAATTGTGATGAAAACAGAAGGAAATTCATGAAAAGAACCCCATTATTACCTTGGCTCTTTAACTTCAGAATGTTTAGACCTTTGGTTGAAAGATGCTAAATTCCAAGCTCAAAAGATGAATCTCCACTGAACAGAGGAGGCACAGATCAAAGCTGGGGACAGAGACACATCTGTAATTTGTGGGACAGACACTAGAGTAGAAGGTGCTATGAAAGAGAGAGGGTCAGAAAGCTGTCTGTAAGGCTATTCTCTGTGAATCCATGATAGAGAGTTGCTGTACATTGGCAGGGTGAGACCACACAAAGCTCACCAGAAAGTTCCCGCTACAGAGTCAAGAATAGAAGAGATAATAAAGGTCAGATTTAAATTTATGCTCTTAGGGAAAATGTGTGAAGTAACAAAGGTATTCCCTCACCTCTTCACCTGGGTCAGAACTCAGCCTTTCTCGAAGCTGTATGCAGAGAATGAATCCTTTATACATCCTGTTCCTTTATATGCCTCTGGTGAAAGGTAAGCAGGATACAGCTAAAATAATGCTTAGTGGGAAAATTATATCCTTACCTATCCTGAAATATTATAGAATTATTTAAAATCCATGAAGTAAGGGATTGTTAAGAAACATAAAAAGAAAACTGATTAAAACCAAAATAAGTAGAAAGAAAGAACATTTTAAAAAGCCAAAATTTAGTTATTGGAGAAATTCCATAAAATAGTTAAACTATAAATACTAATCGAGGCAGAAAGAGAAACAAAATGCATGCATATATACAGAAAGTGCCAATGTCAAAAATGAAAGAGGATAACACTATAACTCCTACAGACATCAAAAAGACAAAAAGGAAATACTATGATCAAAATCATTTTAAGAATTTTGCCACCATAAATGAAAAAGTCCTTATAAAACACAACAAACTTTAATGAAGAGAAAATATGAATATTTCTATAGCTAGTAAATATATTAAATCAAATATTTTCTAATAGAGAAAAATCAATGTCCATATGATTTCTGATGACTTCTAGTAAACATTTTGGGAAAAAATAATGTCAATAATACAAAAAGAAAGAATGAGATTCTTCTCAATACATTTTATTAAGATAGTATCACCTGGACATCAAAAGCTGACAGAGATATTAGGTGAGAAAAAAGTGGTATTCTTCATAAACATAGGCAACAGATTCTCAACAAATATTAACAAAAATATTAACAAATCAAATCCAGCAATATTTATAAACACATATATTAACTATGATTATAAGCCCAATTAACACAATAAAAACACTTAATGTCATTTGTCATGAGAGCAAAGAAAACCATGTTGAGACAATATTACATAGTTCCTAGTGTGAATACATTTAAAAACTAAAAGAATCACCATGTCAAATATCGGCTAGGTTTTAGAACAACTGGAGCTTTCAAACATTGCAGGTAGAACTGAAGTATGACAACTCTGGGAAACAGTTTGACACTATCTTTAGTTAAATATAAAGTTACCATACAATCCAAGAATTGTACACCCCAAGCATTTACCAAAGAGAAATGAAAACAGCTGCACACAGGAAAACGATACAAAAACTTAAATATAAATTGTCATGGCAACTTTATTTATAATAGCCCAAATTGGAAATAGCTCAGATATCCATCAACAGATGAATGGATAAACAAACTGGTATCTGTACCATGGGATATTGCTCCTCAGATAAAAGAAAATTTAAAAACACAGGAAATTGCATTAGCATTAATGGGTTTTGAAGCCATTTTGCTGAGAACTACCCAAACACAAAAATGTAGATATTGTATGACTTCATTTTCACAGCGAGGGAAAAGATCATTGTTTATATAGGTCATATAGTGTACACAGGGGAAAAGTTAAAGTGTTCAAACTGTTCTTCAGTCCCAGAAAGCTCTTAATCTAAGGTAAACATTAAGTATCTGATCAAATGAAATATATATATTATGAAAGACATTTCAGTATATATTGAGCAATTTGCTAGTGAGCAAATTTAACTCTACACTAAGCTAATTGTAAATAGCAGAATTGTGAACCAAAGATATGATGTTTATACATTTATAACTATTTTATTGAATATCATGCAGTCTTTGTTAGCATACACACCGCTGAATATATAAGTAAAATATTAAATAAAAATTCTGTTATGCAACTATATACAGAACATGTTTACAATTATGTGATATGTACATAAAAATAATGATTTAAAAGGCATACAAAATAAAATATTATAATTATTATGTATTAGTGATATGTAATTTTTCTTTTGTTCATTTTATATTTGCTTCTGTTTTAATATCACTCACTTGTTAATGTTCACACTAGTGCATTTTATGTTTTCTTATAATGCAAAAGTCTGCATGGTATATAAAGCCACAAGCAACTTTAATAATTTGGGAAAGTTTAACTCTTTCCCAGATGTTACAAATGGTATAATATGTAAATGTTGTCAACTTTTATTAAAAATCTGGGTGACTATTTCGGAGGGATGGACCGCTGATTCATTTTTCTTATTTAACTCTAACATTTATAATGCATGCTTCTGGAATATTTTATATGAAAATTAAGGACTTATAAACAAGCGATATATACTGGATTTTTTTTTGAATGTTAATTTTTATAAGGATAATCATATACCCAAAAGCTCTGAATTGTCAAGTGAGGTAACAATTACTTCACAAATAATATCCAAGTCTTACTGAGAGAACACATTCAAAATGTTGTGTCATTCTTTGGATTCTGGTGCTTACTAGCAAGAATAACTTTGTACATGTTGATTCCATTGGGTACCTGGGGTCCCTTTTATCCACTTTCTGTTCAAACGTGTGCCATGTTCCAGTGGACTGACACTGATTTTTCTCATTTGTATTGGGAAAATAAGAGAAAAATTAGTAGGTTGGGGAGTGGGTATGTTTAGGCATCAGAGACTCTAAGATTTAGTAATAACACTTATATGACTGCATTAATTGCAGCCAGCCAGCAACCGAAACCCCTGAGGAAGATGTAACCGTGCTCAGGCCCAACTACTGGAGTATTGGGAGCTCCTGGTACTATTAGTTCAGATATAAAGCACCCACTTAGGGGGAAATGAGAGCCCCCGGTCCCATCTAGTTTATCGAGAGTTAACCCAAAGAGAATTTCTGGGGTCATCCACATCACATTTAGATTTTGTCCTCGTTTTGTACCTCCTAATCATAGGTGGGCAAAGTTTGACCCATAAGCCAAAGCTAACGATTCTGACTCTGGATTTAGTATGAGACTCATTTGATGTTAAATGTAGCAATGATTTCATTACCCAAGCTGGGCATCCATAGCCCATTATATGCAGTGGCCATCAGATTGTTGAAACAAACAGGTTAATCCAAAATACAACTATAAAAGAATATTCCTATGAGATATTCCTTGTTAATTAAATTTATTTCTTTCATTTTTCAGATGGTTCATTTTAGCTTTTTTTGTTGAGTGCCAGTTTGGCCAGAAGTGTATATGAGTCTTTAACCAAAAAGAGCACACGCACACACTGAATCATTAAGAGTTTTATGCATGTGTGTTTGCTACATGTGTAGTTAACTACTGTGCCTAATCTTTTTTAACATCTGTTACCTGACAGTGAGTTATTTAACCTCATTTTCACTTCACTAAGTATTCAATAAGCCTTTTCAAGAAAGCAAAATTTGCTGAGCAAAACAATTCTTTCCTGTCTGCATATTCTATTCTAGAATTGTTTTATCACAATCTTAAATCTAAATAATGTATATATACTCATAGAAAATATTCTACTGGATTTAAGCAAGTACAAATAATCTAATAATCTGACAGTCAAGATATAATTTCATACATGGAAAAGATATATAAAAGTAAAAATTGCATTTATTTGAAATTATACAAAAATAACAGGATGTTATTTATAATAAATTTATGACATAATTTGATTGTACTGTAAAAAATCTAGTATTACTCCATTTTGTGCTCTGG
Organism: Pteropus medius; assembly: GCF_902729225.1. Lineage (NCBI taxonomy): Eukaryota > Metazoa > Chordata > Mammalia > Chiroptera > Pteropodidae > Pteropus > Pteropus medius. The sequence continues at coordinate 6,097,229 of NW_024349800.1, read as the reverse complement.
CCATGTGTATTTTTTCATGTTGATATTTGCTATTAATACATATATAAAAATAAAAGAAAAATAATAAAATTAAGAATTTCATAAAAAATGAATTTGGAGGATACATGATGAAAAATTGAACAGAATCTACCCATAGTTCTCATATATTCTCCTCATTCTCAGTTTCCTCATTAATATCTTGCATTTGTGTGGTACATTTGTTGTAATCGAGAAACTAATAGATACACACATTATTATTAACTAAAATCCATCACTTATATTAGGTTCATTCTACATTGTACAGATTTATGGGTTTTCCAAATGCATAATATCATGCATCCACCATTTCAGTATCATGCAGAAGAGTTTCTCTACCATAAAATACCATGCTCCTCCTCTTCATCCCTCTCTCCAGCCCCTGGAGTATCTTTTCATGACCAATATAAGTGATTTAGTAATGTAGTAGGCACATTCTTTAAATCTCTTAAGAAAGAAGAAATTAGAAATAGGTGCTGAGTGGGAAATCATCATTGTCTATTATATGAGTGAAGAAAGACTATGTTAAAGAGTTCACTGGGAGTAAACAGATGTTAAAAAAAGTTTAAGTACACTAGTGTGTACAAACACCCACAAGCACATTCTAAACTCTTAATTTGATTTATCGTTTGTGTTCTTTTGGGCTTAAGTTCCAAATATTTCTAAACAAGTCGGCATTATACAGAAAGATTATTATGGACATTCTACAACTGTAAAGATGAGCAGGGTAGTATGCAATATTTCTTTATACTGTAGAAAAGAAGAGGTACATGATACTCTTCATTAATAGAATATATTGCTTTCATTTTTTTCCAAATGATTTATTTTATCTCTCTTCAAAAATGCACATTTTCTGAAAATTAAAATTGAATTACAAGCTACACATACTCTTTGCAATGTCAAATTAAATTTTAAAATGCATATAAATTTGAAATTTGATCTACAGTTATAAAGCTTATTGTGTTTACTGAAAAGTAGTTAAAATAAAAATATCACAGCAAAACTTATGACAGAGTGATTAATTTTAAAGATGAGAAGAATAAAGACATTACGTTTTTTGAAATACAGGGCCTTCTGTGTGTTGGGGATTTTTGTTTGTTTGCTTTAATTTAGAGAATGGGTCATTTGAATTGTCTTCTGCATTCATGTAAATTATATATATTTGTCTCTACCATTTTCTCTTTTTTCCTTCCTAGGTGAGTCATTGATTATGTGAATTGTCCAGGAAGCCACCAATGTAAGACAAATAATTTTAAATGTTTAAAGAAACAAATACTAAAATCTGTACTCTTTTGCTCTAGCATCCTCATGAATGGCATTTACTTACAAAAAGAACAGATGCATAAGTATGTTGGAACCGTTGACTTTTATGAGGAAATGGTTTCAGTACTCTGAATAAAGTTTCCATAGAGTAAAAAGTAGGTTTTGTATTTTAGACTTTGAGATTTGGAAGAGATAGTGAGAATGGGTAGATGGCACCAAAAATTTTCAGTGTTTTTCTACCTTCCTAGCTATTTTATGATTCCAGGGAGTAGGACCTCCAGAATGAAGACTGAAAGAGATTATGCTTTGAATTTATGGAGAGATTGAGACCTCTAGAATTTTTTCAAAAGGAATAGATTAGAGATCAATTAATAGAGCTAGGAATGAATATGTCTGGAACTGAAGGATGGAGTGTCCAATAAAAACGTCATTATTTCATATTTCACAGTAAATCTGGATGATGTTTCAAACATATCAATACCTCAGGAAGAAGAGAGAGGACATTGAGAATCCTCTTTGTTCTTGTACTTAGATAAGGTTTCATTAAACTTCTACAGGCTAGTATTCCTTCTGGGGTATGATATGAGCAATCCTACTGTGGCAGAGATTTCCAGTTCTAACTGTGTAAGCCTCTTCGCCCTATTGGGGCACATGGAGGATCACATTTCCTGAAGTTAGATTGATATTACTAATTTTGGCCAATGATCTTTGAGTACAAGTAAATATGATTTTCACTTCTGAGTTAAAGCATTTAATTGATGCTGCAAGACTTTCTAACACCCTCTTCCCTTGACATTGCAACATTGAAGCAAATGTTGAGATGGCTATGCCATAAGATCAAAGAGATTATGCTTTGATCACTGAGCCACTTACACACACAATGGTTCACATGGAGCCTTACCCAGTCCTAAGGTAAATTTGCTTTAGTGTGAATTGAGTTTTATTGTGTTTAGCCGGAGAGATTTCTGTACTGTTTGTTAATAAGCACAACCAGGACAATCCCGTGGATATGTCAGCCCACCCATAGTAATATCCATTTTTACAATCAAATTGTTTGAGTAAAGGCATAAGAATTCTAGATGGCCAGCTCTTTAAACCATAAGAATTATGAGAAATTTTCATAAGAAAATGTAATACAATCATCAGTCACTGATTTTTAGAAAACAATTTTCATAGCCATGTTTTTAGGAAAATAGAAATAATACAAGGAAAAACCTCTGATAGCCAAATATTCTAAACAGTATATTTCTGGTTATTTTGGATGACTGCATTAAAAATTGTACAAACTAAGTAACCAGTCAAAAAATATATAATTTCTACAGAAATAAAATATCTGACATGTAATATAGTTTATATAAAATCATTAGCTCATATGCATAAATATTTAAAAAGAACAGTAAGGATGCTTTTATTTACTATTAAGTGAAAAAAATCAGATTTTAAATGCAAAAAATATATACTTGTATATATTTAATGCATGTATATACAGGGCAAGGACTAAAAGGAATTATGAAAGTAAAATCATTTTAATATATGTTATTATAAGTGATACTATCCCAATATATAAATATTGTATTTTTTATTTTTAAATATATTTAACAAATAATAAATACAAACTACTGTGAACAAAAGTCCTTTACAATTGCTATGTAAAACTTATATCATTTAAGACTTATGAATGATATTTAAGGACATATGAAAGTACACATAGGAATTATTATTCCTTAGAATGCTAACATTTCTTATATCCTACTTTTAAAAAGTCTTTCTATAACACATTTTGATGTTAAGGAATAAATGAAATCACACATTTACTTACGAAAATTTTAAAATACAGTTTTAGTGGACTGATTGCTTCTTTGGGTTTTATCATTTAAAATATGACTTGCTCATATACGTACTGGATATTTAATTACACTATTGTTAGAGTCTTTATTATTTGTTAAGTTCCTTAATAGTGGCACCTCTGATTTAAATAACGCCCACTATGTCCAGCACAGAGTTTTGCAATAATAGAATTTAATAAATAATGGAAGATAAATAACGATTAAATTTTATTGAAAAAGTATCTTTTAGCAGCTTATATTAAGAATGAGAAATTCGATTTTATATAACTTCTTTTAAGAGTTTTGTCCCAAATTTGAAGTTCCTATTAGAACACAAACATTCACTTAGGCTATGCTTATGTACCTACGTTATGTTTATATATATATATCAATACAATAAAGCTCAAAGCATATTTAAAGACATAGTTTATATGTATATAAAATATAAAAAGCAATTCATTATAAGACTCTACATTTAACTTGATCTAACTTTTTCCAATATATAAAATTTTCTTTAAAATATTTATATAAAACATGTATCTTTTAGAACATTATAAATTAATTTCTATTTAATGGTTAGATTACTGATTTATTCCAAAAATATTTACTAATCATCTATTGTCTGCTGAGATAAATTACAGAAATTGCTTTTAAAGAGTAGATATGTATGAATGTAATGAGAATATTCTACATGATACAAACATAGTAGAAGAGTCTGGCCTAAGATTTGGGATGAGATAAAGGCTAGAGTCAATTCATATTAAGTACCCATATATTTTAGAATGAGGAGTGAGTTACAAAAAGTACCAAAGAAGGAAATCTACAGTTCTATGACATTTGAGGAATATATAGTATCAGAAGTACCTCCAAAGAGATATAACAAGGACCAATGATTGATAAGGAGAATAAGTAGGGGAAATATATCCAAGAAGTTAATATATCCACATTTGTAAAGCCATCCACCCACACCCCCAAATGTCACACTAAACCTTGTAAAATTTTTCATTGAAAATCACTATCTTATCTTTACTCTAGGTCTTTATGGCAACTCAGGGTTTCACACATCCAGCCTCTGGGTCTTGGTGAGATCCTTGAATCTTTTTTCTTTATCACACTATATCTGCTCTTTTAAGAAAACTCATGGATTAATTTTTGAATTATATCTAGCATTGGACTATCTGTCACCTTCTTTCAGTGCCATCCCCAAGGTCCAAGCTACCATTATCTCTTGACAAGATTACTACAACAGACTGCTAATTGGTCATGTTTGCATTTTTGCCCATTGACAATTACGTCTATGAAAAGAAAAGTTTAGCCTTTTAACACGTTATGTCATGCCTTTTCTCAAATCTAGTAAAAGTTCCCCATTTTATTAAGTGTGAAAGCCAAAGTCCTTAAAATGGCTTACAAAAAAAAGCCTGGATCTCGTCTTCTATGTACCCCATTCTTGTCTTCAGCTGCTCTTCACCTTGCTTATTACGCTTTGACCATCTTTAACTCCTCAACACTCCTCATCTACCAGTCAGGTTCCAGCTTTGGGGCCTTTGTGCTACCTACTCCCTCAGCCAGAAACGCTCTTTCTTTAGTAGATTTCATAGCTGACTTCCTCACCTTGTTCAAATATTTGTTCTATTGTCAATTTTCAGCGAGGCCTATTCTGGTCACACTATTTAATACTAAACACTGCACAATCTCAGGTCTTCCAATTCTGCTTGCCTTGCTTTATTTTTCCTTTTTTTTTCAGTAATTATTTAATAATATGTGTTACTTATTATCTTTCCCCACTTCATAAACTCCAAAAAGATAAGAGCATCAATTTTTGTACTTACTAATATACAGTCATGAGTTACTTAATGACAGGGATATGTACATACTGTTAACTGCACCACAAGGAGATTTTGTCATGGTGTGGACATCACAGAGTACACTTACACAAACCTAGATGACAAAGCCTACTACACACCCAGGCTGTATGGTACAGCCTATTGCTCCTAGATTACTAACCTGTAGAGCATGTTATTGCACTGAATACTGTAGGCAATTGTAACCATGGTAAGTATTTGTGTATCTATACATCTAAGCTAGGAGAGGCATAGTAAAAGTATGGCATAAAAGATAAAATCTGTATAGGATAATCACTGTGAATGGACCTTGCGGGACTACAAGTTGCTCTGTGTGACTCAGTGAGTGAGTGGTGAGTGAATGATAAAGCCTAGAACATTACGACTATACCTTAATATGTTACACTATGATGTGATGATGCCTATTACATCAGAAAATTTTCAGCTCCATTATAATCTTATAAAACCACCATCATATATGTGGTCCATTGTTGACCAAAGGATCATGATGTGGCAGCATACTGTATTCCTGATGCTTAGAATACTGTCAAAAATATAGTAAGTACTTACTATATACTTGTTGACCTGATTAAACAAAGAATAAAAGTTGCAAGAAATATATGGTTGTCAAATTGCCAAAGTTTATGAGCAATCAATTAAAATCTGTATTGGCTTCTGAATCAGTCTTGGTTTTTTAAAAGAAGACAAAAATGATGAAGAATCCAGAAAAGGAAAATAGGGAAGGAGAATGAGGAGGAAGGAGAGAAGGAGAAAGAGATAGAGGAGAAGAAGAGATTTCTTGAGTAGGAAGAAATGCAATACAGGTCTTAGAGGCTTACACGAATATTGGGAATGCTTAAAAAAATCCATAAGTCTGAGTACAGGAATTATGGTGTTTGTAGCACCAAAACAGATAGTTCTCTGGAAGATTCTCTGAAGCCACTGACAAACTCCACAAACTTTGTCTGCCAACAGCCATGAACCTGCCCTAATTCGCCTCTTGATAAATCTCTTCCGCCTTTGAAATCTCAAATCGGTGTGTTTTATTTGTGGAATATATGCAAACCCTATGGGAAAGGGAACCTAGAGAATAGAACTTCAAGGCTTTCAGTTCCTATTATATAGAAAGGAGCAGCAACAGCTAGGAGAACCATGTTCAAGACAAGCACATGATGAGTTTTGAGAAGGTTTAGGGAAAAAGTATGAGATTAGGAACACAGGCAGTAGTCCTTCAGACAGTTTGAGAGATCGTTCTTTTGCTAAGTTGAGAGAGAATGGTGTGAGTATATACATTTAGGTACAGATTACTTGTTTAAAAAAAAAAAAAAATTTTTTTTGAAAGGTACTTTTTTTTTTTTTATGAAATTACAAGAAAATAATTACCCAGAGCAGCACAAAAAGGGAACACATTTGTCAGAAATTGTCAGAGCATATCCTGAGGCAAAAGTGTTTTGGGGCCTTGAATAGTCTTCTTAACAATCAGTCAGAATTATTAGTTATTAAATGAAAGAACTGACTTATCGAAGGCTCGGGAAATACTGAAATAAATTTTAAAATAAATGTAATCAAATTTATTTGCTTACTCAAATCCATTGTGATTTTATTTAATTACAGACAGCCTCTTTTCCAACTGCCTATTACCATCTATCAAGCTAGTACTCCATAAAACACACACTGAGAAACATGGTCCCAAGCATATCCGTTTTAGAATAATAAATAAAAAAATATTTAATTGTTATAAATTGAATAATGTATTTTAAAGATTTTTATTATATCTTCTAGTACCAAATAGCTATAAATAGTTGACATGAAAATTTACATAATTTTAGAGGTGCCTTAGTGGAAATTTTCTTTAATTTGGGGATATTAATTTTATATTCCAAATCCAGTAAAGCTGGCATATTTCCATGTGTTATATCTTCCTTTCATTTTTGCCTTGAAAGCCCTGATACTGTCCATGAACTCAAGAGACTCACCACGGCTTCTATTTCTGAGGTCATGGCTCACCTCTCATTCCCTCAAGAATTAAAAATGTCTTTACTCTCTCAAAATCTTCTGTTGCTTATTTTCCATTGCAAACGATGAATGATCTCAGTAGCAGGAATTACAACAAATGCTAATGGGCGGCTTTGACTCTAGATAGATTAATCTTATCAAGTAAAAACTCCAGCAAGCCTGTTCCTTCTTCCAGCAGGAGTAAAATTTTCTCCCCACCTGACTAGTTCGTGCTGTTGTTATTTCTTCCACCCCGCTAGAATCAATAGCTGTAGGAGTGTACAACACTTGCCTGCTTCTCTATCAGTCATTTTCACTGTTCACTCAAAATGAGCCAAATCGTTATCTCTTCCCTGCTTTAGAATTGACATAGCTGTAAAAAGAGAGAGGGTGGAAAATATGAGAAACCATCATCATTTTATATCCATGTATAAAATTTCAGCAAAAATAAAGGTCTGGAACTAATATTTAAACACAGTAAAACATTACTAGAAAATACTAACAAATACATATTTTCAAATATGACAAAGGCTTAAGAAATATAAATAAGACATAAAAGAGTCTGATAGCCTCAATTTTCCATTTTATCCCTGTAGACTTTTCAGTAAGTATAAAAGGAAAGATTGTTCCTTAGTTCTTGCTCAGCACCCTGTGGAGCCAATTGGTAGGGAGTTTTTATTTTCCAGAAAGGACTTTGTAGGTGTGTGAGCACCAGAAAGTATAAAAAGAAATACAGCTGAAAAAATGTGATGTGAAATGTTTGGTTAATAGAACAGCACCGCAGTTCCTTAAAATTGCAGTAAATTCAAGGGGAATTTTATTACATACCATTGAAAAAATGATTGCAAAATGACAAAACAAATAAGTTTGAAACTTGATGAATTATTTTTATTTTGCATGATTTACAAAATCATTTACCTTTCTACTGTTTTAAAATATACCTATGAAATTTCCCACTTGTTGTTAATTGCATGATGTGTTATGAAAGGTAATGCCATACGATTTATATTATAAAAGAAGAAATTAAAATACTTTAAATTTTCATCCTATTAAATTTTACTTTGGAATAGAAATGACAAGGGTCTTTCGCAGGCTGTGAATATCTACAAATGATTTTATGCTCTTGCCCCACTCAATGTGTTTAGTATATTTTATAAAACACTGATAATTTATAGTCCAATGCTTTGTAACTGCTATTTAACTAACCCTTATGTATATTTTGCTTAGCACTTGTAGCAGCTCTGAACAATATTTCAGCATGTTCTTACTTTTCCACTTGCTTTATAGTCTTTTGTTATTTATTTTTAGGCCCCAGAACTGTTTGACAATATGTTGGTTTCCAATTATGTAGCATCTATCTATTTTAGATTCATTTCTATTTTCACATTTTGTCCACAGACTATAGACCTAATGAATCTAACCAAATTTTGCTTAATATTTTTTTATTATTTATTCATTTCTTATTATTGTCCTGTGGCATGTTTTATATATTATGTGTATCTGCACATAAACATATTATTTGTTATTTAAATACTTGAATCTACTAACTTTTTAATGCTTCATTAATAAATTTCTGCTAAAAGCATAACGTCCTAAATCCAAAATTTTTTATTCGACTCACCCTAAAGTTTTATCAGCTTTGCTTAATATATTTTATGTGTCTGTTGTTAGGTTCATAAATACTTATGATGGATATATATTCCTGTGGCATTGTTAATTTTACCAGTACATTAGGCCACACCTCGATCACTAAAATTTTTTATCTTTGCCTTTGCCTGCATATCATTTCCCATCTCCTACTCTCTCTCTCTCCCTCTCTCTCTGTGTTTAAATGTGCATTTATTATCATTCTTAGATAATGTACTGGTAAATCTTCTATATCCAAATTGAGAAAATATTTGGATTTTAATCTGTGTTTAACACATTTAACTACACATTAACAGACAATTACTGAGATGTTTTTCTACCAAGTTATTTCATATTTTCCATTTACAATATTCTATTAGCTCTCTCCTCCTCTTTTTGCTTTTCCGTGAGAAGTCCAAGTTTTCTCTTTTGGATTAACGGGCATGCATTCTCTTTTTGTGCCTATGTTGTTTCGCTACTAATCATTTATATTAATTTATACCAACTACAATTTGCTTAAGTAGCAAATTGTAGTAGTATACACACACACATACAACTACGATTTGCTTAAGTAGTTGCTTAAGTAGCAAATCGTAGTAGTATACACACACACCTACACACATACACCACGCATAAGCACATATAAATGCTGTTTAAGGGAAAAAATTCAGTCTTCTATCTGTGTAGAGAAAAAGTCAGTTCATCCCTACTGTGTGTTTCTTCCCTATCTGTCTCATTTACTCTTCACACAGAACACTTCATTTCTGACACTTCTGTTCACCAAATAATTAGAAGTGTTTTCCCATATCAAAGCAATTTTCTGCTACACCATCTGGGTGTTTCACCTCAATTCTAACACTATTTACCTGGAGATGTTGTTGGATCCCACAGTTCAAAGGCTTGGTCCCACAAGACTGCTCCCACCCTACTTCAGGCACCAGTCACAAGTAGTAAGTCCCCAGATTACCCATAACTTCTTTCTGATTTGCCTAGAAAATGGAGGTTCTCATGACCTCCTCCCCAGGTTCAATTAATTTGCTACAGTGGCTTATAGAACTCAGAGAAACAACTTAACAGTTTATTAAAGGATATGATACAGCAAGAGATGAACAGCAAGATAAAGAAGTGCATGGGGCAGAGTGTGGGAAGGCCCTGAGTGTAGAAGCTTCTGGCCCCATGAAGTTGAGGTGCATTACCCTCCCACTGCGGATGTGCTGACAGCCTGGAAGCTCTTGAACCCCATACTGCGGGGATGGAATGAAGGGTTCCTCGCATAGGTGTGATCAACTATAAATATTATTTCTAGTCCCTCTCCCCTCTCTGAGGATGAGCTATAGGGTTGAAAATTCCAAGCTTCTAATCATGGCTTGGTCTTTCTGGTCATCAGCCCCCATGCAGGAGCCATCCAGGAGGCCACTCAGAGTCATCTCATTGGGAACAAAAGAGGCTCCTAGTGCTCTTATCACTTAGGAATTTACAAAGTTTTAGGATCCCTGTGTCAGGGACAGGATCAAAGACCAAATATTAGAATAAAATATGATGTTAATATTCTTATTATTTATGAATTTACAGGATGTTAGGAGCTCTGTGCCAGGAACATGTGTCAGATATATATATCTTATCATTTCATACATGTACATATGGATTTGTGTGTTTGCATTTCTGTCTAAATCTTAGAATTATGCCTGGAACATACCAATGACTATAGAAGTCTTCATTGTAGCTGTTATTAATATCTTAAGATGGCCAAATGCCAAATGTCCACATACCAATTGTGGTAACTGTGATGAGTTTGTGGAGTTGGAAAAAAGGTGAAAAATAGAGATCCACAGGCATCACACTTATTTTTGGTTATTGATTTTTATTATTTTAAATAATGTTTCATTTAGAATTAAGATTGACAAAAATGTTGTGACTATAATGCAGTTCCCAAAGCCGAACACCCTGTTTCGACTATTATGAAATCTTACATTAGAACAGCATACTTGCTACAATTTATAAACTAATATTAATATATTATGATTAGCTAAAGTTCATATGTTATTCAGATTTGTTTAGTTTTAGCAAATGTCCTTTTTCTGTTTCACGGTTTCATCTAGGATAAGACATGACATTTAGTAGTTGTATGTCCTTAAGCTTCACTGGGATGTGACAGCTTCTCATATACCCCTCGATTTTGATGACCTGGACAGTATTGCGTACAGGTTAAATATTGTGTAAAATGTCCCTCAATTTAGATTAGTCAGATGTTTTTCTCATGATTAGATTGGAGCTTTGGGATTTTAGGAGGCAGATCACATAGTTAAAGTGCATTTCTCAAAACATTATAACAAGGGCATGTATCACTAGGATGAGCCATCACTGGTGATACTGTCCTTGATCGCCTCTGAGGGAGGGCTTGTCAGGTCTCTTCATTGTCAGTTTACTCTGTTTTCTCCTCATATTCTACTCCTTGAGGAAACTCACTATACACAGCCCATACTTACAGAGCGAGGAATTATATTCAACCTCATGAACAGAGTATCTGCATAATTATTTGGAGTTCTTCTACACAGGACATTTGTCTCTTCTCATTTATTAAGTCAATTGTGCATTTATATCAACATGGATATTTATTATATATATATAATCTCCATCCCTATCCGTAGTAAACCAAACATGAGTTCATACTTATTTTTTCTAAATCTAATCCAGTACCCATGGACATCTAACCTCAACCTTTTGCTTATCTGTAATACTAAAAAGCCTGGCTCCCATCGTTTACCATCCATCCCCTTAATTGCTCAATTCCAACACACATGCGTAACAGTTTCAGAGCTCTTAACCCATATCTCCGTGGAGAACACCTTACCAACCAGAATACAGTGCTTATGAACAGTACTTCTGCACACAGTCTTACAGATCCCATTCATTTCCAAAGTTATTTAGGTTGGCATCTTTACCCCTCTTCCTCTGTAGTCAGGTTATATCATATTCGAAATATAGTCAGATTAGTTTTGTCAAAATCTGCATCCCATCCTGAGCTCCTCTGAACTCCAAAATAATTAAATTTCGGATGAATTAAGGTTAATTCTGTGTTGTTAAGTTTTGACAAATGCATAGAGCCATGACTTCTCCACTGTAGTATCATACAGAATAGCATCATTACTCTAATGCATCATGCTTCATCTGTTGGAACCTCCATTCTGCCCAATCCCTTGATAACCACTGATCTGTTTAACATTCTATAATTCTGCCTTTTCCAGAATGTCATAGAAATTAAATTATATAATATATACACCTTTAAGACTTGACTTCTCTCACTTAGTAATATACATTTAAGATTCAACCAGATCTTGATAGTTTTTATTTTTCCCTTTCTCTAAACAGTGTTCAAGTTGATCGTGCCTTACTGTTTGCCAATCAATTCACCTAATAAAGAATATTTTCTTTTATCTTCCAGTTTTTGGTGATTAGGAATAAAGCTGCTTGAATGAACATTCGTGTCAAGCTTTTCTGTGGACATGTTTTCCAATCATTTGGGTAAAATTCAGGAGAGCTACCACTGGACAATATAGTCAGATTATATTTAACTTTATAAAAAATACGAAGCAGTCTTATAAAGTGTCTGTATCATTTTTATTCCCGTCATCCATGAGGGACAGTTTCTGTTGCTTTGCATCCTCACCAGGAATTGATACTGTCAGGTTTATGGATGTTAGCCATTCTAATACTTCTATAGTGGTATCTCATTATAGATGGGCCTAAGGAAAGTAATTTATTTTCAGTTTTCTTAGTATTTTCTCGTTGGAAGAATGCAAGTGACAACTTTGCGGCCCTCTACATGTCAGAGTTGAAACCAGAAGTCCACACAGAAGCACTTTTGATCACTCTTGCTTGTTGCCACCTGTAGTCAGAATTTAACTTTTAAACTTTAAAGAAAAGAAGTACAGAAAGTCACCCACTCATTTCACTCAGCAGCTCTTTTCAACAACAGGGCTTCCTTGACATCTGCACTCGCAGTTCTGAATGAGTTGCTGCTGATTTCTTAAATAAGTAGCTTGGCCCTTATTGTATTGAAACTACATAAGTGGGTACCAGTGTTATCACGACTTAAAAAGATTTTTTCAATTACCCTTTAGAACTGCCTCCAACTTCTTTTAGCAGGCTTACGCCACACCACCTAACTCTTACCTTAAATAAATGCACAGTAGGTCAATAGTGTCTATCACCTCTCCAGAGCTTCGCAAATTATTATGGTAATGTATTTTCAATAAAGTACTCTAAAAATAGTTTCCACAGACAATATCACATGATATGTGCGTGTGTGTCTGTTTATATACATACATATATATACATACATGCACATGTATATATACACACACATATATATACATACACATGTATGTACATTTGTGGGTTTTTCAAATAAATTATAATTCAGATTGGTTAGTCATGTAATCATTAATACATGTGCCAGGGATAGTTAAATGTTATTTTATCAAAAAAGTTCAAATTCCTGATAGGACTCATACACAGATTTCAGCTACTTTAACCTTTGATCTAGTCCAGAAATGTTTCTAATTAGCAAAGTAAAGGTTTTTAAATAGGTTTTTATTGGTGAAATTAATGACTGATTAATAATCACTATGAACATTAGTTATAGGTTTTCACTAGCTAAATTAAAAGTATTCATGTTATGAGGATTGGCTATAATATTTTACACACCCTAGATATGTCACAGTGCTTATAATCTATATCTTTAGGGAAGGCAGCTGAGGCTTAATCCCTAAATTATCTCTTAGTCTAGTTATTGGTATGGAGAATTTCCTATCACCTCATGTTGACCTTTAGAATTGTTAAACCTGCCTCAGAAAAATTATCTTTAGTGAACCTTTCCTGCAGGTCAGCTGTTAAAGTATCTTAAGGAACAGCAAACTAGTACTTTATCAAGCTATGCAACAAGTTTTGTGATGTGTGCATGCATGCACTGGTTTACACCTAAATATTGTTTGATAAACATTTACGATTATGGCAAAGTTTATTCTGTAACTCACTATAAACTATTAGTAAGGTGATATAGGTAATAACTGAATTCATCTGTTTCAAACTTCACCAATGAATATAGCAGGTTCTTGAATAACGTTTAGGTCGACGTTGTTTCATTATAATTTCAATGAGAAAAAAGAAATCAATTCTGTCGAGGCCACTGCTTGTATGGAGTCTACATGTTCTCCCTGTGTCTGTGGGGATTTCCTTTGGGACTCCAGTTTCCTCCTACACCGCAAAGATGTGGACGTTAGGTGAAGTGGCATGTCCAACACTGTCCCAGTCTGAGTGAGCGTGAGAGTGTGTGTGAATCCACCCTGTGATGGGTACAAGTCCTGTCCAGGTGCTTTCTCGTCTTGTGTCCTGTACTGCCAGGACAAGGCTCCAGCTATCAATGACCTTCAACTGAAATAAACAGTTTGTAAAATAATTATCTTGCTTGTTTGCTTAATTATATTGCTTAATCTTACTTAAATACATGTATAGCTCATATTTAATGTTTAATATTAGAAGTGTTTTCGGTCTTTATTTAGAAGTTTGGTGATATTTTTGTGACTGGAAATACAGCTACAGTAAATTTCAGTTAAAGTCAGTGTCTAAGAACCTACTGAGGATGTTAAGCAAGAACTTACTGTACAATTATTTACAAAAAAGAACTAAGAATTCTGTCCAACGAAATTAGCTAAGATTATTATGCAACACTTCCTGAAATGTACATTCACTTTTACATCTCTAGTTCTGCAGGACTGATTTTGAGGAAAGGGGCTCAAAGGCCAGTGATAATTTTCCATGTTTGCAGGAGCTGGAAACACTATTATTTCTCTGCATTACAAGATTATGTGTTTTTAGTTCAATAAAGTGTTACATGCTTTCTGCCAGACCAAATGACATATTTAAGTGACTTAAGCTTTCATCTTCTACTAAATGAAGCATTTGATTTTAGATTATTACTTAGTGAACACTAGAATTTATCATCAGTAGTGCTATATTAAGTTTGCTCTGACTATTCTCAGCGGGGTTTTTCTTGCCTGTAATTTTATTTTTATTTTATATCATTTCTCTCCTAAAACATTATTTATTATAATTGCACGTACTGTATGCTTCAGAGAAATAGTTCTCTTTTTATTTCTACAACTAAATCTTATAAACACTCTATTTTTCTATACTTATGAATATTTGAGTAGTTATACAGACTCTTCAAGAACATTTACCAGTTTTCCTAGGTATATTGCTTAAAACTATCCTAAAAACAAACAATTATTTATTTTATTTTCACTATATCCAAGATGACTGAGGGGAAATATCTAGCAAAGATAATTACTTACAATTAATTTAATCATAAATTTTAACATATGGCATGCTATTGGAATGGAAAGCGTCATGGAGGAAATTAAAAAATCTAGTTATAAAGTGCAGATACTGTTTTGTCTGTCTAAAAGCACAGTGAATTCCAGTGCTTTTATGCTAAGATTATTTTTGGCTGATGATAAAAGTTGCTTCTTTGCTTCCACAAACAATGAGTGAAGCGACCGATCTTAGAAGTGTCAATAAATTCTGTAATTGGTTTAAACAATATTGCTATGTCTAGCAGTTTTGAAATCCTTGAAGAATTTTTCCCCTTATTTTAATTTTTTAAGATAAGACAGCTTTGGAATTGATGTCTTTAACTTAATGATTCTGTAGAAATTTAATTTAAAAACCAGTGAATTTCAATATCAAATCTTTATTGCTTTTTCAAATAAATTCATATATTCAAAGACTGGGACTGAAAATGTTAAACTGCAATAAATAAAAAATTACTAACATACCAGAGTTCCCCTTGTGTACCTTCTCAGTCACCATCTACTCCAAGGACATCACTGTCATAACTTCCAACGCTACAAATATAATTTACCTGTATCGCGGATTATTCATGGAAACATACGACCTATATTCTTTTGTATAGGTCTTTTATCATGCAAAATTATACTTGAGAGATTCATCATTGTAACACATAGTATGTTCTTAATATTCTATGTTATATTATATGAATATATTTTATTTGTCTGTTCAATAGATAGTGAACATTTGGATCATTTTAAGGTTTTGTGGCTATTACAAGTTATAACACCATGCAATTCTTGGTTATGCATTTCTATGCATAAGAATATATGTTTTGAGGGTATATATCCTGGACTGGAATTGCTGGTCTTCTGTATACATATGCTCAGGTTTAGTAGTTATTGCTACACACTTAAACATTTCTCATAAATAGTAATAGAAAGACAGATTGCAAAATAAAATGAACAAATATTTAAGGAGACATTTTACAAAAGAAGACATCCAAGTGTCTAGTAAATAAGAAAAGGTCTCAGTTTCATTAGGATCAAAGACAACTTAACATCAAAGGTAATACTAGTAGGTACCCTGTAGAAAAGCTAACACTAAACAGAAAGGCAATACTGAATAATGGCCAGGATATGGAACAACAAAAATTCTTATACTCTGCTAGTCTCAGTGTAAGCTGGCACACCCAATTTGGAAAATTGTTGCCATATCTGGGAAAACTCAACAAGTACATATACTCTTGTACATCGATTTTACTTTTAGAAATATTCTGAGCAGAAAGAAGTATAAATATTCACCAAGAGATGAGTACCAAATATTTAAGCTGTATCAACTGTAATAACCCCAAACTGAAAATATCTCAAATTTTCTTTAAGAGTAAAATGGATAAAGCATAGATTTTTTATATAATGAAAAAATATAGCTATAAAAATGAAAGAACTCTTACCACATGCAGTCACAAGGTAAATCTCACAGATATGTAATTGGGTGAAAGAAAGAAGAGAGAAAATAATACATAATGCATGATTCGATTTATATAAATTACAAAAACAGGCAAAACACTCAGCACTTTAGAAGAAAAGGGAGTGGTTGTCTTAGGTGTAGTACTAAGAACTGGGAGGGTACGCTGGGTACCCACTGAGTACTGATAATATTGTAGTAACTTGAAACATAAACTTATCCTTTTTGTGTTCAAAAAAATTATCAATATTGGCAATTTCATATGTTTCTATCTATTATTTCAATGTCTGAGTGCTGCTTACATGGAAATATTTTCTTTGTGAAAATATATCCAGTTGTACACACATGTACATAATCCATAAAAATGTATTTAAAATGAAATGGGTGTAAGTAAAAACAGATAGATATATAAAACTGGAAGAACATAACTTAGCAAGGGGCAACAGTAGAAATGGGTGCATTTTATCCAAGAAACCACTGAGAGACTCTGGGTTCGGATATCGTATATATGGCAGAAGGGGAGGCAAAAACTGTGTTTGAAAATAAAAAAGAATTATTTAAGAGTCTACATAGATAACTCTGACAATTGGTATCTCAACATCTTCGATTCATCCTGGAGACAAAGATAAGCATTTCCATTTATCTATCTCGATATTACTGATAGAAAAATATTTACAAAGAGCTTTCTGATTCATATTTGTAGCATATAAGTAGGAACAAGTAAATTTTATAGGAAAATCACCATTTAAATACATTTAATTTTAGCATATATTTGAAAAATGGGAAGTAGTTAATAGTTCCATGTCCATTAAAAATGATGTCTATGTCCTTTTATGTTTATTGACTGTCTTAATTCATTCATCAAGGTAACTTTGAGTTCCTATTGTTTTTCAGGACCATGTTATTTGAAAAGATAAAAAGTTTAAAAGAGTTAGCCTACTTTAGTGAATATTAAGGAATATTTAAAGAATCCAAAAGAAGAAAAAAGAACTATTTTATGTTTCTCTCTAATTCAATGATGCAAATAAATGCTGAGTTGAAAGCATTGCTCAAATGTTCACTATCTACAGATTCAGAAGAAATGTCATTATAGCCCAGATGGCAGCATCATAAAAATCACAAGTAGCCTAATTTAATAAACATCACATTTTTTTTAGCAGTTGGTCAAGTTTTTCATATTCTCTGACCTTAATCTAGATACTAAAACCTAATCTAGATATTAAGTTTTCCAACTTCTATGTCTGCCTGTCTGTCATACTTTATTTTTTAACCCCATAGTAACTTGAACACAAGACACTGCACTTCTAAGTTTCCCTAAAATTTTTACTTTACATAAAAACCCACAGAAAACACAATTTAAAAATCCCCCTCAACTACGTATGTTCTTGTTTGCCCCTTTTTGGCAGTATTTTAGCCTCACTGCACTTTTTCTCTGATTTGTTTCAAATGCACCTGGCCTGGATTCATACCTGTTTTCACCCAATTTCAATATATTCTCACTTTTTATTCAATTATGTGGAGCACTTTATCGGCGTTCCAGCTCTTACTCCTGAGCTTGCAAACATGAACCCATGAAGATATGGGGGGGAGGGGAACAGTAAATGTTAAAACATACACACATGTATGTACACACACATACACAAAGAGGCACACATTCTTCTGAAAAGAAAGGGCTATTTAATTAGGAGATCAATTCTTCACTCTCTTAAGTTATCATAACATTTATAGCAATCAATTTAGGTCTTTAAAACTAATAAAATAATTTTATATTCAATAAAAACCTGAATTATCTGCTATTGTAAGGCATATACAATACACAGGAACCCAAGATATGTTCATGGAAGATCTCTACACTCTACGCAGTCCTCTCCTGATGTAACAGACGAAGCTACCTTCTCTACGGTCAGTAGAGAGACTTAATTTTAGCTCTGCTATTTTGTTTTTAAACAGCTCATTCATTCCATCTCCCAACCAGAACTTTTGGTACACATCAAATTAATACCTTCTTATAACATTATTTGCGAAATTCTTAAACAAAACATGTGCCAAGACATGTGCTGTTAAGCACATCACCATATTATAGTACACATTCATCCATGACCTATCTCCTTATCTATTTCACAATTCTTCAGAGATATATTACATACATGTTACACCCTAACTCATTTATAATATATATATATAATATATAATATATATATGTATATATTACATACATGTTACACCCTAACTAACTCATTTATAATAAGACTACATCACAAAAATATTACATATTTTATAGTATTGATATTAAAAATATGTATCCTTGAGGGTTTTATGTGCGCTCATGATGTTAGTATATAATTGTTCAAAAAACATAGGGTTGAGGTCGATTTTTAAAGTTAACTAATACAACCTCGATAGAAGCGTCTCTCTTTTCTAAATGTCGAAAAATAGAAATTTTATCTGCTTTTTTATTGTATGTAATATATGCTATTGGAGAACATAATATTTCACTTAAAACAAAAATGAATCATTTGTATTCAGAAAAACATGAATTTTCTAGATCTGAATATTCTTATGATTTCTGGAGACATTTCACCTCTATATATCTTAATTATTATATTTTGTGTATATTTTTAAAAATATGTACTGTACTGCATTGCACTCATTTCCAGAATTATTTATTTAACTTTTTTTTAAACTTTTTAAAATTAAACTTATTGGAGTTACATTAGTTAATAAAATTTTATACTTTTCATGTGTACAGTTCTGTAATACATCATCTGTATATTGCATTGCACGTTCTTCATAACATTACACCTTAAATAATTTTTGTTCTGAAATAATAATATGTTTTTTAAAGAAGGAAATTCTACCATTGCCATTTTGTTGCTTAAGGTATGAAAGCTATATAAATGCTCATAAAATTTGTAAAAAGTGAAGACTTCCCTGTAAATCAATTTTAAGGTCAACTCTCATTCTTGATAACAGGAAATGCACTTGGCCTTGAGATCTTTGCAAGCAGAGGAGCTGGTAAATTTCTGTACTTGTTCCCTGAACAATACATTTTAGTTTAAAAACTTGTTCTCTCATCATTCCAAAAAGTATCAAACACTATTTCAATTTCTACAGAAGTTTTTTCCTATTTTATTTCATTATTTCCAATACATATTACTATCTCCATATTTATTTCAGAAGATTGGATAAACACTGCTTTATACAGTTAATGTTTTACTACTAAGTTTTAAATGTATACCAAATAATTGTGTAATGAAATAATATTACGCTAACAGTTAAACAACTTTATATTATCTTTGTCTAGCAGGAAAATCATAAAATTCAAGAAAATTTCACTACATAGTTTTACAGTAATAATTTTTAAAAATTAAAACTAAGCTAGAATTAATACTGGGAGATATTCCCTCTTGGTATGCCATCCTGTCTCCAAGTAGAATGAGTTATTTCCTCACCAAAAGGTTTTACAAAAAATCAGTGATATGGTTAAAAGCCCCTATGATTTTTGCTCTGCTACTTACTAATTATTGATCTATAGAAAAGTGATTAAATTTCGTTTCCATTTCTATTTCATTATCTATAGCAGAACTTGCAAATCATGAACTCTTTATTTTACAAATAGGTTCATAAGATTTTTTCACCACAAGT
This sequence comes from Pteropus medius, assembly GCF_902729225.1. Lineage (NCBI taxonomy): Eukaryota > Metazoa > Chordata > Mammalia > Chiroptera > Pteropodidae > Pteropus > Pteropus medius. The sequence continues at coordinate 6,077,203 of NW_024349800.1, read as the reverse complement.
CTCAGAGTTCTAAGTGGCAGCAATCAATATAGTTGGCTTCTTTTTTTTTTTTTTTGCCTTAGTAAATTTCACTAAAACATTATTTTCACTATATACTTTTTTATTATTTGTTTCACGTATACAGTACATTGATTAGATTTGTGTAGTCTATGAAGTTATCCCCCTAATTACTCTTTCCCCCCTCAGCCATTACATTACTGCTGATTGTATTCCCTACACTGTGCTCCCCATCCCCATGACCATCTATCAACTACTAATTTGTACTTCTTTAACCTACTTCACTGCTTTTTCTCAGCCCTCCCATAGTTGGCTCTTCTTGGTCTTCAAAAGGGCTACAAACATCTCTTAAGCCTTCCTGAGTTAGCAGATTTTGATAAAAAATTAACTCCAAAATTTAGAGGTAAAAAATTACCTTTTCAATTCAGAGAATAGTCCTGATTCTAATAAAGTACTAGCTTATTCATATGATGTTTTTAAAAATCAAATTAACAAATGTTGGAGAGTGTAGTTGTTATGGAATGAATGTTTGAGCACCTTTAAAATCCTTATGTTGAAAATTACCTCTACCCATGTGATGGCATTAGGCGGTGATGCCTGAGAGAGGCGATTAGGATGAGATGAGGTCATGAGGCCAGAGCCTTCTTGAATGGGGTCAGTGTCCTTATATGAGTCTCAAGAGAGCCTGATGCCCCTCCCTGCTCTCTGCCACGTGAGGAAACAACAAGAAGTCAGTAGTGGGCAACCAAGAAGAGGGCTCTCGCCAGACTGGACTGCACTGGCACTTTGATGCTGCCCTTCCAGCCTCTAGAACTGTGAGCAATAAATTTCTCTTGTTTTTAAGATACCCAGTCTATGGTTTTCCTGTTAAAGCATCCTGAACTAAGAAAGTGGTATGTTTTCCTTCCACAGTTCTATATAAATATTGTGTTTAATAATGCTTTTCCCACATCTTTTACCTTACAAATAAAACTAATTCTTATACAATCTACTTTTCTTGTGGTTCTCCCAACCATTATCCTCCCTGGATTTGCTAGGTACTGGGAAGCTTATTGCTTTTTCAAACACTAAACTTGATTCTTCTAGTCTTCCCCATATTTCATTGTATTAGTGACTGTGATTTAATCTCATCTCACAACTCTACCACTAATATTTATACCATGAATAAAAAAATGCTACAAGTAATATGAGAATCACATTAGAACATGAAAAAAAAAAAATTACTCATTCTCTCAGGTACATAACAGCATTCCCAGGCCCAGCTCCCAAAAGGAACAAAAAATTAATAGCAAGATTTTCTTGTCACTATGATTTATCCTATTTATTAATAATAGAATTTCTGTCATTGAAAAACAGTGGTTTTCTGTATTTGTCCTGTGACAAGTTAACAAACTCGATGCTTCTTTGGGAGCTTGGAATTTAATGTTTTGAAGATATATTTATCTTTTAGATCCTCAGAGCTTTATGTTCTTTCAATTGAGAGTAATAAGATACTGACAATAGAAAACAAAAGCTGGAACTTCTGTAAATCAAATGTATTTGCTACATCTTTTTGCATTCATCATTAATACAGTATAAGTGGTGAAATAATGCACACATACATGTATTATAAGCTTTTTTTTTAACAAATAATAAGAAATTAGCATGACCTATTTTCACTATCAGGAAAAAAAATCTTTATGTGGGGTCAGATAATCTAAATATTATTAGAGATCTACATCACAACTGTAGCTGACATTTGAAGAAAAAGGAGAGTCTGGAACATAGAAAATCAGAAATAACTTGGCAAATGAACTTGAAAGACAAAATAGAAAGAAAAGGAATAACTAACTGTATTATTTACTCCTCTAGGGTATAATAATCTAAGACCAGGATCATGCAGAAGCAAAGATTCTGACCCCAGAGCATCTGGCTTTAAATCCCAACTCTGACACTTTTATTCAGTCACCAAGAGCTGGACTACAGAAATGAGCAAGGTAACCTGGCAATCAAAGCTCTTCTAGACCTTTGCAGCTATGTTTTCATGGGTGACATTTGAAGGGTAACTTAATTTCATTTCTGCTAACATCTTCGTCTGTTAAACCAAGATAATTCAAGTACCTACCTCACGAAGTGGTTCTGAGATTAAACATACTGACAGAATATGCTTAAAAGAATGTCTGCCTTAGTAAAGAACTTCAAACACATGCTCTTCACTTGTGCCGTTAACAGAAGTTTGTTTTCGTTTTTTTTCTACTTTCCTCTCCTTTTTCTTTGCAGTACCAGCCTTAACTTCCTGGGGTAAATTCTGCTGTCTGAATTTGCCCCACGAACTTAACATTACTGTCCTCTCTTTCATGGAAAGGAAGTTATCCCTGCCCCCAAATTTTTGAATCACAAGAATCAGTAAACTCTTCCTCGCTTTAGTTTTTTAATTTTTTAAATTAAAAATTAATTTTAAAATAAAATTAAATTTATTGGGGTGACATCGGTTAGTAAATTATATAGGTTTCAAGTGTACGATTCAATAATACATCATATGTATATTATATTGTATATTTTTGTATTTCAACTTCCTCTAAACGAGATTATGAAAAATTAAATTTAAGTAGGCTTTTTATATGGCACTGAGATTTACACTGGTTCTGCCTCTAAAACACATAACACGTCTAAGGTTTAGGAAAGACTGTTCTAATAAATCTGTTTTTGGTTCCCGTTTTCTGGGAAGCCAGGCTCCTTGAAGACTGTATGCACATATAAATTATAATGATCAGTATTTAGTCAGGAAAACAGAAACCACTTATATTATTTTCCTAGAGTTACAACAAGTACCATGGACTTGGTGACTTAAAACAAAAGAAGTTTATTCTCTCACAGTTCCGTAGAATGGAAGTCTGAAGTCGAGTTTTCCGCAGGACTATGCTCTTTCTGAGACTCTGGATAGGATTCTTTCTTGCCTTTTCTGGCTTCTGGAGGTGGTCAGCAATCCTTGGCTTTCTTTCGCTTAGAGCTGAATCACTCCAATCTCTGCCACTGCTTCACATGGCATTTTCTCTGTGTCTCCACTTCTGTGTCCCTTTTCTTTTTATAAAGACACCAGTAGTGGTGGAATAAGGGCCCACCTGGCTCCAGTGTAATCTCAACTAATTATATCTACAAAATCCTGTTTCCACATACGGTCTCATTTTGAGGTTCTGGAAGAAAACATGCATTTGGAGGCGGAGGGACACCATCCAACCCAGGACACCTCTCAAGTTGTTTTTTTTTTGTTTTTGTTGTTAATGTTAGCAAAAGGCTTCATCAGGGAGTAATAGTCAGGAAGGGCAGGAGAATAGGGAGGCCAGTGATCTCAGCTTCCTGCAAACTGAAGTGACTACATCTAAAATGATGCCCAGAGGTTCTGGAAGCTCTCATTGTTCAATGACAGACCTGTATATTGCTGTACATTTCTATTTCACTTTTATGTCCTAAAGTTGTCTTCTAAGTACAAGTCAGAGGTTGTTTTTAATAGCAATGTAAAATGAAGTCCTGACTTTTTAATTATTTGTAAGCTGTAATGGTGAACTGGACTTACATTATGTAAAAACCCTTGTAAAGTTATGTAACACAGTTCCATGACCTTTATCGATACAGTTCAGCAAATAGACAAAAGAGATGATGATGTTCACCTAGACTGAGGATGTTTGCTCTTGGAAAAGATAAAAACTATGGTCATTGTATACTCTGCTTCTTGTCTTGTTTTCTCTTTTTTTGTCTTGTGTAAATTCCAGCTTTAAAATTGCATTTTTCAATATAAAGCCACATTCTAATTTTAATACATATTTTATAAATATTCCATCCTCATCATTTTAGTCTTTTGGATATTTGAATTTTTCTTAAATCTGAGATGTAGTTTTAATTTAGTGGTATGTAAAATGATGTTCTTCAAAGAATACTGAATTGAAATAAAGGAAACATTCGTTATCTGTGGCAGAGGTGCATTCTGATTTCAATGAAAATTATTTGTACAAATTGATAATTACAGTTACTGATTTAAACCAAAGTTGTCAGTTATTCATATTATTACTAAGTATCAGAAATCATCTTTTTAGTTTTCTAAAATAAGTTATTTCAGAAGTGTTATTTCTGGAAATAAAGTTATTTGCTTGCGTTTATTTTGTTCACTTTCCTCCTCTTTTCCTCTTCATCTTTTTTCCATCTAAATGGCTCAAGTACAGGTAAAACAAGGGGGATAACTAGGTCTTTTCTGGGCAGAGAAAATAAGAGCAATCAAGGAATATGACTTGAAATAACACAAGCAGTAGCAACAAGTCACGATGATCTTTGGTATGGCTCCCACCAGAACAAAAACTGAAAGCCGAGCCACTTAAGTTCCAATAATCTTAAAAATTGTGTCTGCTTTATTAGATATTGGTTTTTGGAATTATCTCCTTTTCATTGGGTACTTGATTGTTCATCAGGTTTCCATGGTTGCAATTTTCTCAACCAATTATCCCTCCTCTGTTGTGGAGTTTTAAGATTTTTGCTATTAGACTTACGGAGTCTTTTTACTGACTCCCCTACTATTCTGCATTCCTTCGCCCCATCTTCTCATACCTGCACTCATATGATCCTGGCCACTGTAGTCAATCCACTAAGAAAAGAAACCCACATCCAAACCTAGGGAAATGGTTAGGCCTATATTTCACAGCACTTGAGCTAAGCATTAAGATTAGGATGATTCATTAATGTGCCAGCTAATGAAGCTTCTAAAACACTGATAACCTAAAGTATTGTTAAGTTACAAACCGGATTCTCTATACAGAGAAAATATATTTGAAATTCTCTGGTGAATCTTTATAGCCTTGAATCACCATACATAGCAGACAAACCATTTCTAACTGAAACTTTATTTACTAGTAGGAATAGATCCAGCTCATATGGTGTAGTAATAAAACACATTTACTGTTCTGATTGGTCTAAGAAAATATCATATAATAATCTTTCATGTAGTGAAAAATGGTGTAAATATTATTAAGATAATATAACATATAAACTAATTAAATATTATAGTCTATTTCAAATTTTCTTGGAACCAGAGTACCCCTTAATTAGTATATTAGTTTCGTATGTTATACATTATTTTAAATATACCTTAAATGCACAAAGTTGTCTTCCTCATATTTTGATTTAAAATATTAAAATATGTTTTGGAATATGGTAGATGTTCTCACTTTATTACAATAACTGGTATTAATAACAAGTTAGAAACCATTTTTGCAGCAGAATTCCATTTGGGGGTATAACTAAATGAATTATATTTTACTTTAGGTGAACAAAGCATCACTCGTTGAAATAATATCTCGCTCCTTAAATATCAGATATCAGATCTGCATAATATTATGTAGAATACTCTAGAATCAGAGGTAAAATGAAAAAAAATCAACAATAAACTACTTTCATGCAATTTTTAACTTATTCTGTAATTCAATCAAATGCAAATATGATTTCTAAAAGGTTAGCCGATTGGTGGGCAGATAGAAAGCAATTTGAATTTATAACAACATGTAAAAAAGTCTACTGAATAATATCAACAAAATAAATAATTATTTATAAAAAGTAGCTACTCAGAGCCCACTTAAATAAATTCTATTTAATGTGGCTTTCTGCAACGCCACAAACTGGTGATTCTCAAGACAAGATATGCTAGAGAAATAGATTAGAAATAGACACCTGTAGAAAAGGTGTCCTTGAGTTTTCAACATTATCTGACAATAGAGTAAGTTATAAAGTAAATTACTCTGTAAACACACTCTTAGCATGTTGCCAATGCATTTCATTGGGTAACTAGAGTCAATAAACAAACTTGTTCTCGTGTCATCATCCAAAGATCCCCAACAGCATATTCAAGGTGGAAGGTCGTTATTTAAAGGATACATTATTATAGTCTGAAAAACGACTAGGAAGACTTTTAATACCAAAATTGATGAAACTACTAAGTCTTGCTACATTTAAAATTAGGTTATTAAGCTTTTCAAACGTTTTCCTCTTCAAATCATTTTAATTTTCATATTAATTCTACCAGGAGGAGGTCATTCATCTAAAATATTTAAGATACCTTAATTTTAGACAATTGTGATTTAAAAGAAAGCTGAAAATGAGAAAATATATAATTGATAAAATACTGTATTTCTAACTAGTTTATGACTTTATATCTTACTGCTTGTAAAATGATATTATACCATATTTCACTATGTGAAACCTATGTGGCTGAAATTATGCTCCTATAGTAGCTTGTTTTAATTTTCTAAGACTACACGAAAATTTAACACAGATTAAATCTTGATAAAAATAATGTCAACAGAAATAAATATTGTTGACTCTTTTGTAATTATATTCTATACCTAATCTATCTTCTCATTAATATCCTGAAACAATCAAGAAGACATATTTATGCAATAAATTATGGTCTCACTAAATTTCTGAGGGTAGAAAGCATTTGTGACATTTCAGACCTAGGACAGCTGAATCAAATGATTTCTTCTGACAGGCCCAGTAAATTTCAATATTACTAAGATAAGGTAAAAGACTTATAGGATTCAGGTACTTCGGGTTTTTTTCTTTTTAATTTTTCCTTAGTAGACTCATATAATAAAACAATCTAAGAAGTGAGATTAGACCTTTTCAAATATTGGACCTCTGTCTATAGGTTTAAAAATATTTTCAGTTTTCACTCTATAACCCTATATAATATTATAGATTCAAAAAGCCCTATTTTCCGTGACACTCATTCAAAGCATGAAAGTATTTTAAAATGTCATATTCACAGTCCTTAATTGCAAGGCCATCATGGAGTTACAAGGCAGGCTGCGGCAGCTCATGGAGGACTGTGGACAAAGGTCAAGCCTGAGACAGACGCTCTGCTAGAACTGCTTAGATCCGCTGCTGCACTGCAGCCACAGAACGTTCTGCAACTTCGCAGGCTGCACTTTCTCCGAGTCAGTTAATGACTTTTGAATTGGCCTCCAGGAATCTCCATGCCCCAAAACCAAATGATCAGTTTTTGATCTTCACATCACTTGAATTATCATTATCCTTTGAGATAGCTGAGCACTCACTTTGTCTTGAAACAGTTTCTTTGCTTGACTCTTAGGACAATACTTTCTGTTGGTTTCTCATCTATTTCTCTAATCGACTGTTTTTCTTCTTCCTCTTTCTCTCTCTTACTTTTAAACTTGAAATGCATCGTATGGAAAGTACAGTTTCACTAACAGTCTTCTCTATCCTAGACTCCTCCTAACTTCAGACTTGAATGGTAAATACACATTTCTAACTCAACATATCCAACATCGAATTTCATTTCTCTCCTATATGTTCTTATGCTCATGTATTGCCAATCTGATGGCCTCTCTGATCTTCCAATTACTCAAATCAAAACTTTGGAATCATCATTGATTACCAACTCTCTTTCAAATTCAATCAATCGTAGAATATTGTTAGCTCCATCTTGAAACTAGAACTGTAACCAGTTTCTACCACCTTCAATTCTACCACCCTGTTCCAAGCCATAAACATCCATTATCTGTTTTACAGCTTGGTTTCCCTCTTTTCTCCTGGCCAACCTCTCTCATTCTGCCAGAAATAGCCATTAAAAGCATAAATTAGATCATGTTGGTCCACTGCTTAAAATCCTTTAATATCACTCCAATCACTCAGAATAAAATCCAGTGTTCTTTCAATTACTTGAAAGATCATATGATCTTTCATATGACCTGGCTTCACTGCCTCTTTGGCCTTACCTTCTACTCTTCTCCCCAGTGTTTCTCAGCTCCAGATTCACCGGTCTATGTGCAGTTCCTATAATACACTAAGGGTCTGCATGCCTTAAAGATATGCACTACTGTTTTCCATGCCTAGAACGCTTTCCCCAGTTTACTTCCTCATCTGTTTTCCATATTTATGTCAACTCACTCTTGATTTTTTCCATGACAATGCTGTATAAAATAAGCATACCTTTCCATAACAACTTTCCCACTTAGCCAACTTCACTATTTTCCATAGCATTTACAACTATCTGATATTAAACACTATCTGTCATACTATATCTGAGTACATATTTATTGCTTACCACGTATTTATGCTTAAAGTGAAAATTCAACTTCTCATAAAACTCAGGTTTTACTGCAAAGGCATAGGTAAGTAATGATTTTAAAAATTAATAAATTTTATAGTTGAAAAGTTCTACGAAGTACAATATGACAGGAAAGAGAATCCTAAGTGTGAAAAAAAAAGGTGGCAATTTCATAAATGATCATCAAGAAAGTATTCATTAAGAAGACTTGAGCAAAGACAGTGAACAAGCCATGTGTACGTCTAGGAGAAGGACATTTCAGGCATATGGAATGCTAAGTGGATAGCTGCTGAAGCAGTAATATGCTGATGTGTTTGAGAAACACAACAAGGCCATCGAAACTAGATTAGAGTGATCACGAGGAGGAATTAAAGGTACTGTCTAAGAAGTACTGTAATTTTAAGTACAGTTATTAGGACAGGCCTCTTTATGAAGATACATTTAAGAAAAGCCCTGAAGAATGTGAGAGATCATATTTGGGAGAATCATATTAGACAGAATAAATAGTGTAAAGCCTCTGCGATAAGAGCATGATTGACATGAAGAGGTTCCAGAAACACAAGGCTGAAGTAAGGGAAGAATGTGAGCAGATGAAGTCAGAGCACTGTGGGCAGACCACTTAGAACCTCCAGACACTGGGCGGGCTCAGCAATTTCTGTGAATGAAACAAAAAGCTACTGGAGGATTTTAAGAACAGAAATGACATATGAGATCTATTTAAGCAGCATCATTCAGGCTACCATGTTGAAATACTTCTTAGATGACATTGGTAGAAACGGGAAGAATTTGAAGGCTATAGCGATAATCCAAGTGAGAGACGATGGTGGTTTAAACTACAGTGTCAAGAGTTAAAATACAAAAGGAAAGGGAACAGAGAGGAGATGGAAGGAAAAGAAGCAAAGACAACTCTTTTAAGTATTTTTCCTCAAAACTGGAGGAAAGAAGTGTTGAAGATTCTGAAGATAGAAAGTGAAGTCTAGGTGAGAAGGAGAGCATCTGAATGAAAAAACAATAGTATGTTTATATAAAGATAGGAAGTGGTCAGAGATCAGATATAATTTGAGATTAAGGCAACGCTTGTCTGTTTCTTCATATTTCTCTACCACACTTGAATGAATACCACGAACACAGGCACCTTCTCACTTTTGTATATTCCCAACAACCCAGGCCTTACAAATGTAATACCAAAATGTAATCCACAAATATTTATTGTTTAAATAATATAAATTACAGAATTGCTGCTTAACTTGAGGAAGAATTAAACAAACAAACAAACAAAAAACCCTTAGTTTCTATATGTCAGTGAGAGGGTAATGAATCATGAATTATGGAGCAGAGGTGACCAAAACAATTATACTATGTATCCAAAATAAGGGCACCTTGCTGCTGTGAAATGGCTGTGGAATTCAAAGATCATATACATTTTTCCATATTCTGAACAAATTTTACCAAGTCCATTAACATTTTATGCATGCCTATTATATACGAGGCTAGAAAAAAACAAGGATAAAGATATAGCCCTCATCCATATAATTTAAACAGCCATTAAAATTAATTCTGCCTTAAATAGGCCAAATTTCAGAGATAGGGCCACATTATAGGAATGCTTTTATGGTTGGGTAGGATTTTGTTAAATGCAGACGGAGGATGTCATTACAGACAGAAATAATGTTATTTACAAATATAACCCATGCAGATGGAAATATCCTGATTTTTGTAGCTACAAGATGTTTTCTAGAATAACAAAAAATGTAGCTTGCCATCATTCAACGGAGAAAAACTATTTTATGTTTAGAGCCTATTTAAAATAAAGTTTTTAATCCTAAACAACAGTAGCAACCACATTTAAAGCAACTCTCCCTTTATCATAGTTCAAAGAGTATGGAGTACTTGTGTCTGGAACACTTCCTGTTTATTTTGCATCCAGAGACTATTAAACATTTGATGAATGTTACAACCCTTTTCCACAAAAATTTAATGTACATTTGTGCATACACACAAAATTTTGGACGTTATTTCATGTGAATTACGGGGAGTCCATAAACACAACATTGAATGACCATTTCAGATTAATTATACACGAGATCTACATTTTGCAGAACCTACCGAATGAGGCAACCTTTCTTAGCAATGAATTGCTAAAGACTATATCTCTAGGGAAGTTGAAGCACTTGCAGACATAAAGATTGAGAGATGTTACATGTGGTTTTAAACAATTAGAAACAAAAACATTAAAAATATTGCTCTTCCAAGAGTTTTACACAAGTAATTATTTCCTTATCAAAAACAAACTTTAGTATTAAGATTATTATCACTTCCTTTAGTAAGGAAAATAAGACAGAAATTAAGCAATCTATCATAGCTATATGCGAATAATGCAGGAGCTAAGCTATAAACCCAGGTGGTTTGTCACAGAGCCTGCTATGTTAACCAAAATATTGCATTTCTAAAAAAAAAAAAAAAGGATCAGCGAAAATTGAAGTAAGATCATGATGGTATACAAGCAAAAATAGTATTGGAGAGAAAGAGAGCCAGATCCAGGGACCTGACTTGGCGTGAAGACGAGGAAACGCAGAGAGACCTTGGTATTCAACAGCATCTGCACTGCACTGCTGAAGATCTGTGTGGACCAGGTGCACCACAGAGCACAATGGGCTGGCTTCAACCAACTACCTGTCAACCTCTTTGGTCATTTTTCTTTTTACACAAATGCCAAAGTAATATTTGCAGCCCTTTTCCTCCTAAATTCACAAATTCTGTTTCTCTTTGAGCAGATGACCTCTTGTCATATTTAAGCAGAGAGGAGAGGGCAGGATAATTCATGATAGGAAGAACTACATGAATAAAGAGGTAGGAACACAGACAATTTAACTGAAGCTAAATGACAAGCCATCAAAAGGAAACAGACACCTTATCTGTGATCCTTGGTCAGGACCTGCCAAACGTGGGAGCTAAGGTTTGAGAGAACACAGAGAGAGAAGGTTGAAAGAGATGGTAAAGGCTCTTATTAGTGATAGTCTTGAACCTCAAGCTCTAAGTATTCTGGATTTTGTGTCTTTTGGAGATAAAAAGACTAGGCACAGAGTCAAAAGACCTGAATTCAAATTCTGGCTCTGAGAGTTTCGGCTATGTGTTCTTGAGCAAATGAAGTTTTGAGATATGGCTTACAAATATGTATATACTATAATTCAACTGGATGTAGATTCTGGTGTAACTAATAAAAACAAATTGATTTAAAAGCAAAAAAAAAAAAGTCATTACAGTAGATCAAAGCAGCGACTACTATCTATCCCGCTCTGGTTAAATTTTACAGCCAAGTTTGAATGAGAAGGAAATTGATGTTTGTTCAAAATTCACTGAGAATATATACCTCCAATATTGGTAGAACAGCTTGTTACAGAACGACTCACCCACTCAAAAAGCAGAGCCAAATATATATAAAGATATCTTTAAAAACAACAGAGTACTATCAAGGAAGTGAGAACTCAAGAAATCAAGATCCAGGAAAGAAGGAAATCAAAGAAGGGTGAGTCTCAAGTTTTGCGCCCTGTCTCTGAGGACTCCGTGGAGCATCCTCTGTGGCTGAGAGTTCGAGGTTGAGCAGCCATTGAACAGGGATACTGGGAACAATATGGGAGCACAGAGTGCGCCGATGAGAAAAGGCCCTGGTCAACTCTACGCATTTCCATTTGAGAACTACAAAGGCCCACACCCTAGGAGTGGGGATAAGATATAATGAGACCGACCTTCATAGAAACTAAACACCAGTATCCACACAGCAAAATCCATAATAATAAACTTTCACCCATATTAATTTTCTGTCTGATGCAAAGCAAATTTCCCACTAGAAGAAGTGAATACCATTTGAAATCACATATCACCTCCCTGTAAGTCTTTACATATAATGCCTAATACACTGTAAAAAGAGCACCCAGTACACCAGGTAAAAAGACCAAATGACTAATTAATAAGAGACAAAACAGATATGACATGTATGTTCAAAGAAGATAAAATGTTATCAGTCTTGTGTTAAATATAATTATTTTATTCTAGAGCTTAGAAGTCAAGATAGAGAATTTCAAGATAAAACAAAAAACTGTATAGAGGATGTACAGTAGTCCCTTTCCTTATCTGAGGAGATACATTCCAGGACCCCCAGTGGATGCCTGAAACCACAGACAGTACTGAACCCTATGTACTGTTTGTTTGTTTGTTTTCTATACACACATAACTACAATAAAGTTTAAACTACTCTTGCACTTTAGGGCCATTTTTAAGTGAAATGAAGTTCCTCGAACACAAGCACTCTGATACCATGACGGCTACTAAGTGACTAAAGGGCAAAGAAAGTGTGCAGACTGGGCACCTGGACAAAAAGATGACTCGTGTGGGACAGAACAAGACATGTAAAATTTCATCACGCTGTTCAGAATGGCATGCAATTTAAAAATTATAGATTATTTCTAAAATTTTCCATTTAATATTTTGACCATGGTTGACTGTGGGTAACTGAAATCACAGAAAGTAAACCTGTGAATAAGGGAGGGCTACTGTAAATATAAATTCTAAAATTGAAGTAGATAAGAATAAGTTGTAGAATTCAGTTGGTGGTTTAACTGATGGCAGATTCTAATCTATGCACCAAGAGAGACTAAGTTCATTGGAAGATGGGACACAAAAATGTAATCACATTAAAACAAAAATAAAAAAAAGATGATTATAAGAGACATATGGAACATTCTGAAACACACACACACACACACACACACATACACACACACACAGAATCCAGAAGGAAAGATGAGAGATATTGAGAAAGAAGCAATATTTGAAGACTTAGTGCTTTTTATTATTTTTAAATTGTCCAGAGATAAGAAATCATAACTTTGAACAGCACTAGGAATGATCTCATTTAAAAACCCAGAAGTACTCAATGAAAAATGTATAATCAATTCCACACGAATATTGCCTATAGGAAAAGCAGATGTAATTGTATCTTGTGAGGTTTAAAAGACAGAAAAAATAAAAGCAAATGATAAATCTCTCAAGAGGGCTGAGGTGACACAGATAAAGCTACAAGTTTCTAATCACACATTATTCAGTAAGAGTAGAAGTCAGGATTGAATGCTGTTGGGTGACACTTTAGAATTAGCAAATATTGTATACTGTATAAGTGTGTATAAGTGACAAGTGAATGAAAAAATAAATACTGAAAAACATAACCTAAAAGAAGACTAGAAAGGAGAGAAAAATATAGAACGGGAGGGTAAATGGAAATAATTTTTAACAGTAGATTTAAATCTGAATGCAATTATTAATTGTAAAGTCACTTCTACAAAAACATATAAAAATTTTTATAGAGAATGTATTAGAATATTTTAACTTCAAAATACAAATAACTCATTTGTATGGTTATTCTCAATGCAATATTTAAATTGATATAATTTTTTTTATTCAATATTTTCAAGGTTGGTATATTACAAATAAACCCAAATTATCACAACATTGTTCAGTTTAGTTGAAATACCTCACCAGTTAAAAAGATGCTTTGATTTATAATGGCTAGAACAGAAAATCATCTTTATAGAAATTGCATCTGTGATTTTTCATAAATGAATATCTTCTCCATCACAATCTCAAATTTGGTTTCTGCTTTATAATTAATTTTTGTTAATTCTAATGTCACATCTACTGATATTTCATATACTATTTATTTCCATTTAGAGAAAGAAATTTGCCTAATATTATTTAGAGGATTTTAATATTATAATGTTAAATATATGTATTAGATTTATACATATAATATATTGAATATTAAATATGCTAGATATTAAAATAATATATAAACATGATTTTAATGTATTTTTAATTTGTTAAAAAACAAAATAACAAAATACAAATTGGATTGGTTTTGTTGTAAGCTTTTGTTAATTTTATTAGGGACAAACAAAATCTCATATAAGTAAATGAGTGGTAAAAATTAAAAATTAATTTTATTTTTCTCCAAACATTATGAGTTTTTATTATTTGATCATATTTTATTGTTTAAGTGCATATCATATTTTAACTAACTAATCTAATTAGTTTAACAAACTTTACTTGGCATTTCCATTATGTGTCTGAAAGTGACTCCAAGTTCAATTTGATGTGCTTCAATGTGGTGTTCTTTGTTTTGATTCCAAAATATTGTATATATTATCTGAATCATTCTCAGTATATCATTGCTTTGAACATAACTGAGATCATGTCCCATAATATTAAATTTAAACAATGCATCCTATATTAAACAAAGAATGCTTCTGAGTTTTCTAGATTACATACCCTCTGCTTTACCACATCAGCACCATCAGCAACACAACTTCACAGGCTTACTTCGACAATCATTTGAATCATTACATAAAATTAAATTTTATTTTCTGTGTTATTCATTTAAAGTACAAATATGCACTATGTAAATTAGTATACCCCAATGACATAGAGGTCTTTCCCAACTCTCTGAAAGTAGAGCGCTCCTATGAAATCTTACATAAACCAAAATGGCATAAAGCAAAGAAGTAATTACCATTAATTTATATGAAAAAAGTTTTAAGCATTCCTAGATCCCAAAATAACCTACTAAATCATATCAAATAACACATGAAACATAAAATAACACTAACACACAGTAAAATCAGTGCTAACTCTTGCAATTCAGGGTACATGCTGCTCTACAAGCTCCCTGCAAGACAAATGATGACTGTTTTATGTTTGTTTTTCGCCTTTTTCCATAAAAATGAAAATTCTCTTTGGATATGTTTTGATAATGATATAGGTCTTTCCTAAAAAAGGAAAGTGGCATAATATTTTTTCTCTTATTTTATATATATATATTATTTATTATGTTACCTAATTAATCATCTCGACAATCTCATTTTCAAATTGTCATCCTTAAAACTGTTTTTTATTATTTTTAAATCTATGTTATGTGCTTAGTTATCCTAACATCAAATTTCAAGATCAAATTCCATGATATCTGTAATGATATTAGTGCCAAGAAATTTATTTCTACACTTAACACATATGGGTAATGGCTTATATATATTCTCTCTCTTAAAAATAGTATGCAAATTTTCTATATATTTACTTATCTGCATTAAATATTTTTAGTGCTCTGCTCTTCATTCAACTTTCTTTCCATTTTAGTATTTTGTATGAAACTGATCTTTACTATTCTTCTACTTGAGAATCTAAATATTTCCAGCATAATACCTGCACTGGTATTCCTTATCTTTAAACCTGGTTTTGATAAAGGTTAAAATAAACTGTCTTTTTAGTTTGTTTTCTTTTTGGTATGATAAGAATATTTCTGTCTTTGAATTTAAAATGCAAATATGGTTTCTATAATTTTTTTCTCCATTTCTCAATGTTTTGGTATACAATATAATAGGTCTTCAGTTGTATTCCTCCAATGGAAAAGTCATAATGATTAAATCAGATAATGTGTTTTTAGAAATATTCCCACGCTGTCATAAAGATGACTTGTCACTTTCCCAGAAACATCATCTAATACATATAGTCAAGCACCAGAAGCTTATTTTTCTTGTATAAATTCCAGTTTCATAAGTCTAAAAGTGTTCACGTCTGACAGGGCAATTCGAAGTTGCATGTGTTGCACCTGAGCTGTGCGTATAATAGGAATAAAACTCATGTGCATTCTCCTCATTTTGATAAGTAACCAAATATTCATGAAACAAACAATCTGAAGTTGCAAAGCTTTAATCTGATCTTTCAGGTTGTGTATTTTGTGGGACATTTTTTGCCAAATATTCATTATTATAATTAGCAAATAAATACTCATTAAACAATACGTCATGTCCTTGTCGAATATCTTATCTATTTAATGCTACACAAAACTGTCGCTTTCCCTGCCTCCAGTTTTTAAAACACAGAATAATACCACTTTTAAAGATTTTCTATTTCCTTATTCAGCTATTTTAATATTTATTTTATATTTATCCTTATCTATTATTGTTCTTTATAACTCAATGAGTTACAGTATAATGAATATAATATGTAAAACGAAACATATTTCATCTAAAAGAGTCAATTCTCAAATTTCAAAATCATATGGTCAATAAAAAAGAAATTTACATTAGATTTATGAATATCAGAATTACAAATCAAAAATATTGACTTCAACCAGAGATTTTATTCGTTTTATAATATATTTCTTACTTTTTATTTAAATATTAAATACTCTTTAAAAAAACATTTACAAGTCTCTTGTTCCATATCCACTTTTATTGCCAATGTAGCCATAAATACATATATGCTTATATATGTAAGTATAATATAAATAATTTAATATTGCAATTTATTCTTCAAACAACATAGGCAACCGCTATCAACACTGGCCTAATAGGTAAATCTCTCTGGATGCATAAATTTTAACACAAAGAGAAGTAAGAAAATGGTTGCTTAGCACCACTGGGAAATTATCCTTCATTATATAAGAATCTAAGTGGAGCGATTCGGCAAAATAATTAGTCTTTTCTCTTACCTAAGCGCTTCTTCTGATCACTACCTTATAAAGAAACCTTTATCTCCAGGTTAGTAGTAACTCAGCCAAAACATATTTCTGCTGTCAGATCAATTAGTCTTTCAAGTAGTATTTTTTTCAAAGACAGGAGCAAATGATTGGGAGAAGCATTTCTTTGTGGCCTGCACCATGTACTGGTTCCAAGAACACATGTTTAGAGTTGTAAGTTACTAGGACTGCCCTTAAATCTAGGTATAGGTTTCTCGCCTAGGTCCAAAGTGATAAGGGACCTTGATCTATCCTTCACACAGCTATGTCGCACCCTAAATGAGAGAATCTGTGAGGCAAAGGGAAATGCTCATCCAGATTCCATATGCCCCCTGCTTCCATCAAGAACATAGTCTATTCAATTGGAAACACAGAATTCTCTGTCCAAATCTCTTGAGCCCATTTCCAGGGTCTTTTTGGGGGCTCTTCCCTTTGTTCTTGAGCCAAAAGTTGGACCATTACATCAGGATTAGAACCCCTATATTTGATACTTTATACCTGAAGGTTTCTAACCGCAGCATCAGTGACGTTTGGACCAAATAATTCACTGTTAAGGAGACTTTCCTGGGCGTTGTGGATTTAGCAGCATCCATGACTTTGACCCACTAGATGCCTGCAGTATGACCCTCCCAAGTTTTGACAACCAAAAATGTCTCCAGACATTTCTAAATGTCCCCTGAGGGTGGCAAAACCATTCCTGTTGAAAACTACTAGTTTGAGGAATGACACAGAGGTGGTTCTTGCAAGAGGAGTAGCCACAGTATGGACATATGAGCTGGGCTATCCTTACGTGTCGATACCTAAGGTTTGGGAAGCAGTGGAGACTAAAAAAGAAAAAGAGTGAGTCATGAGCTGCGGGCCAAGCGGCCAGCTCACTCCGGCTCTACATTCCAGTGTGAACTTTGGAGGTATCTAGAATTTGTAACTTCAAACCTGGTCTTCCATGACATTGTGAAAATATATTTGCCATAGTAAGAGGATAAAATATATTTTATTAAATGGTTTGCTAGCTCTATTTATTAACATATATAATTAGAGATATCACAGATGGGCCTCCAGTTGTACTACTGGCCCCCATTCTGAAAATGTTAAAGAGACAGTATGTGAATCACTGAACCATAAAACTGATCTGCAGTTGTTTTTGGTGGCTTTACAGATCTCTGGAGGAAAAAAGGACAAATTTCAAGAATCGTCATATACTTACGTGTATTACAAATATGCTATCTAAATTTATAATCAGTAATCTTTTATCTATAATGTGCAAAATCAAGGAGGCAACAGAAAAATGGTAGTACTGGAGGTGTGGTGAATAGAAATGAAATAAGCAAAATAAAATGCAGGGTGAGCACTTTCAGAAGGATAGAAAAATATATATATAAATATGGAAAATATCAAAGAATGAATAAGGAACCATAAATTTTGAAAGAGGAAGGTAAAAGCATCACATATTATATATACTTTTCTACCTATAAAACATCCAAGGATCAAGAATTTCATTAAGATTGTAGGATATCTAATTAACATATAGAAATTGAGTTCGTAAAGTTAAACAACTATTTCTGAGGAGACACAGTGAAAGAATTTTACAATGTGAATAAAATATTATTCCTGGGAGTAAAAATAATAGTGAAATATAAAAAATCTACATAAGATAATTGTTAAATATTCTTGAAATTTCTAACGAAAACTTGCACAAATAGGAACATGTTTAAATAGGAAGGTACACTTTACAAATAAGCAGATTTCCATAGCTAAACTATAATTTTAATATGATGTAAGTAAATATATAAACAGGATCTTTTGGAACTAAAAAGATGAATCTATAATTCATATAGAAATATATAAAAACAAAGAGAATTTCAGGGTGGAAATCAATGACTTATCCTACTTTATATTAAAATATAAAGCATCACTATATTAACAGTGTGGTACTGGTATGTGAATATGTATATAAAGGACAATAATTGAAAGAAACAAACAGAATGCTGAAAAATGTAAATGTTAATATTTCAAATCTATGGGAAATTTTTGAATTTTTAATGAAATAGTGATTGAGAAGGTTAAAAAAAAATTTTACCTCCTAACTCACAAAAGATAGATTCCACATAAACCAAGTGTATAATTTTTTTAAAAGCATATCATAAACATAATAAAAGAAATTATGGGCTAATTCTTTTACAACTTCAGGATTAAAAGACTTTTTTAAGTAGAACAGAAAAGTTCTGAAATAATATAATAAATTATTGATAAATGAAAATGTACATTAAAAGTTTTCTGTGTAGAAAAAATGATTTTAAGCAAAATCCAAAGACAAAATATTTAAAATTAAAATCACGAAATAACATTCATTTTCCTAACATTAGGAAATTGAATTCTTTTAGGTAATTGAAATACCAAATTAAAAAATTAAATAAAAACTATAAGTGAACAATTTTAGAAAATTAACTGCTAATGATCACTAAATATAGGAAATAAAAATATTTTCTGATAAAACAAAAAAAGTCATACAGACACACCAATTTTTACCTATTACACTAACAAAAGTCCAGAAGTTGCATAATATAATAGTTTCATGAGGGTATGAAGAAACCATAAAGCTCAGAAATATCTTATTGGACTATAATCGTCTGTAAGCCTGTGAAGGTAGTTTTGCAATACCTGTCAAAATAAAAATACACATTCTAAAAATTCCACTTATAAAAAATTATCCTATGTATTTACTAAAATAAACATGAAATGATATATACAGGGTTAATCACTGAATCTTGTAGCATTATTTAAATAGTAAAATATCGAAAACAACCTAAATATCCAATAATAAAGGACTAGTTAAATAATTTTTGTGCATCCATTAATTAAATCTTTTGCATCCTCGAAAAAAAATAAAGCAGTTCTTTAGTTTGCTATAAAAATATTTTTAAATATATAATCAAGTAGAAATTAAAGCGTATTGTGTATTAGTGTAAAACAATGGGAAAAATAAATTTGTTTACACATATACAATATATCTAGAAGAATGTCTAGTAAACTAATACCTGTATTTACTCTTGGGAAACTAAACTGTATTATTAAAACTAGTACCAATTAATAAATACAAAATTAAAAATAAACTGAACTGAATTTTTATGAAAGGGCCCAGAAAGATATATAAGTCACCTAAGATATCATTAAATGAAAAGGAACAAACAATCGTGAAAGAAGAAATTGTAGATAACTAAAATTTTTCCACGTCTTATTCCACTGAGTCAAGTCAGTTCAATAAAATCATTTTAAAGAATTTTAAGGTGACCATAACAAAATTCTCTGGGAATAGGTGTGCTCTGCTTTTCTGTCACTTCTGATCTATGCTGTAAGGAAATCTCTGCCATAAACAGGAATGGTGTGGTAAGAAAGGCTGCTTTCTTGCTGTCTTTCTCTCCATCAAAATGAGATGTTTGAGATATCTTATATTTTTAGGGAGACCCTTTCAATCACTGATCTTGTCACATTTTTAGGAATTTACATTTTTAAACTGAAGAAATATGTATTGTTATCTTTCTTCATTCACATCATTTCCCATAGTATCCAAAAAAATCTGAAATATTTATGACATCTAAATGTCATATAACATTAAATTCATAGCAAAATGAAAATATTTTAAATAGTATATATTTTAGTATTTGTCAAAACTTATTTTATCTGATTGCCTTTTTCTTCTATCATATACTGCCTTTCTCCATGTGGTAGGACAAAAATTTATTGACAGGTCCTAAGTGTTATATTTTACAATTTCTAATACAATGGTGTAATGAACTTTTCTTCTGAATTCCATCTGAAAACATTCTAGGAAAGAATCATAATGAATCAGTTGCCTCTAATACCACTATTGGTGTAGTAGAGCTACATGAAAACTTGGTGCTCTCATGAAAACTGTATCTCTAAATGAAGAATGTGAAAGTCATCAAAGAACCAGGGTTGTTTCCCAAAGAAAGAAGGATGCTTAAAAACAAAAACAAAACAAACTAAAAGAAAAACATCTATATAGAGATTAGATAGATAAAAGATAATAGAGAGAGAGAGAGAGAGAGAGAGAGAGAGAGAGAGAGAGAGAGAGAGAGAGATGAAAGATACACAACACAGACACTGGTATATAGACAGACACATAGTTAGACAAAAAAAAATATATATGCATATGACACAAACATATGCACACACCAAGTTTTATAAATGGCTATCTTTGCATAGTAGCATGTGAATGGCTCTGTATTTACCAAATTTCTACCAAAATTATTATTAAGTTTCAAATCAGAAAAAGTAAGTATATGTTTGTATTGTATAAACTGAATAGAAAAGGAATTTTATCAGCAATATATGATAATCTGGTGTAAAATATAAAGCTTTTGGTTTGGAATCACTCAGACAAACATGGGTTTGATTACTGCAGTCATCTCGTGCTCAGTTTCTTATAAGTTTATGTGAAGAATAACTCCTAATTCAGTTAGTTCAAATTGTAAAGAAATGAGAGAAAATCTGTTAAAGCCCTACGACAATGTTAAATAAATATAATTTCTCACTTAAAATCACATTTTATTGGTACAATTGCTACATATCTTTAAAAACATACATGCCTACAATTTAGAATTAATCTTTAAAAAAGCTACACACAATCACCTTTCAGAATTAAAATAATTTAAAGGCTGGAGCCTAAGTCACCAAAAAATGTAATACAATGTAAGAAAAGTTATATCACTTCCAGGAAATGTCTAAAAGTACAAGGACATTTTAAGTGTATATTTCCTCACTGACTGTAGTCATTTATGGTAGCTAAAACAGTAATTCATATATATATGATATATATTCTATTAATATGATATATATGTATAAATATGATATATACCCCAAAGTTAAGTTTAATACTTATTAATCTTAGAAAGTTATTATACCACTACTTTTATTTTAGCTGTCTAGTACAGGCATTTTGTGAGAGACCTTTATTTAATCAAATGGTCTCCGCTCCATAATGCCACATGTTCAAGCGCCTCAGTTTGAATCCAATCATTTTCATGAACACCGAGCACAATTTATCAATATGTTTTGTTGCCTTGAGTGACACAAATTACTTTCCAGGGATCTCTGCTTGGGGATCAGTCAAATCTCCAAGTTTTGTAAGTAGGACATTTACCATCTGGCATATTTGTTTCATGTTAATGGAGAGTTACTAATATATGATGTATACGTGCTTTGCTGAGACTTTTATTTTTAACTTTCCCTCTCAATGAATATCCGTGCGCACGTTGACAGCATTGCTTGGAGAAATAAAAGATTGTTTGCCATATTCTCGCAATCTCTAACATAATTAAGTTTGCAAATATGTCAGAGAATGTTCTTACCAGTGAGATTCAAACTTCTGTGCATAGAAGCACCACCTGGGGAGCTTCTTAAAATGCAGATTGCATGGAACCACCAAGAAATCTTGGGAAGTTTCAGGATCTGCATTTTTATAAATCATATTGGATGATGCTGTCAAAGATCACATTCAAGTTACTGACTCAAAATAGAGGTGGCTGGGTGATAACAAGCTCTAATTTTAAAGCCTTATTTTTAAAATCTATAAGATTAAAAAGATATCAAGAAGAAATCTTGATCCAAACTTCCCCTAAATTAGACAATGGAGAATTTGTCCTAATTGCCTTTGTAGCCATGAACT
Organism: Pteropus medius; assembly: GCF_902729225.1. NCBI lineage: Eukaryota > Metazoa > Chordata > Mammalia > Chiroptera > Pteropodidae > Pteropus > Pteropus medius. Next base: position 6,054,865 of record NW_024349800.1, on the reverse strand, counting down.
TACCTAAACGAGCTTAAGGAAAATTATATCTCATTCCCTCTTTATAAAGTTCCACTCTTGTCCTATGGTACTTTTTATTATTGTTGTTGTTATAAATTTTACCATTTGTATCAAGGCAAATTACCCATTTGTTGCAAAAATCAGAAGATATTTTTCTCCATGAATTTAGAGCTAGGGACACAACCAAAACAATATGATATTGAACATAATATTTGTAGCTCAATGACCCCTTATTATAGCTAGATGGTTACTACAGAAAAGTTTCAAAGAACTATACCAGAGTTTGCATCGCGAAACTCTTACATTCTATTATAAAGGAGCAAATGAAAGTATACAAATAAACGATAGATATATAATAACACTTTAATCATCACTAAATACAGAAAGAAATGTCTATTAAATTGTTGAAATACTATAACCTCCTAAATAGAAAATGATTTAAATATAGTAAAATCTAAAGTCGACTCAAATGGGAGTAACTAAGTATATTAATAGATGCATTTGAAACTATAAATTGCCACAATATTTCAAAATATGTATCAAAAAGGTCTATGGAAAAATTAACAACATTATACAGTAAATATGTGGATAAGAATCTCTCGTCCTCTAATACAGGGTTCCCCAACCCCTGGGCTGTGGACGGGTACCAGTCCGTGACCTATTAGTACCTGGGCTGCACAGCGTGAGGGGATTGGTGGGCTAGCGAGTGAAGCTTCATGTCGACAGCCGCTCCCCAGCACTAGCATCACCGCCTCAGCTCCGCCTCAGATGATCAGACATTAGATTCTCATAGGAGCACTGGTCCCTGGTGCCAAAAAGGTTGCAGACTGCTGCTTTAATATCTCCTGATTTTTCTGCTTTGATTGTTAATTCTCAAGGTCATTCCCTGGGTTTTATCCTAACTAAAGATTTGCCCTCCATAATCCATATTTCAGGCCATCCATTATCTATCTCTCATCTTTAACACTGACACACACTCCTCATAACCTGATTTCAGTAATTCTTCAAATTTCCCAGAATCTACAATTCATTCATCTAACCACATTTCACTGACTCTCAGTTCCTTAAATTCTTATTTTCCATAATTGTTCTCCTTTTATAAACCTTCAAATCCATCTCCCACCATCTCTTAACTCTGGAGTCTTTACTTATCAATTCACCTACAAATATTAAGGCCATCTCTCTGACTACATCAGAGTAACTGAACATGCTTGCAGGTACACAGGCATTAGCCTCAATTTAAACTCATGTTTATGCCTCTCAATCGGACTCATACTAACGTTCAAACTATAGTTCTCTAGGCTATTTCTTTTCCCACTTTTCTACATGCCTACTTTTTCTTCCCAAATTTTCAATATCTTCTCTTCAGCCTTGCTCTTATCTGTTTGCTTTCTATATAAAAAGAAATTTTTCATCAGCTCCTACACCCACATCCACCCACATGCCAGTCTGTTAACTATATAATTTGCCTTCTATTATCCTTCTACAGATTAACTGTCAGCTCTTACCTAAGACCATCCAATGCTCTTAAATACATAATCTCATTCCCTGACACAGCCTCAATTTGTTGCGTTAATAATTCTCCTATCTCTCCCCTCCATTTCCTGCCAGATTATTTTCCTGAATATACACACATTTTCTTATTTCTCCCATTATTAAAAATAGAAACTGTTGACCCTATACCTCTACCTCTATCTACTGCTCATTTCTCTTATATTTAAAGCAACTTTTTGAAAGATTTCTCTATATTTGCTAAAATTTATCTATAACATTCTCTAAAACCATTCGTTAATCAAAATTTCATCTCTGAAACTAATAAAACTGCACTTGTCAAATTCAACTATAACCTTCATTCTGCTGAATCCAACAGTTCTTAGACTTCACTTTATTTGGTGTATCAGCATCATTAGAAATAACTGATGATGCTTTTTAATTTTTCTCAAGTACTAACATCACTTGGTTTATAGAACACAGAACACCACACTCTACTAAATTTTCCCTAATTCTCACTGGTCACTTCTCCGTTTCCTTTGCTGGTTAGAATGATCTAGTCCTTAAACTATTTCTAATCTTTCTTACCATTTGGTGAACTCATTTACTCTCCTAGTTAAAGGCCATATTTCTCATGATGACTTAAACATCAACTGCAGAAACTTCGTCTTAAATTCTAAACATATGTTCAAGTGCCTTCTCAACAACTCCCATAGCAAGCCTAATAGGCATTTGACATGTATCATAACCAAAATCAAATTACTTTTTCTTCCCCCTAATTTTCCTGTTAATGGTGCACTCATTTTTCCAATTGCTCGATGCAAAACACTTAACTACAATTGACCTTTCTCTCATGTCTCATGCCCACTCTCTTTGCAAATTGTTAGCTCTTCTTTCAAAATACATATTTTTTAAAAAGTACAACACTTCTCACGACACCCATGCCTATCTTTTAAACCAGTAATCCCACATCATTTTCTAACAATGTGCATAGATTACTGCCGACCAAGGAAGTTCACCTGGGGCCCAGCATTCAGAGGTTTATTGTGGCTCCTTCGCCAGGCATGACTGATTTCCTAGGTGGGTGATCTCAATTTCTAGCCCCTCGAGGGGTCGAATGATACTCTGTGACCCAAAGTCCTCACTCTAAATCACATGGTCACCATCTGGTGTGGCCAGCCCCCACCCTAATTCTATCTGGAGTGGCCAGCACCCATTCTAAATAGCATTGTTATATCAACCAATGTGACCCAAAACTCTTGAACAAGCAAATATACTTCTCTCAGGTATGATATTTTAAGGGATTAGAGATCATCATGCAGAAGCTGAAGGCCAAGATCAATTAATTCTTCAATATATCATATATATCTGTGCATGCGTGTGTGTGTGTGCACAACCATATACCATGTATATATACACATACATATATACACATATATATGTATATATATGTATAGATACATACACATGTGTGTGTGTGTGTGTATAGACATATATGTATATATTCTCCCAAAGAGTTAATTATTTAGGTGAAAACTATCAACAGAAATCAAGTTATGAAGATTACCTAGGAAATACAGGGACCTGATAGTATCAGATCTACAGGAGAACAAGTTTATATATATAAGCTCGAAGATAACCCAAGTTATAAGCTCAGAAGTTAATCTTCTCTCTTCTCCTGTTAACCCCCAAGATTGATGAGAAGTTCTGATACTCATAAAACAAAAAACAAGCACATGCTGACTAGCAGCAAGGGTCTGCTCCTGTCATATTCTACATGAATACCCTCTGAGGCAGGAGTAACCTAAGCATAATTTATACCCGCCCTGACAGGCAAATGGGAATTACCAAATACAAAGAGTAGAAGAACTCTAAATATTAACATTTAATGTAAACCAGTAGCATGAATAAAGATATATTAAAAGCCACAGAGGAATAAATTCCAGTGGGATAGTGAATAAGGCAAACAAAATAAAAATCTAAAAGAGTGTAATAAACATGAAGAGAGGAAGTGGATGCCGAACTTAAGGAAAGTAACCAGAAATTTTGTAAAATAAATACATAAATATTGATTTTTTGTTTAAGTTAAAAAGGCTAAATAACAAAAGAAACATTTATAGCCTTAAAACTAGCGCTATCAATAAAATGTGAAAAGCAAATTACGTGCTGGAATTGTGGAGGGTTTTCAAATTTTTGATAGAATGTGGCATAAAGCAACAAAGTGAGGAAAAGAATGAGTGACTAATTAAGAGATAACACCCATGTAGAACAGAAGTCCCAGAAGGGAAAGAAGAAAGTTTAGAAGAGAGGAAATAATCATATAATAAAAGGAATTTTCCCAGAGATAAAGAAAGATGCAACATTCAGGTTAAGATGGCAACGTAGTGGCTCCCTGTACCAATCCCAAAATTAATTCTTCAGATACTTGGTCTTTAGTTGTAAATATAATTGGCATAATCCTCATATATTCAAAACAGAATTTTCCTTATTTCTTAAGGAATACAATGCATGCTAAAATAAAGCAGTTAAAATTATTAATTTTGCAAAATTGGCTGTTATTTATATTGATTTTAACTGCAAACTTAATTGTTTCTGAAATGAATATTTTTCGCCTTGAATATAAGTCAAAACACACAAACTCAGTATTTATTTCTCATAACTAGAGACTTATCAAAATCACCTACATTACTAACTACCAATATAAACATTTTATTATCAACTTCGGTTTTTATCTCCCTAAAAATAGTCATCTCCTTGAGTCAGAATGTTCTGCTACACTGCATTTTTTAAAGTCCTGGATCGAATAGCAAAACCATTTTAACATATTTCATATTTTAACCTGCCTAGGCTCAAAATGTGTTCATTTCTAGTAAAGAAAACTATAAATAATCTTCTTACTGTTTTACAAGCTTTTAAATCAACCATATGCAGAAAGCTGATAAGTAAAGGGACAGAATAAATTGCAATCCTGTTATGTTCTTTTTTTTTTTAGTACACAATTTCTGGTAGGTTGTTTATGATGCATTATCTCCTGTTTCCAAACTGTCAAAATGGTGAGTAGAGATACACCGTATAACTTCCACTGACTTTAACAGAAGTAGCTGGGCAATTTTTGAGGTGCCAGTTGTCTGGCTACACAGACAACAGGATTAGCCAAAGTGGCTCCTGATATGACAAACAAAGGAGATGAATTTCTCATTCTAATTCCACTATGTCGTTAGTTTATTTACAGGGAATAGTCAAAATCATAATATTTTTCAATTCACATTAAACTTTCATTACGATTGTATTTTAAAAAGCACATGGATTTCCACAGACTTTGTGAATAAAAGACAATTACTTAGGGAATAAATTATTCCTTAAGAAGAACTCTGAAATCACCTTTTAGGTGAAAAATAATCTTCTCACAACCAGGAATTTATTCAAATTTTAAGAATAAATTTTTAAAATGTGAAGATAAATATTAAATGTAAATATTATTAAACAGAAATACAAGCCAATCATTTAATCGAATTAAAAATGGGAATTACGTACTACATAGTATATAGCAATTTGTATTAGTTGTTCACGCGATATCATGAAGTGTGTATGGACTCTGGATTTAGTTATTTGGTTCAAAACTACATTTCCAGTCCTATCCTTGATGTGTAATATTGGGAAAGTTACTCATCCTTCCGGAATTTAATTTTTTCACTTGTAAGTGAAGAATAACAGCATCACCTATAATAGAGTTATGAAAGTTACACAAAATTAAATTAGACAATAAGGCCAAAGCACCTTACACTTTGTGGCAACAGTTGCTCAGTATATTTGCTTTTATTTCTTTCAATGTCTTATGCACTGTGATATATTTCCACTTTTTTCCAAATCTCATACACATATCTTAGTTTTAAAAATCTATCAACTATATTTTATTAAACTATTATTTCTGTTGGGAGAAACTAAAATTTATGAGAAGGCACTCAAAGTGTAACACCGATGTGGAATTCCTGCTCCAGAGGTTCTAGGAGACAGTAATTAAAAAAGAACAAAGATGGGCTTAATTATGCACCTAACTTAGCAGGGAAACTAGCATAAAACAAGTAACCAGAAAAATATTTGATAGATTTTATAGTTGGTGTGATACGTATGAATCCAGGTACTAAGACAGAGAAAGAGGGATTTAATTAATAATGTAGCAGTTTACTCACTTGTTTATTTTACAGAACCTAAACTCTAGAGACCGGTCATCCCAAGCCATGCTGCAACACCACAGTGGCTTCACTGTCCCGTTTTCCCTCTATCTTCCTGTTCCATTATTCATAGCCTGAAGGAACCATCCTCAAATTTCTATCATATTTCAAAGTGGCTGCTGCAGCTCCAGTCATAGAATCCATGCTCCAGAAAGGAAAGCAAAGGAAAGTAAAAAAAAAAAAGGCAAAACTTTAACAATAAGCTAAGGGGAGAGAAAACAGAAAAGCCCCAAATCCCTATTATGTACTTAAACAAATATAATCTTACGAATTCCAAATAAATAATGCAAAAGAAAATGTCATTTTAAGTCCAGTAATGTCATTATATTAAACACATCACTTTGTGCATGAGTGTAATTTATACTCTTTAAAAAATGTTTCATTTCATATTGTCCCAGGTAAGTTTTCCAGTGTATTAATTTTCTACTGCTACTATAAAAAATTACTACAAACTTACAATGGCTTAATATCATTACTTGTTGAATAGTCACTCAAGAACTACTTTGGAAAAAGTTAATTATATATGCTAATAATTTCAAAAATTTTAATCAGTCATGAGTGAACTGTCCTAAAGTTGTGTGCTTTGTACTTAAAGTAGCAACTGAGACATTGCAATGTACAGATTCTGAAAGCTTAACAATTCTACAGTGCTATAATAAATCTAAATTGTTTTGCAGTTTCCAGAATATATATGTAAATAACAATACTAAAATGTTTTGTAGTTTCTTCGACAGTTATACTTCAGATGATCAGCCACATGGGAAATATTTTTGAACTTCATTAGTTTATTTTCCATTTTATATATTTCATCTTCTTTCTAACCCTAAGAAAAAATTGCACATCCTAGGCAAAATAAACTTAAAAAGACAGAATAGATTTAATTTGGAATTTAAGTGGAATAAGAGAAAAAAGAAAGAAATGTAAAGAAAATGATATTTGAATGGAGAATCCCCTGGACTATAATAAAGATTAAACAGAAGTTTATATTACTTTGTCTTAAACTCCACTGGAGATATAAAATGCTTCATGTACAGAAAGACATGCATCATTATTCATGATATTTTTCTGCCTAAAGAAAAGTACATAGCCAATATATGAGCAACACAGAAGTGCCCATCATAAATAAGAAAATTAAAAATACTTTTACAAAGTAATATATAAAATGATGCATACTGCAAATATTGCTTTAAAGACATAAGTCATTTTAAAAACACACTATTTCCCAAGTCATAAGAAAGAATAGAAAGAAAATTTAGATATTGTGTATTTATTTCTGTCCTTCTTCATTCATTTATTTAATGAATATCTATAAAAAGGCTACTAGATGCCCAGTGCCACTCTAGTTGCTGATTGAAACAGAAGTTTATGACTCAATTGGTAAAAGAGAAAAGAAATAAGTAAACATAATAATCAAAAAATTATTATAAATTTTGACATGTGCAAAGATAATGAACAAGGCCCTATTGAGACAGGGAAAAAACCATATAATATAAAGTTGTAGAATTTAGGCTAGAACCAGACTATCCAGGATTACCTAGACTACAGAAGACTGCAGCCCTGCAAATAGTGTTACTATTCTTGAAGAACTGCCTAGTCAAAGGAAACAGAAAATCTACATGGAACTCGAGATGGAGAGCCCCCAAAATTAAGAATCTGATTATTCTTCATATAGTATCTCCAGCGGAGAATAAAGGAATTTTGCAGTTAGTCTAAAGTCTTTGTGGAAGGGCACAGATTTTTCATAATATCAGCTGTGTCTGTGTGATTGTGCATGTGTGTGTGTATGTTCTCACTCTTGTATCCCTCAGATTAATTTTGAGCTTAGAATGGTGTACTTTTAGAACACAGTAATGCTGAGAACAAAACAGCAGATTGGAAAGGACACAAGTTTTGAGTTCGATTCGCCCTATTTGAAACCACAGCTGATACACCCAATTAGCCATGTGGTTTCAACAACTTACTACTTGTCTTCTCTGAGTTTATTTTTTTCTCTCATCCCTGAGATGGAGGTAATAATAACTTTTCCTCCATGCGTTAGAGGAAGATTAGAGGTTAATGTGACACATAAGAGTCACTTAATAAATTCTAGTTTCCTCTATTGTGATATTCTGAATATTATTAACTCAGACATTTCAATTTTACATAAAATGCTCTTTAATTAAGAAATAAAAGAGGAAAGAAAAATGAATTCTCATTTTCTTACTTTGAACACACCAAAAAATTACTATGCAACATAATTCTTCCATTCAACATATTTTAACAGCTTTATTGATGTATAACTTACATACAATAAACTGCATGTTGAAAGTCTACAATTTGATTCATTTTGACTTAGGTATAAAATCATCACTGCAATCACGAGAATGAAAATATCTGTCAAATAAACCCAGCAAACATTAATCTTAAAAAACATTATGCACAGTTCATAGAATACCTTCCCATAGGGGCGAGATAGAGTTTCGCCACCCCCAAATATACCTTTTGGTGATACTGATTATTTTAAGCTGCTTATTTTTAAGAAACAAAGCCTTTTCCCTCCCCCTTACCTGCCTAAAAGGATTCAGATACAAAAACCTGCTTAAAGGAAGGGAGCTATTGCCTTAGCATAACAGGATCTAAGTGGCAGGCTGGGACGAACCCCGTAAAGTCTGTTTTTTGGACTCCCCTCTGGGTCAAATTGTTTCTGCTGACCCAGCAAAAATTTGTTTACCAAGTTCGCTCCTTTTCATCTACTTATGAATCGCCTACTTTCCCTCTGAAGTCCAAACCACTACCTCACTTTCCCCTTAAGCTCAAGACGGCATATAAGCCTCAACAGCCTGATATGTCCTGGGGTCCCATATGCTTACAGAATCCCTGTATAAAAGAGTATAAATTACATGTGGTTTGGTTATTTGGTTATTTTTCCTGGTAACTTGCTCATGTCAATTTGTTTATTAGACCAAACAGGAGAACTAAGAGGAAAAAGAGGAAAATTTCCCCTCCCCCATAGGGAATATGATAAAATGAACTTTATATTTTCACCTGACTCAAGTCAGTTCTTCTCAACGGAATTAGTCTTTGTTTCCTTGTTATCTATTCTGTGAATATTCTACATATCTAGAATATTATGTAATATATATACATATACACACATATATTCACCAACTATTTGAAGTTGTTAGAAAGACTTCTGTCATAGTAAATAGGTTTCCCTATAAACAATGGTGTAAGCAACACAGAAATTTAATCCTCAAAAATGAAAAGTCTCTTCATATGCATTTTGAGACTGATGCATTACTTCTTTGCCATGCCATCACATGTTCAACCTTAGGAGAGACTAGTTTCCATTTTTAAGCTTGTTGATTTATTGTCACAAGTCGGTTGCTGTAGTTCTAAGGCCATGCAAAAAGTTTAGAAAAGAGGGAGGTAGAAAAGCTATGATTCCTGATTCATAATTTTCTTTTCATTAGGAAATCAAAAAGATAACCCGAAGGCAACAAAACACTTTCCTTTGGGTCAGATTTGCTAGAACTGGGTCTTAGAGTTGCCTCCGATTCTAAGGAGTATGAGAAACTGAGTGCCAGCAAAGGAGAAAAAGACTGTCATGGACTGAATTGTGCCCTTCCCCGAAATTCATATTTTAAACCATTAACCTCCAAGTAACTATATATGGAGACAGGGTCTTTATAAAGTAATTAAAGTTAAATGAGGTCATAAATGTGGGGCCCTCCGAGGTTACAAGGATGGGGACCATAGGACTAAGGAATTATAAGAGATCTCTCTCCTCTCCTACTCTCCTCCATTCCCTCCATTTCCTCCTTCCCCTCTCCCACCTCTCCTCCCCTCCCCTTTTATCTTTCTTCTCTATCTCCTTCTCTCCTTTCTCAGAGAAAAAAACATGATATGAGGACAAAGCAGCGATTAACAAGCTAGATACAGCTCTCGCCAAAAACTGAATCCACTGAAAACTCGATCTTGCACTATCAGCCTCCAGAACTGTGAAAAAATAAACCGTTTTTTAAGCCTTTCAGATTATAGTACTTTGTTTTGGCAGCCCTAGCAAATTAATACACTATCCTAGTTTTCAAACAGCATAATTATCTCTATTTAAAATCTAAGAGATTCCACAAACTATTTGAACTTTTTAAAAAGAGTTCAAAACATTTGCATCATAAGCAATAAAAAACATGCTTCTACATGAAGAGAAAGAATTAGAAAATGAACTGAAATAAAAAGATTCTATTCCAAAGGGTTAAAAGAATGTTATCTTTGATTAAATCTAGTAGAATACTTCAAAGATATTGTTTAATATATAAAAATGTAAAAGAGGAACTAAATTAATGCCCAGATATAGCAAGCTCACAGTTTGGCATACTTATTATCATAACAATATATAATTTCCCAAAGGATCCTACAAACTCAACATAATTCCAATAAAAATTCTCAGAGTATTTTTTAATTTTTAAAGACTTTGAGAAGAACTAAGTTTTAAAAAGGGGAACAAGATGGGCATGTATCAAATTATGTTTTAGATTACTGTAATTAAATCACTATGGTATTAACCCCATGATAGAAAAAGATCAAATACAGTGAATATATAGAAGATAAACTTGATATATGACATTAGTAGTTTTACAAATCAATATAAAAAAATGAATTACTCAATAACTGGTAATGGGACAATTTATAAAGTTTTTCCTCACTGTACCAAACCTACTTCCACTATCAATGGAGAAGGCAATGACATACAGGCAGAAAAAGTTGAGAACCGTATGATTTCACTCATATGTGGGATATAAAACTGCAAGCAACAAATGAACAAGAGAAACAAACAGAGGCTCATAGACACAGACAACAGTTTAGCAGTTACCAGAGGGAAGAGGAGAGGGAGGAAGTAGATAAGGGTAAAGGGAGTCAAACATATGGTGATGGAAGGAAACTTAACTTTGGGTGGTGAACACACAATACAATATACATATGACATATTGTTGAACTGTACACTTAAAACCTATATAATTTTATTAAACAATGTCACTCCAATAAATTTAATTTAAAAAAGAAATAGAAAAGGTAATGACCTGAATCTGCATATCATTCTTAACCCTGTTCACTGTGCATTTCATGATAAGCCCCACTAACTGACTCTCTGCCCCCAACAGCTTTTTTCTTTAGCTGATAGTGGTAATTGAGGCGATGGCTTCTGACATTCTGGTGAGTTACTCAGTGTTTCTGGATCTCTCCCATGTATACAGTAGGTGTGTATATCATTAAATTTTCATTTATTTGTATCCTGTTAATCTTGTCTCATGATAATCTATTAGTCCTGCCAAAGGAACCTGAAGGACAGGATAACTTTCGCTCCCCGACAATGACAACTTTTATATACTCCAGGCAACTTTAAAGGACAATCTAGTGTTATCAATTCCACTTCAGGGTACACACTTAGAGAAACAAGAAAATGTGCAAAAAAAATGTCCACTACAGCATTACATCTAAATTAAATTTTGAAAACAATCTAAACTAATTGTGATAAGTTACATAATTATATTTTAATATATTCATACATTTGTGCATTATACTGAAATTTTAATGAAAGAACTAGAGGTACGTGTATCTACATAGTCAAATTCAAAACAAAATTTTCAAGAAAAGCAAGTTTCAATATGATTATTGCAATTTAATTAGTATAATTGATATATAAAGACTGAAAAGTAGCAAACTATATCATTGTATGATATGTATCTACATGGTAATAACATCTAGCAAATTATAAACATGTTTAAGGTTTAAGAGTGGTTACTACATCTACAGAAGAGAGCAAAAAACAGGATTAGAACAAGTATATAACAGTAGCAGGCGTCGACTTTACGTTCAGAACCAACCTTCTCCCTGCGAGACAGGAGCCCTCTACGAATTCCTGGTCTACAGAGGGCTCTGCTCTGGCATCTTTTGTCAACAACTGTCACCACATGACAAAATATCTGCAAGGATGAAGGAAAACGTCCCATCAGAACTTTTCCTCAGCCCTCTTCAGACCACATTCTGCAGCTCCAGACTTTCTTCTGCAACCGTGGGTCGCTTCCCCAGGCCAGTCCTGAAGGAAACCTGTGCTGCTGGCTGGTGCACCCCTGGGGGTGCCTACTCAGTGGTTAATCTGGAGGCTGCTTGGACAGAGACTGGACTTGAGTGCTCGGCCATCCACAAAAATGTCCGCAACTGTCCTCATGCATAGAGAGAGCGCCAAGTGGGGAAGGAAATAGTAAGGGTTCAGGGGCAGAGAGTTCCACTGTTACTTTTCTCTCAAACCAGCCAATATTAGGGAAAAGAGATATATGTAACGTATTTTGTAAAAAAAAAAAAAACCTGAAACAAATATGAAAAAAAAAAAATCAAGAATTTTTGAGATGGCTTGAGTACATGGGTGTTTATTATTTTCTACATTTTTCTATATTTATAAACTATTTAATACTAAATAATGTTTAAAGTGATTTTAAATGCTCCTCAAAACAGCATAGGAGGGTAACAGAGTCAGTATTGTGCCCATATGGTTAACGTGACTCTGGGGAAATATACTGAAAACCTACTCAGAAAATAATGATTAAATTAAAATTCATGTTTTTGAAATTTTCATATTTGAGTTGATCTTATACATAATGTTCTATCCAGTTAAATTTTCAGAACCTCCTAAAACAGACTAATCAGGTTATCAGTGCATGTTGAATAAATAAATGGATAAATTAATGGGATGAGGTATCTGAGTAATTAGTGACATTTAGAATGTCTACTCGTAGGAAATTAAACCACCTCCGCATTTCTCATGTTTCTTTAATTCTTTTTGCAAATATTCATGAATAACTGCACAATGCTCTGTGTGCTGCCGAGATTTATAAATGAAGACATTTCTGTTTGCAATCTAGTAGAGGAAACAGAAAACACACAGAAAAAATTTATTAACATTGAAATAAGTGGAGAGAGTCCTGGCTGCTTCTGCTACAGACAGGACAGAGGGGGCTCCTATGAAACCAACTGTATGGATAATTAGGAGCTCTGTGAAACAACAAAACAAACAAATCCTACAAAGGTACCTGGAGTCACTGAAAGTGAAAAAAAAGCATGCATATTTTAAAAGGAAGTTGAAATCTGAAAGAAATGATGCAAACCCTGAGATGACACAGAACATGGAACTAGCAAACAGGAATGTTAAAGCACATATTATTTATTCTATGCTATAATGGCAAATACGAATTAAAATGAATCTTAATCTTCTTGTTGAAAATAAGGAAAAAGACTTTCCCCCTCCTCCCTTTTTTTAGAACATTTACATTAGCAAACCTGTAATTACAAATTTGAAATGTACATAAATCTTTTTAAAAGGTAAATAAATCTCTTGTCGGCTTTGTATCTAGAGAGCCTTTTGCTCAAGGACCTGGGAGCTGGCTCTTTGAAAGGTCAACATCAAGGAAGACAGCACCCCTCTGCTTCTGTGGGAGGGCGGGAGCCTGACTCTGGTGGTGGGGGCCTTATTCCAAGTTGCAAAACTATCTCTAGTCATAAAAACAGAAGTTATTTTCATCTTTATTTTGATAAAGTCAACTAACACAGATCTTCAACCCAACCACTAAGTGAATTTAGGATGAATCTCTGTGTGACAAATGGTGTTGTCAAGTGCTCTCCCTTGAGGACTAGTTATCGTTTATTTTGAAAATGTCTATGTAATGGGTGGCATCTACTTGATTATATAAAAGAGTGAGATTTCTGTTTTGCAATCTATTAGCGGATCGCCTGTGATGTACATTACATTTTGGTTTAAGGCTTATTCAATAATACAACTTTTTTTTCCCCTCTAATCCTTTGTGGAGAGGTTTTCTGGGTTGGCAGGAGATTTTACTGTCAATTATATTTCCAAAACAAGTCTGGTGACAAGGACAGGATGTCTAGCAGTTACCGAATTAAGTGGGCCAGTTGAAGGTGTATGACCATGCCACACAACCGTCAGGCAAAGAAACCAGAAAGATAAAGTCTCCCTTGTAGGTCTCTGCTCTTTTGGAATACTATGCAAATTCCAATTTTTTTTCAAATTCAAAACTGAATAAGCATGGCTAATAGAGGCTAGAAGATCCCACTAGAATCACTATATAGTTGGATAATGTGAGAATCCAGAATTTTGCTTCAGGTTTTTCTCTTAAAGAGCTAATAACTTTCTGTCATATCTGGAATGGGTAGGTAAGAATTCAGTCTTGCAGTGGCCTAAGGACAGTTCTTTTGATTTGAACAAATTAATATATTTGCTGGATCTCATCCCAAGCAAATGAATTATTGGTAATATTACAGACTTCAACTCCCTATTTCACACTATACACAAAACACAGTTTAAGACAAATCATAGACTTAATTATGAGAACTAAAACTACAAAGCTTTTAAAAAGAAACATAATAGACTATGCTTATGTTTCTAAGTTAGTTTACAGAAAGCAATAACCAAAAGAAAACAATGATACCTTAGATTTCTTCAAAAGTACAAACTTCTGATCATTAAACATCACCATTAAGGTAGGCAAGCCACAGGGAAATCCTATTTGCACAACACACATCTGACAAAAAGGACTCCTATAACTCAATAATAAAAAGTCGGGGACCCTAAAGATTTGAACAGGCACTTCACACAAACACACATGGCCAAAAACAGGATGAAAAGAACTTCGACATCATTCCTTGTCGAAGAAATAGATACTTAAGATTTATGCATATATTAGTAAGGGTTCTCCAGAGAAACAGAATCTATATGACAGAGGGAGGGAGGGTGGGAGAGAGAGAGGCAGACAGGAAAAAACAAAGAGAGATAGAGAGAAACAGAGAGAGATCGAGATTTTAAGGAATTGGCTCAAGCAACTGTAGAAGCTAGCAAGTCCAAAATCTGAACGATAGCTTGGCAGGCTGGAGATCCAGGAAAGAACTGATGTTACAAATGGTCAAATTCCCTCTTCTTGGGAAGAGGTCAGTCTTTTTTCTCTCAAGGCCTCCAACTGATTCAATGAGGGCCACCCAGATTATAGAGGACATTCTGCTTTAGCCAGATCTACTGATTTATATGTTAATTTCACCTAAAAATCCAGACTCATGTTTGACCAAGTATCTAGACACTGTGGCCTAAGCAGGTTGATACATAAAATTAACTATTAAACTGCATTTCTTTGTAAATTTTACATTAAAAAGATAACTACTGGCCCTAGCTAAATACTATGCCAAAGTATTGGGGGAGGGGGTGTTGTGTTAATGGCTGTAATTTACTTGAAATGAATCAGAGAAATCTGGTGGATGGGTGGATAGACAAAGAGCAAGGTGAATAAATAGAAATGTGATAAAACAATTACCATGGGATGGTAGAGTTTAGATTGTGACATACAGATGTTTATTGTAAAGTTATTTAATGCTGGGGAAAAAAAAATTTGTGTTGAACATATATTTAAGGGTCAAATTAATGGACAAGTGAATTGAGAGAAGGAAGAATCAACGTGAAATCATTTAATCATCATCTATCTGAAGTATGGCCATGATGATGAGGAGAATATCAATCATCAGAGGGAAAACATGGAGATATAGCTCTCAAGTAAGCATAACTGACACTTCAGGAAAAAGAATGGGATACTCTGCTGGAACAGGACACGTCCATAGGAGAATGGCAGCTCCATGTGCCCCATTCCCCATGCAACAGAAACTATCCTTGTTAGCCTTCCATTTACGAATCTGAGTGACCTGAGCCCTTCTCCTTTTCAACATTAAGCTCTATTACTTGCACGTGTGTTCATCTAATCTAATTGTATTAGACTTCACTTGAACTTCAGAAAAGACTTCTCATCTCTAAGCCTCTCTACAACTTATTGTCATCTTCTGGAATTCTACCCTTTCCCCAGCACAGACACCTATCTGTCAAAGCTTAGTTAAAATAAACCGCATTCGATTTCCTGAAATGCCCAAACTATTCTTCTCAGTGATTTATCAAATAACTTCATTTATATTACTTTTATAGCATTTTCCATATTATGTTTCAATTGATTCATTTTTATTATTTCTTCCATTTACTCAATTATATTATATATAAACAACATCCTATTTTTTCCAACTAGAATATAAACTCATTCTAGTCAAGAACTGTGCCTTCATAATTGGTGCACAATCTTGCCTACTATATAAGCTGAAAAATATTTTATGAGTGTGTTAGTTTTCTATTGTGGCCTAGTATAAATTACCAAAAATTTAGCAGATTAAAATATGTATACATTTATTGTTTCATGATCAGGTGTCTAGAAACAGCTTAACTCGGTCCTTTGCTCAGGATCTAACAATTCTGCAATCAAAATGTTTCCTGAGAATGTGATCCTGTTCAGACAGGGCCTCCTCCAGCACCACAGAGATGCTGGCAAAGTTTATTTCCTTGCATCTGTGGGATTTACCATGGCTTGCTCCTTCAAGGCTAGCAGAAGAGAAAAAGTCTTTAACTTCTTCTATCTCTGGTATCTACACCTTCTTCTATAGGGCTCATAGGTTAGATAAGACCTTTCTGATTTACTTAGAGTCAACCAATAAAGGATTTTCATTATACCTGGGAAATCTCTTTACTTTTGCCATATAATGTGATATCATCATAGAAGTGACATCCCTTCAACTTTGCCAAATTCTACTGGTCAGTAACAAGTTACAAGTTCTGCTCACACTAAAGGTGAGAGGGATATACAAGGGTATAGGTCATTGAGGGTTATCTTAGAACTGTACCTGCCATAGGCAGTAACGAATAATATTTATAGTTGCGTAATGCATTGAATATGTCGACAAACCCACTGATGTAGCTGCACATGATACTGAACGAACAGACAAGGAATGGTAAACATGGGTGTCCCCAAAGCACCAGTACATATCTCTGTCATAAGGCCACTAATGTGATTATTGTGGTTATTTCCCAGAAGTGCTTAGTTTCTTAGGATCTTGACGTATTTGCTGTGCCTAATTGTATGCCTGGCTTAATAAGATTTCAATAATGGATATATTAATACTCAAAATATATAAAACATTAGGAATGACCTTTGGGGGAACGCACCTGCATGTTAGCGATTGATAATAAAATACTTCTGTAACAGAAGATACTGAAGTCTAAATGTATTAGATAGCATGGAATTCTAGTTATAGTCAGAGGCATTTTTGCACTCAGCCTTATTGGCTATTTTTCCAAACCGTTGCCCAAATCTTGCTAAGGTGCTGAAAACATAATACTGCCATGTTTTAAAATTAAAACAGCATTTTGTATTTTCATTGGAAACAAAGAAATATACATACTATAAAGCAAATTTCCTGGGGGCATAATGTAATTGTGGTTCAGAGGATTTTATATTTAAGGGTTTCTAACTCTGATTTACAATAATAGTCTATGGTTAATGAACTAACAAATTTCTTAAAAGCATGTTTTCTCTACTCCAGCGTACAATGAGCAAATAAAAACAAAACTCGAAAGGGAAAAACGGTATTGGCCTTTTTTTCTTTGTTGTTGCTGGCAGACAATAATTGGCTTTGTCCCAATTCATAAAATGTTAATGCGATATTTAAGTGGCACATTAGTGCATCCCTTGTATGGAACACAATTTATTGCCAGTTCTCTCTTTTTGTGAATCTCTTCTCTTTATATTATAAAACGGTTGTTGTAAATATAAGTATGTCAGAAAAAGTGGAGTAAGACTGTTTCATAATGCATCACACTTTCTCATAAGTTATTTTATTAAAAGCAGAGTAGTTTTGTAAAACAGTCCAAAGATCCTATCTATAGGCAATTTTTTTTTAATTTAGAATTAATTTTTAAGTACTATAGTAAATTATATTTCCAATAGGATATATATTCATTGAAAGTGTAACATGGTATATAACTAAAAGATGATGTTTGTAGTTACTAGATCAAATAAACCAACACTTAAAATATTTTATTTTTTCACAATTATATTTTTATGAAGCTATTAAAAATGGAGCTATGTGAAATAAAATACTCATTCAGGCAAGAAATCGCTCTGAATACATTTTTTCCCCCATCTTAATTGGTCAGCGAAAAGGTTGAAAAAAAATCTAGAATTTTTTTTCTGGGCCTATTGATGTAAATAGAACAAATATTAGTAATAAATGGAGATAGTGGAATGTTGTCACCGAGAGCACAGAATCTGGGTTTATCCTACCAAGGATTAAACCTGTTTTTGATGACTGCTAGTCCTGTAAGCTTGAGCACTTACTTATTCCTCTTTTTGGTTTCTTCATTTGTATAACAAAGACGATGAAAACACTTGCTTTAGAGAATTGTTGTGAATGTTAAGTGAGTAATTATGTGAAGCATGCAGAATAATGACTTTCATGGCATAAGCTGTTTAAGCGTTGCAAGTATTATTATCATCTCTTATTTAGAATGTTTTATATGTATAGACACATTCATTGTATTTTTGAAAATAAGAATGTTATAATGTGGTCACTTTATACTTCAATTAAATCACAGTATAGCAATAGGATAGGAAATACAAAGGCCAATAACAATATTAGACTATGTTCCCCTAACAGTTTTCAACAAATCTTTTTGTCTGATTTGTAGCAAATCATACACCCTGCAGATCAAGATACTGAGGCTAAGTGATAATTACAGACTTGCCTCTGTGTAACACAAGTAAGTGGAAAAGGTGAAATTATGTAACCTCAGAACCAGCTCAAAAATGGTACAATCTGTTTAATGAGATACTGAGCTGCTTTACAAAGATAACAGACCAAAACCACAAGTCAGGTGGCCTAAGACCACCTGGAGGAGAGATCTTTAACCTCTGGCTTCATCTAGAACCAGTCTCGCCTGCTCCTGAGCTCCCACCAAAAGACTAGAATATAACAGGATATTGAATACCAGAACTATTTCAGAAGCAGAGGGTCCGTTGTCCAGGAAGATTCTGTATTGACACCCCTTACCATAAATGACCAAGCTCCAAGATCCTCCAACTGAAACCTGCACCATGAGTGTTTCTGCATACCTCTTCCCTCTATACCCTTAAAAAATCTGCCTCAAACCCTAGATCAAGGAATTTTGGGCTTTTGAGCATTAGTTTCCCATTCTCCTGGTGAGGCCATTCATAATAAAATAGCCAATCTTTCTCCGCTGCAATTCTTGGCGGGCAGTGTTCCGCACTCAGTTGACAACATCCGTGACAATTAATTGTGGTTTCTAAATCCAAACCCCATACTTCTCATCCTACTTGAACTATGTAAATAGAAACTACCATGTATTATTATTATTTTTGTTTCTTACCTCATAAAATTAGTGGTGATGAGTGTTTCTTACTTTGGGGCTGGTCTTTTACAGGAATATTTTAATACAAAATGTATAAAGGGGTAATTTCTCAGTTAATCAGAAAGCAGTACTGAGGAGAAAAGTTTTATTCTCAACTCAGATTATTGAATTAAATATATTCAATTCAATTGAATAAGACATATTCAATTTTTCTAAAAATTAATGAAATAGAAGATCTGTATTAACAAACTTCACCACGGAGACTTGAAAATGAATGGCAAGCATAAATTGCTTAACTTCAAATTATTACAATTTATAAGCTCTGTACTGGGTCTGAAGAGTAAATAGGAAAAATATCATTTCACAAGTTTAGGCTTAAAGGTAATAAGAAGACTGCAGATATTGCTAAAGATAAGAAATATATTAATCATATGAGCAGTAGGAACACACTGTTTGTTTTTATATATATATATGTGTGTATATATATATATATGTATATATATACATATATATATATATATACATATATATATAAAAACTTTACTCACAGTGGCTAATGAGAGTTCATTCTCTGTTTCATTTCTTACGAGTTATTATTGGCTTTGCATTATGAAAATATAAAAGAGCACACTTATGTTATAAGAACACACACTAGTCATCCCTGTGGTCCTCTCCAAGGAGCATTTTCTGCTAACACCGCTTACCTCTTTAAAACAATCGTATTGGATTAATTTACGTTTTTTAATATTATGATATTTTGTTCAGTCACTGTGGAGCTAGACTTTCCTAACGTACCTTGAAGTGGAATGAAGATCATCACGGATGGTAACGGAGCTAGGGCACGAATCAGTTCTTTGGACGTAAGAATCCACACACCAAACACAGTTCATCTCATTTGTAACACAAACACTGGGTTCTACTACTTAGGATTACCTGAACTTTTTGACTTTGTTCAAGAAGAAACAACAATGTTAGGACCATAGCTATGTATGTGAATAAATATCTAAGTTATATAGAAAAAAAAATACCAGGCCGTTTACGCCTCAAAGCTTCCAATGTGGGTGAGAGGGGAAATGGGTTGTGGAATACAGTATGGGAAAAGATGTATCATTTAACAGCTGAAGAAATTAACTTTGTTTAAAAAAATTCTAAATAGAATTTGAAAACAAAAAGAATCTCAGTAAGAAGGTCAGCAAATGCAAAAAATGGGCAAAAATTAAATATACCTCCCTTTCCTTAATGAGAAGAAAATTAGTTCTACTCCTGAGAACCTATTCTCAGGAAGAGAATTGTGAGAAGAACACAAGAGAAAGAGCCCAAGATCAGAAGAGTTAGTAAGACACAATATGCTAGAAATCTAAAAATCCTTTATCCTTGTGAAATAAAGGATTGATGATGATATCCCCCTAGTAGAGTGTACTAATTCTCTCTCTTTCACAACAACGTTTAGTGTTAATTTCATATTTTTCTCCTTTTCCTCACTTCCCACTGACTTAGTAAACTATACAAATGGGGTGTTTAGTCCTGTGACACACAATAACTGCATTGATTCTATGATGTACCAACCAAACCTGGCAGCTCCTGGAAAGGAAATAATCATCGGGCTCAGCAATCAGGTTTACACAGACATGAATCTGGATTTTTCCAATCAGAGCCGAATCCTTCATCATTCCTAATGGGCATTTTTCAGACATCTCATGGGATTTCTCAGCAGTATTTAGCCTTGTTGACTACTCCCTTCTTGAAACACCCCCTGCTCAGAGTTTCAGGATGCACTTCCCTCAGGCCACTAAATGTCAGTCGTCTTTGTGGGCTTAGTTATTATTGTTCAGAGTTCCTCAAAGATTAGTTTTAGGTCCTTATCTCTTTTCACTCCATGGGAGAAGCCACCCTTTCACTCATATTCTCTTGATGAGAGTCACGTGGCTCTAGTTAAAGGCAGAAGCCTGTGATTGTGGTCTATCAATGTGCCAAGGAAGAATAAAACATAGACGTGTTTATTAACTAGCAATAATGAATTATAGCTAATACAAAAAATATATTAATAGAAACTTTACAGCAGAACCCCAGGACTTATATATGGTTACCCAGGACTTACATATGGTTCAAACATGCCTAAAGTGTCAGAATTCAACTACCTAATATAACATGGAATAGACTTTACAAACTAGAAATTAGCCAGGATTCAGCTGTCAGTTTTCAATGATGTTGTTATTTGCTAAATATTAATAAGAAGTAAGAATATCTTTATGACAAGATTGACTGATAATTTGCAGAAAGCAATTAAATAAGTTTCTACTGATTGGGAGGTCAGGGAAGAACCAAGTTAGATTAGTACAAGTACTTATGCCCTTTCTGGAAAATCTGCTTCAAGCTCCAGGCACTGTATTTTTCCTGTATTGGAGCTTAATTTGGACAGAAAAATAGAATTCAGCTATATTGGCTAATCTTAGAAAACACAAGATAATATTTCTAAAGTCCCTTTCAACTACAGCACTTCAATTTTGGGGGTATTAAATGAATTAGATATTACAAAAAATTCCTTTGCAATGAGTCAGGTTTTGTGATGAGAAACTGAATATATATAAACTGGCAGTACTAAATAAACAAAGTTACAATTAAAGTTATTGAGGAAATAAAATACTTTTGAGCATGAGATCATACCTTTGGTTGTATGAATTCTGAATTTCCATTTTTTATGAGGAGATATATGAGGCTCATTAAATCTATCTACAAATTATAAATTTTACCGATGTAAATTATGTGTATATAAAGCTTTTTTGTGAATTCCACATAGCCAAATACTTTTCCTAGAAAGCTCTTATTTTTGTTGAACTTTGGTATCTGTAGCTATTAATGGTTGCGAATGTCAAACAGATACAGTTCTGATATAAATGTCTCTTGATATTGTCATTACATTCATGAACAACGTGAAAGTAAAACAGCAAAGACAATGTCAGAACTTCATTCTTTCTTCAATTACAGGATTGTATATTTAGTAATTTAGCATAAATCTTCACAAGCCTAAATATCGAGTTTTTATTTTGTTGAGAAAGTCTACGGATACTTGTCTCTTTTCTTATCATTTTTTTCTTTTCTAAAATTTAATTGCACATAGTATATAAATGTCTACTTCATTATGTTTCACACTGAATAATACAGGTATTTCATTATTTGTTCAAATATTCTAAAATTGATGGACATCAAGTTGTTTCTGGCCTTATCTATATTTTTGACTAGGCTATTTCTATCAGTATAAAACTTTCTGGTACATAATAAATAAAACAAAACTAAATCTTTGTCAGGATTACTAAATGATAATTTATTAAGTTATTACACTCCTATGTAACAACACTGATTTCCTCCATAAAAGATAGTTTGGAAATGAAGTTTTAGTTTTATCGTACACTATTTGACCAACATCTCTTATTCTGCCTCAGATAAAAAGGCTTTGCTTGAGCAGGGACTTATTTCACAGAATGGAGACAAAGAGGAAAAGACAATAAGTCAAGAGACAGAGACAGAGTTCTACCCTATTTTTTCAATAAGCTGATCAGTGCAGAAACTTTTTAAAAAATCACAGCATGCGTTGTCTATTAAATTATTATGTGCCTCAGCTACCATTTAGAAGACTGAATTATACCCAGTGTGGCTGTGATTACTTTGATATAATAAGGAAGCTACTATTCCATGTATTTTACATTTAAGACTTTAAAATTTTTTTTAAAAACTGTGCTTTCTGCATCATCTAAAGTTAAATGATGCATCTGAAAATTCTAACACAGAGAAATCTCTATTTTGTTCAAATATGGCTTGACTGATGTCACCCTGCCTCAAGTGTATTAGTTAAAAAACGGTGCAAAGAGAACAGCTATCAGGGTGAGAAGTCTGAACACATTTTTGCAAAGTAACCTGGCGCCGACAAAATGCATTTAATTATGTTCAAACTTCATAAAATTGAGTTCATTAAGTTAGAATTTTTTAATAATTATAGTTAAGGAAAACATTATTTATACCTATTGAATAAAGCACCTATAGAAAGCTAGGAAGATATAAAGATTTTAATAAAATGAGTCATAAGTGTTTCAGCATTTCAATTTTCTTCTGAAAAATGAAATTAGGAGAACCTGGACACCTCGTTTCTTGCCCTGCAACCTGAAGTCATGGAAGAAGACCGAGACTGGTGTTCCGAGCATTGATCTGTTTCTCTTTCCTTCCTGCTGAACTTAACCACCTCATTTGTTTTCATGGGAATTTTGTGTGACACCATAGAGATAATTGTGCTATAGCTTGAGATAAGACATTGAAATCTATACCTGTGAAAAGCAACTAGAATTCACTTAAAGGAATAAAAACTGATTTTCTGTATAGCAATTCACTTAAAGGAATAAAAACCGATTTTCTGTATATACTGATGGTTGCCTCAGTATAGTCCAAGAAGTTCCTATCTTTATACAGAATAATTAACTCTTAGCAAGATACCTCACAACCAATAGTAAAACATGTCAACAGGAAATGTAATTAACGGTCACAATTCACATATTTACCATGTATGTAGCTATTAATCATATGGTAAAGTATAAAGGAAATATTAAGATAAATGTAATCACATTTAAACTGAGGAATAAAGTCAATCCGATTTTTACCAAAAAAAATTAACATTATAGGATAGCATTTAACGCATTCTGATTCTCTAGAGATTACCTTTTGGCAAACATGGGATGCCACATTTTCAATTTATCTGCCGTATATATTGACTCTAAGTCTCTGATGAGAAGAATTTTTATGAAACATAACTCTACATTTTCTTCAATGAGCGCATTCTCATAATGCAGTAAAAACACCTTTAACATTAATTAATTAAAATTAACACTAATTAAAATTAATCATCTAAGCCATAAGTGGCCCTTTTCCAACAATGTCCTTGAGATCTCACTGAATGTTATTAGCAAACATTTCATTTTAGTGAATGTAACTTCCAATCGAGTTACTTCCCATCCAGTCATTTTGTCGCGGACATATGTAGTGACATAGTTCGATATGTCACTAAGGGTCATTCCCCTTATTACTGTTTACAGATTCTTAAACAAAGAAAAACGTAATAAACAATAAACTAGATTTCTCAAAGTAAACCTCTTATTATTTTACATCCCATAAACCCTCATACACAGAAATCACTGCAACATTACCAGAAGAAACACTGAAAATTATCCCTCCTTATTCTCTAGAAACTATCTTTGTAAGAAAGACACACATTGCCTCTTTCAGATCTATGAGATTCTTTTAGAGCTGAGTGAATGCCCTAATCTTGCAGGGTGTTTCAGATTGCTCCTGTTCCTGGCTCAGGCATCTTCATTCCTGTGCCTGGAAGTCTAGTCAACAGTTTGACGAGCTCACTTTTCCATCTTCCCAAAGAAGATGAAAGGCCTCATTATCAATACATTTCTAAGGCTTCCTCTATGGCAGGTTGAAGATTTTAGGATGCACAGATTACTTTTTAGCTTTTGCTAACCATCAATCACAACTATAAAATAGTTTCTGAGGAATTTAGAATACAAAAATGAAAAAGGAATAAAGGTGGTCAACAAGGAGAAAAAAGGAAGAAAAAAAAGGAAAGGTAGAAAAAAACTGGAGATGGAAGAAGGATAGGATAAGTGAAGAGGACAGGAGACAGATGAACAAACAGTGTGTGAATAGCTGGGGGTGAGGAAGAGACATACCCCCACACTATACGCAGTGTAATACAGTGTTTAAGCTTATAGACTTTAAAACCAGACTAGCTGGATTCACATCCAAGTTCCACTACTTCATGACTAAAAGACAGTGAGAAATTTGTTTAACTTCTTCAAGCTTCATTTTTCTCATTCAAAAAGTGAAGGACCTTACTACAGTATGGTAAGCAGTATTAAATTGAGACGCACTGATGTGCATAGCTTACGTACCCTTGAGAAAAGAACTGCTTCACGTGTCTGTGTGCCAAATGCATAGTTGGTTTTTGCAGATGTTGAATGATTTAGACATGAGTTCATTTCAATTTACTATATTACACACAGTGGAGTGAGTATTCAGGCACCTCCAGAGTACACTGTTCGAAAAGTAGGAAAGATGGACTTTTTGTCAGTGGATCTTCAGAGTTTCTAATGTACCCTTCATTTGCTCTATCAACTATCCTCACTTTCCAGACACTCTTAATTTAAGAATGATGGATCAGATCAGTGTAGCAGGTTCCCTAATATGTTATCATATGTTTTGTTCCTTCATTATACACCGTTTTATTTTTACAGATTATATAATGCGATTACCTAAATTTGATTATTTTCTTATCATTTTATAATATTGGCAACACATCTTAAACACTGGGCATAAATACTATGTTTCAGTTTCAGAAACTTTCAGTTTTAGAAAAGTTACAGTTGACAAAAAGAAAATAAACCACTTATAGATGATCCATATGTCAGCTGGCAGCCTTTGTTATAGATTTGGGCAAATTTGCCTTGAATCCCTCTTTTTCAATCTAACACGATTTTCAAATGCCTCCCAAAATATTAACTCCGAGATGCATATCTCCCTATATTTCTCATCATTTGTGAACCATAATTAATCATTTGCTTTTTTCCATCTTTTAATTTAACTGTTCCATCATGGTATTAAGACCCTCTGGGCTTTATAAAGAAAATAATAAGCATTACCACTGAAAGTTTTTGAGTTTAATAGACTTTTGCAGAAGTTCGGAACATCATCCCAAAATATGCCACTTTGGCATAGTGATTATTTTGAGTTGAAAATACTCAAGAAAGAGTTGGTGCAAGAAGGACATTCTGAACATCCTTTGCACCACCCCCCTGAAAGAAGATAAATCTTCAATGAAAGGTATTCTACCTGTACCAGGAGGATAGTAGGCATCCCTATCACCAGAGACAGGGAATTTAGGGCCAAGAAGGCTGTATAAACAAATTCTGTTACTCTACACCATTTTACTACTCCTAGATCAAACCCCTTAATCTTATCAATTCTTCATAAATATATCATTCCTTTGTCTAAAACATCTAAAACCTTCTTGCTTTGGTTACTTCCTTTAATTTTATCTTTGTAGTGCTCTCGTTCATATGTAAAGTTTGTTTTTTTCCTGTTAATCTGTCTTTTTGTTATGAGAGTCTCAATTAAGACCCTAAAAGGGTAGAGGGAAAATTAATTTTCTTCCTTGCCACTTTGCTTACAATTTTAGATTATCCTCAAGAGTAAATCTATTTCATAGTTTATTCTTGAATTCCTTTTCTGAATCCCTATTCTTCTCTCTCATTCTTGTTTTATCTTCATTCCCTCCTTCTAAAACCATCCTCATGAACTTTAAATATTCTCAGCATTGCAAAGAGATTTGGTTCCATAGCCAATTCTCTACCATAATGTTCAATGTAGCAAAAATCATCCAATAGTTCCTAACAAAAACATGGTATATGCATGCACATGTGCATGGTGAAAAGAAAAACATAAATAACTGTGATGTATGGCATATATGTAGTGTCGGTTAGTCATTTAGTGTTAGAGAATTTTAGAAAAGAGTATTTATGTGGAATTAAAACAGTGAGAAAACGATTCACAGTAGGATTTGGGATAGGTTCTAAAGGCTGGTTGGATCTGGGCAAAAAATGAGGAAGAGAAATAATTTAAAATATGCAGTGAACAACATGAGAGAGAAGGAAGGGGGTCAGGGGGCAGAGAGAGAGAGAGATTGAGAGAGAGAGAGAGTGCTCTGTCTGAAGTTTAAAAGTTGTTCTACCTGAGAAATTTAAACTAGCTACACTTTTGTCAAGACATCTTTGTTCTACCATGAAAAGATCCCTCAAATTAAGAAAGGTGGGTCTTAAATAAGGTGGCACAATTTTAAAATCATTATTTCTCATTTTAAAAAGCAAACAATATAGCTTCTTAACCAAACAAATCTGAATGTTTTTAATGGTGAGACTAATTTTCTATAAGCGTTTGTCTCATAAAACATATATATATATAAGCATAATTACATATTTGTGTGTATGTATATATAAATATATGTGTGTGTGTGTGTGTGTGTGTGTAAGATACACATAAGATGCACAATGTTTATCTTAAAGCATTAAGTAGGCATTATCACACTTTCCACTGCTGAAATTCCATAAAACTTGCTTAATGTCTTCACAGTCAAAGCAATTATCTCTATCACTGCCTAACTGGGCAGCTTGTTCTCCAGAGCAAAATTAATAGATATCATTTAATGGTCAGAGCTGTTTCTGACCTTTCCATGACTCCAGGGCACTGAGACTGTTTGTTCAATCCACCATACTTACATAAAAAGCTGCTGCCAACAGCTTGGATTTAGCATCAATTTGATAACAGAAGGTCTTTCTCAGCAGGGTCAGAGCACTTGGCATGTGCAGTACCACGGCAACAAGAATTGTCGATATTATAAAAATGCAACCCAGGACACTGGTATTAAAAACAAAAATGTGCAGCTAAGCTTTCTCCCAAGAAACATAGGATATATATATTATCTCTGCATCTGAGCTATAATATATTTTTCAGCTGAAATGAATAAGTTATGAAATAAACAGATAAACGAATGAAATAGAAAACCTGTGTAATTCAAGAACTTGTGAAGCAAATCAGACTACGAAAAAATGCAATATTTTATAGCTATGCTATGCTTCATATATCTAAAAATTGAAAATGTATCTGTTACTGAAAGGACACATTTCCATAGATAAAAACAAATATGTAAAAGTATATGCAGCTTCTTGAAGTTTTTCACTTTCCTGTGAATATACATATAGTAGTATATTTAAACTGAGAAAAATGTGGTAGGAATATGTCAGCTCAGAAAACAATGTGAGAGCATTGATGTTTTCTACACGACACCAAATGAGCTGAATTTTCTGAGAAAAACTTCCAATTATATGAATATTGTGTGACTAAATGTTATTTTCTTTTAAAATAAATTTTTAAATAGAAAAATTAACTATAAACAGTTTAGCTCTACTTAAGATTTTAAAAAATGAATTTATCTTTCTAAGAAACATGCCCTGTAATGTATCAATGTGTTTATCGGACATTTATTAATAATAAACACATTTTTAGATAATCAGACTATATATATCCTTTGACCTGTATTGTTATTGAATTTTTTTTTAAATTTTAATCATTAATAGGACCAGCCCTATAAACAATTATAAAAATAATATAATCGATCATCCATCTTTAAAATTATTTTTAAATTTACTTTCGCAACAAAACATCAGAATACAAATGTATTTTCTAATGTCTTAATATCTCAAAAAAAAGGTGCCCGAAAATAGATTATAGATATTACAGTAGGATTCTTGCCATCCCTTCTGATATATATACATAACTAGCTAATCCCATCAGTATCTAAAGTCATCAGAAAGTATGAATTCGACATAAGTTAAAAAAAAAAGTTATTGTGAGAAGATTAAGTCTAGGAGCAAATATCATCATCAGAAACTTGGTTTTTCTAGGTCTTTATAAATTGAATCCCAGTGTCGAACTCTATTTTCTCATTTTTCCCTGTCCTTCTTTTATTGTTTTGCCCAGATTCTTCTGTTTGGTGATAACAAAGGCTTTTAAATTACTGATCTGAAGATAAAACTGCCAAGAGCAATTTTGTTAATGGATCTTTTCAAAATGGTTTAGTAAAAAAAAAAAAAAGAAAGCCAATTTGTTTATGCAAACTTATCTTTGGTAACTAATATATTTTCAAATAAACAATAACTATTGAGAGCTGAAATTTTGAAACAAAATATAATTCCCTTTTGTGGAGCGTCATGGTGTTAATATTTGCATTTCTTTTATTTAAAAGGGCAAAAAATATATTCAGTAAATATAAAAAGAATGTACTGACTTTTCCTTGATTATCCTTGTTGGTGTGAAAGGCAAAATGTCATTTCATTGTTTGAACAGGAGACTATCAGCAATATTAGCTCTTTGAGAAGAGTTTTAGCATCTTCAAAAATATCTTTTTATTTTTATGACAATCAGACAAGCTTTCAAATTTTTCATCAGATGGTAAAGTGTCAGGTAGCCTAATTGATTTACTGGTTTCCTAAAATAAATAATTGCTCAGAAATTAATATTTTTTCATCTTCACAATAGCCTTATAAATGTCATTTAGACAATGAAACAGAAAATCCATTAGTATATATTTAGTTGGCAGCTCTGAATGCTGTATAATGTATTTTTAAATATCTATTTGACTGAATTAGTGTTGCTATGTCCTCGTCCATTGGAATTACATTTAAAGTTTCAATGGATGGTGTGCTCTTATACAAAGTCACTTTTCATTGTAAAACCATAATGATTATAATCAAAATCAATTTCAAGGGCTCCAAGCCCTTTAGGACTACCACACTGGCCAAAATAATGGAAAATTAAAATGATTTAAAATCCATTTTAGCCCTGTGTATCTTAAATATTATACTTTATCACATTATGTAAATTACATATATTTGCATCATAGTCTAGTTTAACAGCCTCTTAAGTCCTCATGCAAGTGATAAGGGTGACATACTATCCACTTTGTAATGAGTGCATAAAATGATAATTTTGTAGGCAAACATTCCCATCTCTCTGGCAGATGGCATAAAAGGCTGTTTTAGAAACCTTTCAAAGCAAGTCGAAATAGTCTGATAATGAATAAATAGCAGATGGCGTCACTGTAAATTTTAGAAAACACAGAATACTCACTCAGATTTTTCTGAAAGCAAACTTTAGCCAAATTTGTACCAATATATTTATTTTTAACTTAATCTTCTCATTACTTCATATGGATCAGAACTCTCAAATACTGTCATAATTAGAGAAGGTGCCTTTAAATGATCCACTAACAGTATTTATCTATTTTGATTGTAATCATACAAGACAATGTGGTAATAGTTTAAGTATATTTATATATTTTTTTTAAATAGAAAATATATTGTGTCCTAAAAATTATACTGCAATTGTCTTCAATTTAATCTTTCCTCTTTTTCAAAAATAAAAGTTTACAGTTTTAGGTAACAGGTTTATATGTTTGTTCTCATTTTTAAAAATTAATTGATTGCATGAATTCCAGAAAGAATTTATCTCCACACTTTTATTCAAGGATGGACTGATTGTTCCCATTGGAATAATGTGAAGTTTGCCCTTTGGCTTAGTTTTATGCATTTGTTTTTAGTTTTGGTTGTCTACATGTTTTATGACTTCTCATGTCTTTTAATCGTCTAAAATAAAACTTACCAATGGGTTTCCTTCATTTTTAATTTATTTCAGAGCTCTGAAATTGTTAATGTAGTTCAGATTTTGGTGATAAATGTTGAGAACTCTTGGGAACTAGACAACTGTCTGATATATAACATGTCAGTTTAAAAACATTATAAAAACCTTTGCCTTAAGTTTGGCTAAAATTACATAATTATATACTATCTGTTCGACAAGCAGAGCAATGATGTTTTTAAGAATATCTGAAAGGCATTTTTTTAACTAGAATATAATCTGGAATAAGTATAATTTGTAATGATATACTTGAAAGAATCCTTTTTTATAGTTGAGATGTTTATGCTTAACTCAAAATTAAATTTCAGGCATTTCGTAATTTAAATTTTTAGTTCACTGTGTAGTAGGTAGACGTATGGTGGAATGTAAAAAAGGTTCTATAAGTCTTTGTCAATTGTATTATAAACAGGGCTCCATCTGGAAGACTCCTTCCTTTTGTACTATCCCTGAAAATATAGATGCTACTTTGAGGTTTAATAATCCAAAGCTCTCTTTCCTACAAAAATAAAAAGTTTCCTTTTATTCTTTTATGCTATTAATTGCATTTTCCATTTTTAACATTTAATGATCAGTAAATGATATTATTTCATAACAGCATATTTAAAAAGAGTTAAATGAAAAGCACATTGTATGTAAATATATTTGTCAAGTTGCTGTGATGGAATTTACATTAAAAGTACTTCACACATAGTATGAAAAAGGTATGCACATTTTTTAAAAATCTACATCCAAGTCTCAGTTGGTTTGATGTGGATTATTCTAATTATAATTGATTCTGTACTAGTGGTTAGTTAGCTTTTGATATATCAGAGATAAACAGAACGGACGTACTTGTTTAAATACCTGAAATATAATTACCAAAACCTATACTTAAGTGTTAAATAACATAGTGAAGCTGGAAACAATTCTTTAATGAATATTTTGACTGGTCTGGCAGAGGTGGACAACTGACAGCCAAAGTCATGCTGCCATTTCCACAGAATACACTGTGTCTGGAGATACATGTGCCCAACCAGGTTCTGACTTAGCATCACCAGTGGAACACAGGAGGAATTAACATGTACCCTTTCTGTGCCAGAGGCAAATTTCAAAAAGTACTTTCACATTCTCTGACTCCTTTTTCCACTAATTTCTGTATATAAAAAGTAGTTGTACATTCCCCAACTCCGTTTTTCTAATTTGGAGGCATAAGTGATACGATGATTCTTACAGGATGATAAAGCCAAAGATCTGACAAGCGTGGAGGTACCTACTAACCAGAAAGATCATACAGGCCCATTTTTGTTGCATGAACAAGGCATGTAAGCCATGCCAGCCCAGAGGACAAATGCCTTCACGGTATTATGTGAGAGTTAAGATTCCACTCTACCCATGTGTTCCCACTGCTCACGGGTCTTCTCAGTAACTTGGGGCTTTTCTATCTGTAACCTTCTGTAATCTGTAGAGATCAAAATATTTTTGCATCTTGGAAGAATATGTTTCACCAGTGACTTCTCTAGGTGCCTAATGGCACACAATGGGAGTTTACCAAGAAAAGTTTGTTTTGTTTTTCTTTCCTATACTGCATGCACATAAATGTTTAAACGTACAAAATAATTTGGTCCAAAGATTGGATTTCATTTAAATATTTCACTAGGTAACAAATTATTAAATAATGGATGTACAGCTTCCATGTGTATCTTAACGGAGTAATTTATTGTTATATATTCTGTTAAAAAACAAAATTCAACTGAGCAAATTTAAAGATCGAATTGGCTTTATTCAATGATTCATGAATCAGGCAGCATTCCATCTGGCAGATAGGAAGGAGCTCTAAAGAGCTATACAAAATGAAAAGTTTTTATAGGCAGAAGGGGGTGGGAAAATGACATTCTAGGAAAGAGTGGATTGTTTCAGGCAAGGTCACCTTCCTTCAGGGGACAGGAGAGGTCTGTTAGGTGGATTACCTCACCGGTGCTGACCAGGTGTTCAAGGCCGACTGGTTCAAGGCCACCTTCCTGGGAGAGGCTGAAACCGCAATTATATTAAATATTAAGTCTTGGTTCGCTGATGGAGACTTAGCATTACTGACTCCACTTTGGTCCTGTTTTTTCTTTTTTTTTTTCAATGAATCTTTTTGATCACACTCTCAGTTAACTAAGAGATGTGATCAAAATTTAAGGCATTTGTGCCTCTTCTAATGACTGTGCTGTAGTTCTCATAGCTTTTAGTGATCCTCTATGTGATGTTCACAGGTCAGAATTTTTTTTTTTTTTTTTTTTTGCTGACTCTGTGGTATTCATAGGTCATGACTTCAGGCTCACAGTTTTTTAGCTGGTCATTTTTTTCATTCCTTTTCTAGTGTTCCAGTCTTATGGAGATTATTTGCTTGCTGGTTCGTGGCTGTGAACATGTATTTAAAGCTTTTGAGAGAATACAATATACCAAGGAGACTACTATGCTTATTATAGACAGGATAATTCCCAATGTTAGGAGTGTTCTTCGGAGCCATGGTCCCCGAGATTTAAACTAATTGAGATCAAATAAGTCAAAGACTCCATTGAAGGAGTCACTTTCTTAAGCTAAGTGGCTTTTTCAGTGATTTTATGTAGCTGAATTTTAACTTGCCCAGAAGTGTTAACCCAGATGCAGCAAGTAGCGTTGGCCACAGCACAGGCATTTCCTTGCTCAGCTAAAAGATAATCAAAGGCTATCCTATTCAAGGATGGCTTTGACCAGAGTCTAAGGATTTTCGTTGGGCAGCTATTGTCTTGGCAATGGATTCTGTAATATTTTCAAGAGTTGAGGAGAGGTTCCTGATCGTGGCCTAACCAGGGGAGTAGAGCCTTGTCAAAGGAAGCAAATCCTGAAACATGAATACCTCCTGGTAGGTCCTTTCTAAGTCAGCAATGTAAATTCAAAGGTGTTGACCAATGAGGTATTTCAGTCCATTTGTGAACAGTTAGGGATACAGTCAGATAACCTAAGAGACACTTCCTGGTTATATGCCAGCCATCTAAATATTCATAGGCCTAAGGAGAATAATAACCATCACAGACAAAAATAAACTCTGTCAGGGCACAAACCATTTCCACTGTTAGGAGACATATTTTCAAAGATCGTTACATTTGCGTGTTCAAGCCAGAGGTCAGTGCATTCAGGAAGTGATTCTCTGAGCCTGAAACAGTTGTTCTAAATACCTTGCAAAGACAGATAGTATTGGTAAGCTCTTTTTTGTGATTGGGGGCAGATCTGATTTAGATAATCATGCGAATGTGGAGGTGCAAATGTGCTAAGACTTATGTAGGTATCTGTGTCTATTTGGGCAAGTACGGTTATGATCAGAGAAAAGTGAAAACAAGGTACTGGATATTCTAGCCATAAAAGTTGAACTTGATAAGAGACTTCTAATGGGGGGTGGTCATTAATGGTAGTTTGCGGTGACATTGGGAATAGAAGAGAAATTGGCCACAGGAAGGAGCAGGGAGTTTCTAAAATTGGGGATAGATCAGAACCATCGATGATGAATTCAGCAGTCTAAAACATTACTCCCCACCCCTCCCCCGCCAACAATGGACTGAGAGGTACGGTCAATGCAGATAATGGCACTTTATCATTCCCAGCTGATGCCAGAGGTATAGAAAAGAAAGAGAAAAAAGGGCTTCATGTTCAGTTATAGTCTTGATCCAGAGTCTTGGGTGCAAATAGTTTACACTAACGTCAGCTATTTCTCTTTCTCATCAGTTTGGTTTGGAGGGTTCCAATGTCTGTCAGGGACCGGATGTCAGGTGGAGCCTTTTTAGCTATGAGATGTGTACCCACGGCTCACTGGCTTCTAGTTTACAGAGCGTCAGTGGTCAGGAGCACTTGGTAAGGTCCCTACCAATGGGGAGCAAGGGCTGTCTTCCTCTGATGACATTTCCAGAATAATCAGTCACCAGGCTCTAGACTATGAACCACAGGATCCTTCGAATTGAGATCTGAGAAGGCTTCTCAACTTGCTGATGATACACTTTAGCATAAGACATTGGGGCTTTACAGTAGCTTATCACATTAGCATGACACAACAAGGAATTGGCAGAGTTGTACACCAACAGACATGGGTCTACCAGTGACTATATCATGTGGAGTGGGTTTTTGTTTCCAAAAAGGGGTACAGCAAACAGTCAGCAAAACCAGAGGTAAGACTTTAGGCCAAGGGAATCCAGTAGTTTCAGCAAGTTTGGAGCGTTTGAGTTCAAGGATAGCATTAGTTCTTTCAACCTAGCCTGATAACTGAGGGTGACAGGGACAACAATAATTCCAGAAAGTTTTTGTTATGGCTTGTATGATTTGCCCAGTGAAGCGAATGCCTCAGTCACTGGAGATTGCGGAAGGTGTACCCCAAGTGGGAAACATGTTCTCCAACAGTTTCTTTGCCACTGTGAGAGAGCATCAGTCTTGCAACAGAGGAAGGCTTCAACCATCTGAAAAGAGGTATTCAACCATCCGAAAACATGCATTCAATAACAAGGATGTAGTGATAAACCAAACTCACTGGCAGCTGAATGAGTCCAGCTGCAGGTGTTCAAAAGGTCCAGAAAAAGGGGGTCTGAGGTCTCAGGAACAAAAATACTTTTTCAGGATTATGGACCTTGGAAGTTAAACATGTTTTTACAAATTTATATAAGTCTCCCCGCCAACGTTTATTTGAGTCATCTTTATTATACCATGGCAAGTAAAGGAATGCAAGAACTAAAAAAATGGGGTTTGCCAAGGAGCCTTAAAGAACCGAGCAGCCATCTTGGGTTTCCCACAGCTCCGACCGCCCACTTAATTTACAACTATTGTTTGCCCATCATGATTTCTCTGATTGAGGAACAGACTATTGCATGTTGCAAGGACAACAGGATGGCAAAAATCTGGCACCAAAAGTTGATTTTTTTGTAGAAGCGGATTGGACTTCATCCACATGTGCTACAACCTTTACAGATTCTGTTGCTGCTGCTTTTGCATGAAAGTCCATGAGAGTATTTCTCTGATACTTAGGTCTTTTTAGCATGAGCCTCAATATTGATGACAGCAATTTCAGAAGGTAGGAGAATAACAGTAAGAAGGTCATTTACTTATGGGGTCCCTGTGGACATAAGAAAACAAACCCTTTTATACCATAACATCCCCAAATCATGGATAACCTCAAAAGCATATGAGCTATCAGTAGAAATATTAACAATTTGTCTTTTTTATAACCAGCATGCTTTGGGGAGGGCATGGAGCTCTGCTCGTTGGGAAGAGTTAGCCTGTGACAGGTTTCCCCTTTCAAGTAGTTCATATTGGTTAGTAATAGCATAATCAGCTTGGAAATTCTCTTCCATTTTTACACTATGACCCATAAACAAAATTAAATCAAGATGAGTTAAAGGAGTGTCTTGTAAATTAGGATGTGGTGCCATAAAATGGGACATTATTACCTCACAGTCACGGAGCTGGCCTTCATCAGGCAGAGCGGTAACATAGCAGGGTTAAAAACATTGCAAAGTTTAAAATGCAGATTAGGTGGTGAAGGCAGAAGGATCTCATAGGAGGTTAGTCTGCTTGCAGAGAAATGGTGAGTCAGTTCAGAATTAAGACCACTTTGGACAGCGTGTGGAGTTTATAAATAAATGTTATTTCCTAGGGTTAACTCCGCTGAGGCTTCTACTAACTTTGCAGCTGCAGCTATAGCCTGAAGGCAGCTGGAAGAGGCACTAGCAACTGAATCAAGCTGTATGCTCTAACAGGCAATTGGCCTATGTTTAGTCCCATGTTTCTGCATAAAGCATTTCCAGGGCTTGGTTATCTCTTTCATGTATAAATAAGGTGAAAGGTTATGAATAGTCAGGTAGCCTCAAAGCACGGGGTTCTTCAGTGCTTGTTTTAGTCTTATAAAAGCCTGCTCATGTTTATTTTCCCAAGTTAGGGGCTCCAGGACCAAAATTTTAGTAAATTCATAGTGGAGGTAGCTGAATATCTCCAATTCTTAAATATGACCTAGGTAATGAACAATGTCTAGAGATAATTGTAATTGTTTTTATAGACTTTAGGTTATTTTTCAGCTAACTGTTGCTGCAAATAAATGAAATTTTTATGGACGATTCTTTGGTAACTGAGTACAGTAAGAGACTGTCTACATAGTGTAAAAGGGTCAATGTCCCAGGAAACTGGAGGGTGCTCAAATCTTGGTGGAGTACTTGGGATAAATAAGAAGGAGTTTTGGTGAATTCCTGAGGCATAATAGTGCAGGTATGTTCTTGACTGTGCCAAGTAACAGTATATAGGTATTGGCTGTTGGGGTCTACAGGGATGCTGAAAAAGGCTCAACTATAGTCTATGACAAAACCATCTTGAATCTGGTGGAACTTATGACAAAAGGATGTTCAGGTTTGGAACAACTGGGAAACAAGAAAAAACTACCTTGTTAAGCTCTCGAGTCCTGGGCAAGTGGCCATCCTCACCCATTAGGTCTCTGGACTGGAAAGACTGGTGTGGGGTAGAGGATGGTACGGGGATTGATCAGACCCCTGAATGAGTAGGTCTGCTATCAGGATGAGGCTTGTATGGCTTCAGACTTTTAATGGATATGGAGGCACTTCAGAAAAAGGTTTACTTATGTCTATTTGAATTTTTATAGGTTCTGCACTTTTTATTATCCTAATGTGAATATTAGAAGTAGCCCACAGATTTTCAGGCAGCTCAATTAAATTCAGGGACTTGTTAGAATTCTTCCTCTTCTATGTCAAGGACACACTGTTAAGAAACATAAAAGGTCAGGTTTAGGTTGGACAAGAAATTCTAAGGTGAGCTCTCTGTTGGAGGCAAAGTATATTAGTGTTTTTAATTTCGAAAGGAGATCCCTACCTAATAGATTGGCTGGAGGTATATTACACGGCAAAAAAAATTTAAAAAATTTTTTTTTTCAGTGAAAAGTCCCAGAGTCATTTTTACTGGTTGAGACAGAAACTCTCTCTGAACTTTATCAGACAGCCCCAGTTAGGAAGGGTTTTTCTTTGTTGTTGTTGTTGTTGTTTTTCCCTCCATTCTGAGGAATTTGTGGTTTTATAAGAATGGAGTTTAAAGTAAAAAGTATAGTTCTGGTATCTACCAATATTTGGCAAGCTTTTTCATTAATTTTAATTTTAGTTTCCTCTTGGCCGTTTAAGGGAATAGCTTGTAGCAGCTTACCAGAGGAGCCCTGCCAACTCTGGAGGGCACATACAGGGACCCTCCTTTGGGGCAGATTTGGGCTATTTAAGCTGATGTCGAAGAATCTGCATATGCCTTTGAGGGCAATCTCTTTTCCAGTGTCTCAACTGATTACAATTGAGACATGGATCCCTAGGCCAGAGTTTCAATAACAGACCCCTAGGAGGGCGCGATGTGGGAGGTCCAGGTGTTATTTTAAGTGCCAGACCTTGGATCTGTTGTGGCCATAAGGCAAGTAGCGTGGCAGACTTTTCTTTGCAGTCTGGTCTCAGAGTCCTTTCAAAGTGTTCAGCAGCAGCCACCAGCTCAGTCAGACTAGTTGGTGGCCTTCCCTTTTATTATCTGCCCTTAGGATCGATCCACTAATCTCAGGAGATAATCCATTTCCAGGCAGACCGGCTGATCTCATTGGTCGTGCAGAGCCTGAAAGGCCACGGAGGGCTTTCCAATCAGATGCGTTTCTCCTTCTCCTTCATTCACAGGTCTGAACAGTGGACCAACTGCTGCAGGCAGAAATGCCCCTCGGAACACCGTGCAAAAGAGCAGCTGCTAATTCGCAAGATATTTTTTGGTCCATGAAGGTATCATGTTGAAGATCAAGAATCAGGGTGATGCCCTTCTGCCTTCTGCATTCCTTCTACGACCTATTCTCATAACATGGGAGTCTCAGAGTTCGGTGGTGAGGGCTCTAACAGCTGGACCCATGCCCATCCATTTTTGTGGCTTTTTGGCTTCTGAGATTCCCATTGGCAATAGCTTTTACCTACACAAAATACACGAGACCCAGACCAGTTTAAGCCCGGGCTCGGTCTGGGTTTTAAGTCAGATCCAGTCCAATTCCGGACTCAGTCCCGTTGGTAGCGACCGCCAAGTCCCAAAGTGTAATCTGGAGACGGAGGAAAGGCCTGAACCAGTGCGCCCCAAGGAGTGGGAGCTGCAGACCAGTGTTCCACGCAACGGGGGCTGCTGAGCGAACCGCCAGAACTTCTCAAGGTGGAAAGAACCAAGGACTGAGGTTTTCCGTTCATAGTGGGGAACTAAGAAACGCCAGTTAGATCAGGAGCTTGATGCAAATAAAGTGAAGCTCAGAACCAAGAGAAACTTGCTTGCAGTTCTCAGGAAAGGAGAGGAAGGCAGAGAACTCTAACAGTTCATGGGTACCATGCCTGTGTTTCTCATTGTCCCCAGAGTTGGTGTAAGTCTCCCTGGCAGCTACCAAATCTGTTAGAAAAGCAAATTTCCACCGAGTAAATTTAAAGATCTACTCGGCTTTATTTAACAATCAAGCAGCGTCCATCCCGTCTATCAGTTTCAAAGAGGCTTCAATGGGCTGTACGAAATGAAAGGCTTTTATTGGCAGAAGGGGATGGAAAAAGGCCATTTCTAGCAAAGAATAGATTGTTTCAGGCAAGGTCACCTTCTTTTGGGTAGCAGAAAAATTCTACCTCGAGTGGATTACCTCACTAGTGCTGACCAGATCATTCCAGATTGGTTAAAGGCAACATTCCTGGCAGAGGCCATGACGTCAGTTAGATTAAATACTAGGTCTTGCTTTCCTGACTGGGGGCGTACCACAAGTGACTCCATTTGGGGCCTGTTTCTCTTTTAATAATCCAAACCATATAATGATGGCTAAAAAATTAATTTACATAGGTTAAAAGGAAAATTTTATAAATGTAAGTATAAACGAAATACTATTTCAATCTAACTTGATGTTGAGAAAGAAGTAGCCATGTTAAAATGGGGTGATTTTGGTGTTTCTTTGTTTTTAATATTTAAACATTCATTAATAATGTCTCAGTTTTTAAATGAATGGCTTGGATTTCAGTTTCTGCAGTTATAGAAATGTTAATGCTAAAAATGAATTTTGGCTTAGAGCTTCTCATATTCTTTTTTGGAATTTTTAAATTTGACAGTTTACATGATAGTTTTTAATCTTTTAGTAAGTCTTGTTTGGTAAATTGCTTTATAAAACATGTGAACAGTAAAGGATATAAGGTTTTAATAATATAGTGACCTTTTTTCACTACGATATTTTTATTCTGAGATGAAGAATGGAGGAAAATCAGAATAGTCTAATTATCTAAACTTTAATTCTCTCCATATTCTTCATTAATTGTTGATGAATTTATCCTAATAGCCTGTTAACCAAATAAGAGGTTCAGGTTATAATAATGAACAAAAGGAATTTATCTGGGCAAAAGGATTGCAATCTGAGAACCAGATTCAGGTACTTGTCTTAAACTGCTCTGGAGAAAACAAAGAAAAGTGGGGTTTACAAAGGCAAAAATCACAAAATATATTTTTGCAAGCAAATGAGGAATTGCTGGCTAGGTTAACAGGGATTGATTAGTTCTAATATGCAAAGGAGAGGGGTGAAAACTACAAGCAGAGGGTAAAGTCTGCACGTGTCCATACAGTATTTGTTATTCCAGGATGTATTATAGCTCAGTCTAGAGCTGAGGTTACAAACGGGTTTAGCAACTTAACTGAGACACAAGATGTGTGTAGGCCCATTTTAAAAGCTCCTGACTCTATTTTAAGGAACTCTCTTAACAATGTTGATTCCATTTTTTTTTTCCCCATTATCAGCCTTAAAAACAATTATTCATCCAGAGTGACAGAGATTTCAGTTAATTATTCTTTAGATCGCTTTATATCTTTGCCTTCCTTTCAGAAAAATTCTGGTTACTAAAAACAAACAAACACAAACAAAAAACCTCCCTGGGGTAACAAAAGATAGGAAAAAAGCAAGAGTAGCTGATTTGCAAGTAATCAATCTGGTGTTCACATTTAGATTGTTTTTTTAACCTTTCACATTAGAGAACTAAACACCTTTAATCTATGAAGGAAGATAAAATTAAAGTGGTTTGCTGAAGTTTAATATTAGAGCTTCAGTGTCTTCAAATCTTTTAAAAAAGGTTAAATGTCAGCACATCACCAAGAGAGATCAGTTGTTTTGAATCAACAATCCTGAAAGGATGAAGGAGAAAGAGATAAGGGGGAAAGTAAAGTAAAAGATGAGAAAGAGCGTTTTTCTCCTAAATTGAATGACTATTTGGTTATTTTATTAATATTATTCTTTGATGCCAATTACATAAGAGGAAGAGTTTTTTTTCCCCCCCATAATCTTTATTCCAAAATACCATAATACAAAGAGTTAGCAATTGTAAATGGTAAATTGTAATAAACAAAAATATGATTTTCTAAACCAAAAAAAGTATTTTTTGATTTAGGTAAGGAAAATTATTGTACCCAGTACAGGCAAAACCAGGCAAATAGCAACCTTTAGTCATCATTAAATGTTATCAACCAGGGGCTAGAGAAATAGTGATTCTCTTTAGCATCTGTGACCCTCACTTACTGCTATCTTCTGGAGAGGGCAAGAAATAAATACATAACTTTTCCAGTCCTTTTTCCGGGCCTAGCCCTTTAATGTCAACGATTTTAAAAACTTAATCCATATGCCAAAAGGTACAAACTACATCTTTAGAAATTTGAATTTTTATGATTATAAGGATTCCACTTGTTTCATTCCCAATGGTTTAAAATGCTTTACTTTTGTGTGTGTGTGTGTGTGTATGTGACATAATAGTATCAAATATAACATGACATAATGTCATTCTATTACTTTTTCTCTGTTAAAAATCATAATTTCTTAAATACGGCAATTTATATATATACACACACACATACATACACATTACCAAATCAGCAACAATTAATAACACTTGCTTTTTCTGTGGAAGAATCGTATGTATGTATTAAATCATCATGAAATGACCTTGACGTGCACTGCAGTCCCGTGATCCTCCAGGAAACTTTTCCGATGTTCTAGACTGTATCTCTGAGTTAGTTAAATATGTGCTGATGAAGTTCAGCATTGTTTCATAGATAGGGTGAATACTGTACCTTTCACTCCATTAGTGGCTGCCAGATTCATTTTGGATTTGACATACCCTATCTAATTTGACACCAAATAGCTAATCTCTTTACCCTTTAAATTTCTGATGTGTCATATTGCATTACACTTCTTCTGTCACCTTCCATCACTGTATATTTTGTCACATAGAAAAGCCAATGTGATTTGACAAAACACAAGATGATAGGATCCAAGAGATTTAAAGCCATGCTAGTCAATGGAGCAGAAATGTGACACATTGCTTCAAATGTGCAAATACTCACTTTTTGAAAAGTGGATATCTGCTAAAAGCAGGTATACAGGGTGATCTATAATAGTTCGGAGAAAGATATGGATTTTACCTTTTAGTGGCAAATTTAAAACACTGTGCTGCCCATATAAATAACAGAAGATATTGATTCAAAGTGACAATGGCCAGAGAAAAATTAGTTTGATGCTACTCTATTTTGTGTGGTAAGCATTCTCCTAAGCTTGCTAAATAATCCACTGAAATGTCTCTCAAAGTTTCATCATTTTATTTTTAGACCAAATAGTAAATAACTTACATAAGTTTATTTATGTTAAAACATACTTTATCTTTTACATTTTAATAACTAAAATAATAATTGAAAACACAATACACTGAAAAGAAATAAATTTCCACATTGCTCAAGTAACTTTCCTGGCTCATTTGAAAGTTGTAATAGATTTTCATAATATTAGGTTATAAATTGGTACCATGAAGTCAGAAATATCCATAAAGGTAAATGGAATCCAACAACTCATAAACGAACCTGGAAATACCTTAGAAACCATGATTCTACCTCTTTATGCACAAATTATTTCAGTTTTTTTTTTTTTTAATAGGGACTTTCAGGGAATCCACTGAATTATGCTATAAACAAAGGTAAGGATAAATAACAGAATACAGAGAAATAATTTACAACTAAGAGACATGGGAAAGGTTAAAATATATGGTTAATATTTTGACATTTTTAATATCAAACATATGCCATATTTAAATACACAGCCTATGACTGGATAATTCCTTGCCAAATGAGTCCTGTTAATCCATAAAGTCAGCATTCCAGCAACAAGAGCAATATATTTAAAAACCTACTTTACAATTCACTTGGAAGTTTAGACACGAGAATGTGAATTAAACTCGATCAATGTGATGTACTAAACAAGAAGCTAATAGTATAATGAGTACTTGGCTCATTTTGGAGGGTAATAATAACAGCAAAATCTCGTTTTTATGAGTAGAAAACTGTGCTGACAACATGGCCAGTGTCCAGATTCAGGTATGGCCATGGTGCAAGTTCTAAGTTCGATGTTTAAAGGCAGTGAGTGACAGTGTGCTCTTCGCCCTGATAGGTCATGGAGAAATTTTTATTGAAATGTCTAGCTTTCTCTGCTCCTTCCCTTCTTTCTTAGCCTGTTTCTTCAGCTTCACATTATAAATTCTGAGCTACTCAAAATACTTTCTATACTTTTCTTCAATATAATTTCAACCAGAGTTTTTAACGTTTGATTCTAAAAATCTCTGATATTCAAAGATTCTTCATGCAAGATGGCCTCTACAAAATTGGTCATTTTTGCCTGGAAGCCTGAATTGCATTACAGATTGCTATTAGTGGGAGTACATTTTAAAAACCATCCTCATAGTACAGCCATAGATTTTGCCAACTTTAAAACTGGGTTTAGAATATTTTTTTCCATTGCTTACAGATATTGATTTTATGCCCAGGGACTAGTAATATAGATAAAATTGCTTATTCTCTTGAAAACGTTAAATTTTCCTTTGGCTAAAGAGGACTAGTTCAATAATATCGGGTATGCTTTAAGTATTCATACCAGTACGCATTTATATCTGACAGGGTTTTATCCATATTAAGCAACTTATTGAAGCATTCCTTAAATGAAATGCTTTTGAAATAATTATTTCATAAAAAATAATTTTCATAGTTTCTAGAATCATAATTACTCAATCTAGTTATGTAGATAAATATTTACCATAAAAATATCAAAATAATACATCAAAATGTAACTCTAAGTAATTGAATTATGAGAAACTTTCTGTTCCATTTCCCTCTAAATTTTATGTAAACTCCATGTAGTTTTCAAACAACAAAATAGCTCATGTCATCTTCCAAAGAAAATGACAATTCACAAAAAAAAGGATTATATATTACCAAATTACATTTGAAATTAAAAACAATAAAGTTTATACCAACTCTACCCTTTTCCGAAACTAATCAAATAACAACTATTCAATGATTCCTAAATGCCAGCTCATGGACCACAAGTTCAAAGCTGTTTGCAGAGAATTCAAATGGAGATCTATTTATTTATTTATTTATTTATTTTGAAAAAGTCTCAGGTAATTTGGTGTGGGGAATCTGGTATGGGGAACAAGAATCTATCATTTTTAAGCTTTCTCAAATGAATTTAAGGATCTATTTCAGGAAACCATTCTTACAAAATAAAAATGATCAGTCTTTGTCTGAATCCCAGCCTCTAAATCAATCTTCTCTCTATACCAATAAACCCCCAATACAATTAATTTTTACCAAAAGAGATTTTGTTCAACATGACACGTCATAAAACATTACTTGGTAAGCCGTGGCTTTGTGTTCTTTGTGCTGGCTATTTTCTGTTTTTTCGTACTTGAATCCCTGCTTCAGAAGTATCATCAATTCCCTTCGCACTTGAAAGACACTGGGCTGTGTTATGCAGCCAGTTTCAGATTAACGCTGCTTATGTTTGCTATTAACTGCTAATGAACTCATGTTGTAAAAAAAATGCCTGTCTGATTAACTGTAATATCGTCAATTACCAGCTCACTGTTGTTGTGCTATGTATAGTATGGCAGTCTAAGGAAACCATTTGACTTGGTTTGGACATTACTTGTGCTTAATTTATGTCCAGAATGCCTATTACCTCTGGTTTCATATCATGAATACGATACCATCTCAGCCTCAACTTTCCCCCATTATTTATAGTGAGGTCTCTCGTTCTCACAGAGTCGATTTACCATGAGCCAACTCGATTAGCCGCAGTTCCTGATTCTGGCCCAGCCTGGTCCGCTCCAGCATATTTAAGATTCTGGAGCATGATCAACTATAAATG
This sequence comes from Pteropus medius, assembly GCF_902729225.1. Classification (NCBI taxonomy): domain Eukaryota; kingdom Metazoa; phylum Chordata; class Mammalia; order Chiroptera; family Pteropodidae; genus Pteropus; species Pteropus medius. The sequence goes on along the minus strand of NW_024349800.1, from coordinate 6,010,335 downwards.
CCACATAAAAAGTGAAAAATCTTATCCCTATATAATTAAAGTATATTTTATTTCGCTTGCTGAAGATGAGAGTACATCTTATTAATAAAGGGCAAATAATAACTGTACTCACTTCAACAGTACAAAATACAGTATTAGAGAGGAAGCAGAGACTTGTAGACATTAGATTGCTATTTTATGTCATTAGAAGTATGATAGATGATATTCTATTAGTGGTACTAAATATGATCCTCCTGGAGGGACCAATTTTCTACTGGGAACTTATTTTTGCTTATCATTAGCAAAACTTCAAAGAGAAAGTTTTCAGAAGATTTAAAACTTTCTGAAAATAACAGTTCATGGTATCACCACATGTGAATAAACTGATATATACCTTCTAGCGAAAGTGTTTTATTTTGGAAAAGAATGTAAAATTCCAAGATCGATACCCTTTGAGTTTATGAAAACTAATAACCTTTATGCAATGTAGGAATCTATGTATATACCCTTGTCATCAATTTAATCAAAGTTGTTCTCAAAATGAGAATTCAACGAAACAGTGAATATAAAGAGAATAGCTAAAAATTTTTTTAACAGTTCACACAATGTAATTATTTTTTATTACAGTTAAAAAGAAATTAAACTTTTTAATTAGAAAGTTACATTGTAATTTGAATCTAGGCAACTATTCATAAAATAGCCACTGGCACTGTCATTAAAGTAAAAATAGATTGAATTTAAATTAAAATAAGTGTTTTTTTAGAAAATGCAACTGGGTGCCTAACACTATTTTCTCCATAAAGCTTTAAAATGAAAGCTCTAAATTGTTGGAATCATAGCTTTCATTTTATTAAGTTATCAATTTTTTTAAAAAAATGCATTTGTTTCTATTTTGTAGCCCAAGTATTGCCAAAACCATTGTTAGCTAGCTATAAAATTCATTACCTGTAGATGCAATTTCAATACTGCGTGTGTGAGAAAACTTGATCTCTCTTTTATGTTAAAAAAAAAAAAATCTAGTTGAGTAAATGGAAGGCTTTGTGATGCACTTTTTAGTTCAATTATAGTGCCACTAATGGCAGAAACGTTACAGGTTAATGGTTCTAATTTTCCCACTAATGGTTTATCAGTTTTACTGAGCAGTGTAAAAAAAAAAGTACAAATAAATATTTCAAGATAAATATTTTCAAAAGTATATAAGATGGTATTATAGAGTTTAAGCCTTGAAATAGTACATGGCTAATAATGGGGAAAATGAATATAAATAGTCTGTGGAGAAAATAGTGTATAGACAGGTATTTAAATTTTAAGCTTAAAAAAATTTATGATTCAATTAAAGACATTTTGTTAGTTTCTGTGTACCTTAATGGAAAAAGACAACATCCCTGTCTTCAAGAACCTGTTCATTAAGTTTGGTGAAAACAAGAAACAACTAATGCGCTATCAAGCATTTATATTTAAGCTGTGTGCTACCACCTCTTATCTTGTAGTAATTTGTATATAACTTCAACTAAATTTTTAAAAAGAATTTTAAAAAGTAAAGAGAAATGTGTTTCTAGATCTTTCTAAAAGTTAAGGAGCACTCACTTGCCTGGCTAATTTCATTCCACTTCTCTTTCCTACAGACTACTCAATAAGGTGACACACTGGAAGGCTAAAAGGCACTAAGAATAATTTCAATTCCAGAATAGCCTGAAGGGTCTCACTTCAGAGGTGAGCAGGCTGGGGACTAAAATCCACCATGACTACAGTGTCTCTCACAAAGGAAAAGGGCTTAGAGTACTTAGAAAAAGTTTAAAAGAAGAGGATTAGATCTGGAGGGGTGGGGGAGAAAAAGGGAGGAGTCAGAAGAGAAAGTCTATGACAGTGGGACAGTGAGAAGACATGCTGATTGTTTCAAAAGATGTCACCATTCTGTACCAAAAGTAAAAAACAGAGAGAATGTAGTTGTAAAGAAGTGTAAACACAAGGGAGATTTTTAAAAGCTTTTTAAATGGGAAGCCCCTCCCTTACCCTTCATCTCACTTACCCACCACTTTCTCTGAAACCCACTTTCCCCTCTCCATCACCTAGAAGGAGAATGATATGATTAAAATTTGTTTAAGCAAGACTGCATGACTGGTGGATGTTAGAATGTAAATGATATTCAAGAGAGCAGAAATGGAGATAAGTAGCTTTGAAAGAAGAAAACAACTTTGTGGTCAGTAGGAAATATACATATATGTATATATGTTAAATTATTTAGAAAAATATAAGAATTTCTATATTGACAATGTATAGGATAACATAAAAAGAGATACAGCTGAATATCTGTTTAAGATTTATTGTAAGATTTTGTTCGTGAAGCTCTAAGATCTAGATCTTCAAAATTGATTTGTATGCAATGAGAGTTCAGATTATTTTTATTAAAGCAGAAAATCCTCCCCCCTTATTGAAAGCTAAATTTGAAACAGGTGTAGAAGTCTAAGTGAGGCAGAAAGAAAGCAGAAGTGAGACCAATAGGGAACCCACTGGAACATTTCAATTAAGTAATTACAAGGCACTGAAAAAGTATGGAGCAAATGGGCTAAACTCAAGGTAATTACTGAGCTATATTAAGCACCACTTGTAAATCAGTTTGATACACTGCTAGAACAAAAGGAAGATATAGGAAGTGGTAAATAAGAGAAATTTAATGAAGGAGTTTTTGGAAATAAAAAAGTTAAATATTCCACTAGGAATGTGGGAAATGTATGTGGTCTGAAGTTTTGTTTTGTCTTGCTTTGTTATTGTTTTTGTTTTGACATTTGACAAAGACGGAAGATTTCATAGTATCTAGCATGCCACATATATGGGCATAAAGAAATAGTTACCTAATATGAATAATAAACAGAGATCAAACTTATGCAACAGAGATTTCAAGTAGGAAGAGTATGCTGAAGTTACAATTGAGAAAATTGATAATTTCTTCTCTTTTCTTCTAAAGCAGAAAATAGTGAAATGATCCTTGAAGAGAATTCTTACATTTTTAAAAATAAATCTGTATTTATTGAGTCACAAGTGGAAAGTGTTAAAGTTTAAGGAGGCTTTCTACAAACTCCTTATATAGAAGGTGTAAACATTCGCAATCATGGGATGCAGGAGATGCTACCCAAAATGTGGCACCTGGGCATAATGAGTATCTTAAACTGAAGGAGATCAAGAAAAAGCAGATGCAAAAAGTTACTTTGACTTGCCCCCTTACCTTCTTCCATGGAACACGTCATAAAACTTTCCTGCAAGACATACTCTCCCTGTGACTGGAGAAAAGGAACATTCTTATCATAGAAGACAAAGAAACGTCAAGTTTTTCCCAGTTTACTACACTTAATCTTATATTCTTTAACAAATCATAATCCTCCCAGCTGTCTCCCTAGCAGTATTATAAGCCCATCAAACCTAGCATACTACTGCTCAAGTCTGTCGTTTCAGGTCTTCATCTCCTTAGGAAGGCTCCGTGTCGCATAAAACTTACATTAAATAACTTAGTATGTCTTTTTCCTGTTAATCTGTCTCCGACAGTTTAATTTTTGGACCCAGCCAGGGTCCCAAAGAGGGAAGTTTCTTCTCCCCTATAAGTAGTTTCCTAAACAATATGAAATGTCAGGGTTATGTGTTATGAACCTCTTGAGAACCCTACAAATCACTAAAGAAATATGTTGAAAGACAGTACGTGAATCAGGAAAAGCATATTTTACAGTCAGAATTATTATGGAAGGTACTCTCACCATTACAATGTTTAAAAAGACAGGTTCGTTTTTTTTTTTTTTTTTTTAGGAAATGGTGGGGAATAACAAACATGTAAGTTTTGACTAGAAATATAAAATTACTTTTCTTTCTTTCTAATTTATCTTACTAGCTTTGACTAATTATTTGATGTGAAGTCAAAGAATTACTATCGTTAGGTAAGAACAGTGGGGGAAATAACAATGAAGTACCTTACAAGTGCCTATAAGGGTAAAGTCCACCAGATAGCTCCCTACTTAGCATATATAATGTGTGTGCCGATGAGAATGTGTGGGCTGAGGAGGGTTGCCTTGGCCCTTCAGAGTTACATGAGGCTTCATTTCTGTTAAACACTTAAAGCCAGCATGCAAAGCTTTTTCTTTTCAGGAGAAGACTGCCAAGAATTTTTGGGCAGTAATTTATCAGAAGAGTCAGTTGAGAGGAGAACAACTCTACTTGCACTACATGAGATAAATGAGGGTGCCCTGTGTGGTGAGATTGTTTGGCATGTCTGCACAGACCAAGTTCTGTTTCATGAATTATTAAAAAAAAAGTCGGCACTGCAAAGCTCTTAGAAGATGATATCAAATAGTGAAAAGACTACACTATGTAACTTCCGACAAGTTATTCAACCACCCCGTCTTATTTTCTTGCATATATAAGTATGAAAACACGAAACACACACAATGTCACTTAGATGATTGTCATCCAGATTATATGACCTATTACAGATGGTCCCCGATTTAGGATGGCTTAACCCACAATTCTTCAACTTTACAACAGTGCCAAAGTTATATGCATTCAATAGAAACTATACTTTAAATTTTGAATATATTTTTCCCCCCCTGGGCTAGCTATTTGCTGCATGATACTCTCTCATGATGCTGGGCAGCAGCAGGGAGCCAAAGCCCCCAGCCAGCCTCACAATCAAGAGGGTAAACAACCAGTACCCACAGTGTACTGTGTTGCCAGTATTTTTTGGATATCGTGTTTTGTGTTTTTGCATCTCATCGTATCTATAAAAGACCTCTCTGTGTCTCCTGCTTCCAATGAGAAGAGGAAGGTAATTACAGTTGAGGTGAAACTCAAGATAATTGCCCAACTGCAGGCTAAAGTAGGTTTTTCTGAGTATGTTTAAGGTAGGCTAGGCTAAGCTATGACGTTTGGTAAGTTAGGTGTATTAAATGCGTTTTGACTTATAATATTCTCACCTTACAATGGTTTTATCAGTATGCAACCCCATCCTAAGTCAAGAAGCATGTTGAACACTTCTACATGTACTTGTTGATCATTTGTATATCTTCCTTAGAAAAATGTTTATTCAGATCCTTTACCCATTTTTTAATCAGGTTATTTGTGTTGTGTTTTGTTGTTGTTTCCTGAATTGTATATATTCTTTAAGCTCTTCCAAAAAACTGAAGAGGAGGAAACACTTTCAAATTCATTTTATAATGCTACCAAAGTCAGATAAGAACACTATAAGAAAAGAAAGGTAACAGGTCAATACCTGTGATAAGCACAGAAACAAAATCTTCAACAAAATATTAGCAATCCAAATTCAATAATACATTAAGATGAACATACACTATGACTATATGGTATTTATTCTTCGAATGAAAGAGTGATTCAACATGCATGCATCAACTAATGTCATATACTACATTAACAGAATAAATATGATCATTTCGATATGCATAAAAAGCATTTGAGAAAATTTAACATCCTTTTATGATAAAAATTCTAACAAATTTGGTATAGAATTTGCATCGGTTTCATGAGAGGAGGATTTTTAATTAAAGCAACTTAAGTATGATCATAGATATCAGATTGGTTCACAGTGTAGGTGTATAAATACTTCCTTTTATAGCAAACGCAATTTACAATATTAAGAAAAATATCTCAATGACAAACATTCTTTCTAAAAAAAGAAAGGTGGCTTACTAAAATATTCCTAATCTCAAATTTCCTAATTATTATTACTTGGGAAATATTCAAACAAAACTCTTAAATAAAAGAGTTCTTTGTCCATTTTTTTGTACATAAACAAATTTAACTCTATTGACATCAAAAGTATGCTTTTCATTTACATTTTAAGGATTCTGGTAAGCAAAGACTTTCTAACATTCATAATTGTCTTGCCACACGAAAAGTAATGGTTATCTTCGGGGAGGAATTCTTTAAACAATTGTATTGGTAATTTGTCATTTTCTAAGTGTTTCTCATTGATACCTATTTAAACTTAGGGCTTATGATTTCAACTATATACATAGCCATGACTGCATCTAGTGATTATAATTATTTACTTTCATAAATACACAAATATATACACACATACATTTATATACACTGATCTTGGACTTAGTCTCCACTCAAAACCTCCATATCTCTAGGATATATTGGAGAACATTTATCACAGTATAAGCTATTCAGTCTTTAGTAATATCACATATGGGAATTAGCCAGGCAGTATAAGTTGAACTTTGGAACTTCTGGTCTGGTTAATTTTACAGTCTGATGCCAGCATCAAGATATCTCTCCCAGTTGTTCCTAACATCACCATCCTCTGATCTTGATCTCCCTTAAGAAGACAGTTTTAGAAACACACACACACACACACACACACACACACACACCCTACACATACATTCCCCACGCTACCCCCAAATACAATAATATTCATAAAAAAATGTAATCCATATTCATATTCAAAGTGGAATTTCCTAAAGAAACATCATATGAAAAAAAAAATCTTGTAATTCTCTCTGCTTTGTCTTCTGGTTAAAAACAAAACAAATATGCAGATTGGAGGGAATCTTGTTATGCCTCATGCTGATGTGAGGAACCATCTGAAGACTGGCTGAGAGAATGGTCTGAAAGGGGCTCAGACAACTGGTAAGTTAAAATTAATAGGTTAGAGGCAATTAAAAGAAACTTTATCAACCCAAAAATGTGACGAAAAAGAAAATACAGAATGAATAATAGTAAACCCAAAGTCAGACAGAAGGAATAAAATAAAATAGATTATTTATCATCATAAGTGCAAATGATTTAAACCCTCTTTGTAAAAGACAAAACTGAAGTGTCTTAAAATGATTACAAAATAAAACTTGACAGTTTACCGAGGATAAATCAAATACAAAATGACAAAGAAATATAGAAGATGAAAGAATGAAAATGAAATGCTGTGAAAAGTGAACAAATGGTAGGCAGGAGTGGAAATAATCAAACCAAGTAAAGTGAATTTCAAAGCCAAAAAACCAATAAGAGATAAGAATCTCATAACTAATGATACTTTGAACCATTAGACTACAAAAAAACATATACATATATTTTTATGCGCATGTGTATGAGTGTGTGTGGAGAGACTGTTTTATTTTACTGAACTAAAAAGTCCCTTTAATGTTGAACTTGTGCTAGTTCTATGTTGTCAATAATAAAAGGGAAGATAATAAATCTTGCAAGCAAATGAGACTTCTACCGGTCCATGAAAAACGACTACAGCTTCAACATGTCAGATATTTCAATATTTCTTCAAAGTAGAAACAATTTCATCAAAATTGTTTATGAATTTAGCAAAAAATTAAGAAGCACTAAAAGACTTATGATGAAAAATCTTATCTATTTCCCCATACTCCTAATGGTGCCTTCACCTAACCCTGCTTTTCATTTGGTCTCGCTTTTATTTTTTCAGCAGGTTTCTCTTGTTTTTAATACGTGAACGGTTATTTAATAACTGTTGTTATTGACTTCCTACTGTGAGGGATGAATATGTGGTTTCCCTCCCTCACAAATCAGGCCTCTTATGAACTTTCTCAATATTGTTCTGGTCATCTTTTAAAATTATCTTTATATGATTATGCTTGGGGAACATCAGTATGTTATAATTGCATTTTTGCTCTTCTTCCATTAACTGCATTTTAATAGCCTTTTTGTTGGCTTTGCATCATTTATCTATCATCTCTCCTCATTTGAACATTTAAAAATGTTTAAACTTCTTATTTAGTACTTTCTTAAGTCTGATCCCTGCAACCTCCCTCATGAAATAGGCACCCTTTCTCTAGATTCAATCAAACTAGTTGCCCTCTGTTCCTGCTGTATTATCTTATGATGGGACTGCCTTTGACTCCAGCCACGGATTGCACTGTTGTATCATTCCTTGAAGCATAGATACCAAAATTTCTGAGGAGTAAATGTGTGGGAAGTCTTTACATTTCTTAAAAAAAAATTAAAAAAGTATATCATCTTATTAAATTGGTATCTTGGTGAATTATACATTTTTGAGTTGAAAAAAAATATCAGTATCTTGTAGAAACATGAAAGCATTGCTCCTGTCTTTCTGTACCTAATGTAGTTTTTGAGAAGTTGGCTGCCATGTTGTCAGTAGATAACGTGGTTATTTTGTTTATACTTCTAGCAGCTTATTTAGTATTTTCTCAAATTTACTAAAACCTCTTGAAAATGTGCCTTGTATGTGTGTTTATTTAATGTATTGTATGGACCCTAATGTGAATAGCATTAGAATTTTTTCTTGAATACTTTACTATTGTTTTGCAGGTATATTCTTTGCTCCATTTTCTCTATTTTTATAGGTTCTAGAAAATTGTGTAAATCAGATGTTACACTTCCTGAATATCTCTATATCTCTTATTTTTTCTCTCATGATTCTTATTTCCTTCTTTTTCTTTTCTTTTCTGGAAAATATCTTAACACATCTTTCTGGAGTTTCCAATAATTTTGCTTAGATATCTACAGTTATATTTTTCAAAGAATATGTTTCTCAGATTTTTTCTCATACTTACTCTTTATTTTAGAGACACTGATTCTTAGAAATTCTCTGTACATACTCAGAGAGGTATTAACTTAAATTTTCTTTTGTTTCCTTTGGGGCTATCTCTGTTTCCTCTAGGGTAATTTTATATATATACATATATATATATAGAGAGAGAGAGAGAAAGATATAGATATAGATATAGATATAGATATAGATATAGATATAGATATAGATATAGATATAGATAGATATATATATATTCATTCTTCATCATTTTGTGTTAACATTGCTCAAGTGTCTGGTGTCTATGAGCTAGTTATATATAAAAATGAAAAAGTACAAAAAAACAAATAGGAACTTAGTAACTTAATAGCTCTTATCACCTGGCAAGCTTTGCTCTAGGTTAACTCTAAGATACTAAAGCTTTGAATTGTTTTCTCTGGGACCATTTAAATTGTTCAATAAAACTTCTTATCTGCTATCTAGGGGTATAAAACTCTGCCTGCACTCTGGATATAGAGATGGGACAAATTTTCAATATTGAAAAGTTCAACTGCTCTCCCATTACCCTTTGGAAATGGCATTTGTGATCTGAATCTTTCAAGGTTTCCATGAAGAAACCTACTTCTTTATTATTCACATTGCTCTTGATGCACAGCCTTTTTTAGCAGCTTTCCTTTCTTCTATATAATACTATCTCACTAGCCATTTTTATGGTTTTTACTTTTATGTGTTTATTCCTCCATCTTTTACTTTGAGATAATAAATATACATAGGCAGCTCTTCATCTTTATTCAAAATGTTTTCAATATTTCGAATACTCCAGATGCAATTCCTAGGCAAGATTTAAAGTCCAATTATATGCCTTAGGGCGGAAACGTGTTGAGATGATTCTGTTTGTGGAAAAGCGGGATAAATAAAACTCTCTTCTCGAGCATGTCCCAATGACTGTCTTTTAACCCAAGTACCACAAATATACATGAAACATTAAAAACCTGAACAAAGACTGAAAGGATTCAAGACGTGAATCATAGAACTATCTGGAGAGGAACATTCAGAAAAAGAAATGATCATTCAAGAATAGTGAAGAGCAAGTGCCAAGACCTTGGGGTAGTACTGTGTCTGCCATGTTAAAAGAATAGTAACAAAGATAATATGACTTAAGTAGAGTGAGAGAGAATGGTGAAAAAGATCTTATAAGATTTCAGAGTCTACTGAGATTTAGACTGTTCATCCCAGAGAGATGGAAGTATACTAAACAGGCTTGAGCAGATGAATAATGAGATTTACTTCCATTTAGAAAAGATCAGTCTGGCTGATAATGTTGGGAATAGAGTTTAGAGAGGCAATGACAAAAAGAGAACATTCGATTATATAATTCTGTACATTAAAAAAAGGCATATTTCTTGCATTTCTTTAACTTAATTGTAAAATGCATTATTCTGTTTTTGTTGTTAAAAATTTAAATATAATAAAGGAATTTACTATTATGATTGGATAATTTCCATCAACTTGATTATCATCTCAGATCCATGAAACCACAAGAGCTTTGAGAATTTAATGAGGTTCACACAGCTTCTTCAAACATTACCAATGCTAATAGGATAATGAAGTTTGATTAAATTCCATCTCTTTAGAGCAAGTGCTGTTGCACATCATTTTATTTATTTATAGTTATAAACAAAAGGCATGTATAAATTTTTCATATGGCTATAAAAGAAACTATATACTTAGTGCCTATTAATAGTATAGGTATTTGTCTAGCTATATAATATTACATTAATTTTGAATAAAATAATTATATTTAATTAGAGGAATGGAATTATATTGTAGATGAGTCTGAACAAAGTAATAAAGTCAACTATTAGAAATAATTGGAAAAAGTACAGAGTAAGTTGGCTGATTTAGACCAGTAAAATGCAGGTGATTATTACAGCATGTTTGGAAAGGCTGAAATGCTAATTAAAAATAATATCTGGGAAGAATAATCAATGAAATAAGTTGAGAGTAAGACCTTAATATAAAACATGAGGAATGTGGGGAGAGATGCTAGGATTTGGAATAAAAAAAAGGATATGAACAGACAAGAAAAAGAAAACAGGGCTCAAAAGTCAACAGCAGTTTAATGGACCAAAAAAGGTCAAGTCAGCTCTTGCGGTTTATAGAAATTACACTAGAACTAAACTAACATGGATTATTTTGAACCTACAGTGTCTCTATAAATAGAAATGTTATTTGGGCCGGTTATCATGGAGAAAAAGAACCTCGTCCTGCATTCTTCTAAAAGGGCCCTGTGATATTACGCTAGGGGGCTTTTCTTGAATCGTATATCTACTCCCTGACCAGAACAAACTTCAGAATTTTTGAGCAGGAAATTATACATAAATGTGTGTAATTAAAAATTTTCCTGAAAAGATAAAAGAATGATGATATCTTTGAACATATAGGGAAAAGGGAAGAAAGGTAGTAGCGTCAACGAATCCTAAAATGTTATTGTTTACATATAATAAAATTATATATATACGGATAAATCAGAGTATATAATAAAAATAGATGAGAAAATAAAAAGTCAATGAGCAAATATTTATAATTTTCTGAATTAGTTAGAATTCACATGCAAATGACATAAATGGACACTGGCCAATTTCAAGACAAAACAAATCTGTTAGTAAAATTGTATGTAACTTACAGGATCTCTGATAGAGAATTCCATTTGGAGCCGTATCATCTGGAATCACAACAAATTCGCATGACAGATCTGTTTCAGTTAGACACTACTGGCATCTCTGGGCACTACAACCAATAGCTTGCTTGCTGAGGACACTGGAATTGGGACACTGCAAACCACATCATCTATACTACTGATTATGGTCATTAAATGCTGTTGTCAGAACTACTCTATTACCTTTGGAAACCAGATGTAGGAAACACCATTTTTAATTTTTTTCCCTCAAAATGAAAGAAGTAGCACATATTGGAAAATGCTTTGCTAATGGCAACGGTAGAAAACTTTACAGTTTATATACTTAATATCTTGAGAAAACACACAATCTTTCAATCTCGAAGAGAAAATCTTAAGGAAATGAGTCAATTGATAATAAATAGAAATAAAAAGTGTTAAAAAGTTTTATGCAATAAGGAGCAATTGTAGAATATACTTAAAATGTAATATTAGATTTAAAATATATAGTGAAGTAGGAAAATAAAGAATTCACAATATTAAAAAAACTAATTAAATGGAAAACATCATGAGAACTCTTCCTAGTATGCAAAGGGATATGCCAAAAGGATGAAAACGGTAAGAAATTATATAATAGATATGAAGGAGAGAGAATGTCTATTCAAAAAAGAACAAAAGAATCTTAGTATAAATGATATAAAATCTATAAAGGCCCAAAAAATGAGCTGAAAGATGCACTGAATATGTACTTTAAAATTCTGGTCCTGTTTTTTGAAAAAGCAGGATCTAGAAAAATCCTTTTTTTTTTTCTTTTTTTAATTTCAAGGATCACAAGAATTTGGACAGAAAAAAAATTTGATTTTTCAAGTTGGACAACTGCCTCTTGGCATCACAAAATTTCACAAGAAAATGAAATAATCACTACAGAATTTAAGACAAAAGTTTTGACCTGAGAGTTCTGTATTCAACCAAGCTTTCATTTATATGTGATGAACATAAATGAGATGAACATATATTTATCTACACGAGGACTCAAAAATATATCATCCATAAACAAATCTTTAGAAATTGCATGCAACAGAACTCCAAGAAATAAAGAAATTAATAACTATTTATATTTTGAGAAGGGATACTTGTGAAATAATTTTTTTGCATGTCTTCCTTCATTTAAAGCCTAAAACCAACCATCTAAATGTATAATATTAAAGTGAATTCTTGAAATGTAGACCATACTTGGCCTTTCTTTACTTCCTACATTTGCTTTTGTCCCCTCCCCTCCCCCACCACAAAAAGTGTGTTTCTTGATCCTTGTCTGTATGCCAGATTTGAGAGGTATTACTTAATTGCATTAAACTTAGCAAGTATTGTTTAATTATACCTTTAATAAATAATTAAGATTATTTATAGTTATTTATATACTAGGTAGAACTTGCTAAACAGATTTATCTTAATTCAGAAAATTGGTTTTATTTTATTCTAAAAGTCTTCTTTATTATAAAAGAGCTTCAGTAATATTTTTTATTTTTTGACTTCATATTGGATAACCTAAATAATTTTTTAATTAAAGTATTTTTTATTTTCTTTTTTTATCAGTAATCCGTGAAGGTTTAAGGATAACTAATTCAAAATAAATTCATACAAACTGATTTCAAAACTAGCAACATTTTTATATAGCAAAAAAAGAAAAACAGAAAAATCTACCAGAAAAAGACAAAAACAAATTGTTGATAATAAGTACATCTGAGTGGTATTGAGGTTCAAATTATTACATTTTATTATTTTTTGACGATTCTGGTTTACCTGAAAACCAGACGAAAATATTTATTTATTAAATTTATCAGGGTGACATTAGTTAATAAGACAAAATTAAATTAATAATAAAGATAACTATAATTTTATATGAACTATAACCACATTATGTAAAACTATTATTTGTAGTGAACAATCATGGAGAGTAAACAGAATGAAATATATAGCATTTGATTACTTGTCAGTGTTACAATTAGAGTATCTGAAAGGAATAGAACTGTCTACTCATTTGACATACAAAATTAAAGCTATTCCATTATGAAAAATTTAGTTAGTCAAGACCTGTGCTTTTCTTAGTCTTTTTGCCTTTCAGTTTCAGAAAGTCTTTCAGTCTTTCATCCAGCTTATAATAAACACTTCCTAAAAATCAATGCTCATTTGTAGTTGACTTCTTAATTGAAAGTATTCCATAGGGACTGTTTTCACTTTGACAAATGTCGCTAAAAACTGTCGCTTGAACACTAAACATAGTTAATATTTCTAGTCTCATACATGCTTTTCTATTGTTTCCTTCCAAAAATTTATCTGACCCTAACATTATCGTTCACTATATTTTCAAACTGAAGGATTTTAAACGTTGGTGACTCGACTCACTGATCTGTATTCACCATTGTAAGAGTTTGTTTTCTCTTTCGTAAAGTGGAGAAAATAATTTAAAATTTTTCATTCACATATGGTTATTAGGAAAATAAAATTATTTTTTGTACGTAAGAGAAAAATACTAACAATTTAAGAACCAATAATAGCTAATCTTATCACTCTTTTCTCTTCTATGACTTGGACTACGAACTTTTAACTAACGCATGTGAAAATATGCATGTTTTGTGAGTTCAATCCTCCCTCTCTCACATACACAGACACAAGCATACATATACACTCTTTCACTTGCATATGAAGAACACCTACTATGTTTTTCCTTTCCTCATTAATTTCAGGCTGCACAGTCACCAAATAATAATTGCCAACACCTCCCAGTTTAGCCCACTAGGAGAGGCTAAATGACTTTCAGCCACAATTCTAAAAAAAAAAAAAAAAAAAAATGGAAAACCTTCTTTCACTATTATGGGCTAAATATAAATAGTACATTGTCCTATCATGTTATTGCATCATTAGTGGTCAGAAAGACTTTTTTCATTCTGGTACAAACAGGCCTTTTCATTTGTGCTTCCTCTGTAAACATAAACAATTTACCAAATTATGCAATGCACTGTAATCTGGGCAGATATCATAAATTTTCATTCTGGGCTTGGAAAAATGTTCCAAATACTTTGTGCATTATTGGAGACCACTAAAATATAAAATTTGATGAGTTCATCCATACTTAGTTCATTTCTTTTTCATATCTCTAGACATCAATGAAAATATTCAAAGACTAATCTCAGTGATCAAAATTCTTATGATTTAATCAATATATCAGGAATACATTTCTTAAAATATATTCCAGATCCCCTTACACTTATCATATAATAGAAAATATTAAAGAGAATTTATTATAATTGTTTTTGTTCAGTTTAATTGCCCTTAAAATCCATAATGGTGCAACATACGCTCTTTGAGACTATCAGAGGAATATAAATGTATTTGCTATGAAAAATTTTTAATTGCATTATCTCGGGCACTAAAATTTAAGCCTATCTTCTATTTTTGCAACCATATTGGAAATAAATATAAAATGTAAATGATATTTATGTAGACTTAAATGCAAACAATAAAAATATTTTAATATATTTGAAAATGCTTCTTCGAGAGTCAAAAATGCTGGCAAAAATAAAATATTCAAGTAGTAATTCTATAGTTTTTGAAAGAAATTAAAGTCATATGATAATCTTGAGAAATGGACAAAGGTTGAATTTGCTGCTATCCCTGGAACCGCTAATAAGGTGTGACGTATTAAGGAGAAGAAAAAAAGTAAAAGGAAATAAATACAGCTTATTATGCTATTCTGTTCCCATAATAACCGTTCAAAGAGCACAGCCACTTTCAAAGACCCTATTATTATCAAATTGTACTTTTAGGGGCAAATAATTATGATTCTTCCAGTGACAAAGCCATACTTAGAAAGTCTCTTCCTTTCTCTCTTCCTTCTTATCCCTTCACTCTCCTCATTCCAAAAAAAAAAAAAAAAAAAAGTAAAAGAAAAATCAAATACTTCACAAAAATTATATTCTTAACAGGAAATTGCAATTACAATCCATTCACAGCGGAGTTATAAACTTGTTTGTTTTAAAATCTTTTTATAATTAAACACTTGTATATGTTAACTATGTAATAGTGAATTTGAGTCAACCTGGAAAGTAGAGAAAATGGCTTTTTCATAAAACATCTAAGAGATCTTATACTATTTTTTCATAAGCTTAGGGAGAAAGTCTATTTTCACACACTCCAAGCCCTTCGTAAACCCACCCCTCCACAGTGAGTCCAAGCAAACTGTTAAATCTCTCAGGCTCACAGGCTCCGCTAAGAGGTGCAACCACAGACAGTCTCATTTCATTCTGTGTCCCATTAAGTAAACTCTTTTATTTAACATTTTAGACTTCAGATTCTTAGGAGTAGGGTTAACTTGTATCTATCACAACACTATCCACAGCTCTGGCCTTGTATACGTTTGAACAAAGAGAGAAAGAAGAAAAAGCAAGCTTGTAGGCAGGCAATTCTACATTTATAAATATATAATTTAGGTCAGATTATTAGCTATGTTACCTATAAAGTAACTCAGAAATATGTTTGAAATTCATGTCTAATTCTAATTGGAATCAGTTTTTAAAATCTTAAAGAATTAAAAAAATAAATTATCATTGACTTTCAAACTGCACATCATTTGTTCATGGAAGGATGTTAGATTTACCTCATATTAATTAATAACTGTGGAAATACATTTGTTTATGTAAGATGAGATCTTTTAAGTGCATTTTATATGACAGGTATAAGATGTCACACAGGAAATTATCAACCTCAGAGTTCTTTTCATTGAAAGCAACAAAAACTAAATAAAAAATGACTTGAGTGAAGAAATGTCAGAAATCTCATCTTATTACATAAAGATGCACAGTCCCCCTTATCTTTGGTTTTGCATTTTGCAGTTTCAGTTACCTATGGTCAACCATGTTCCGAAAATTAAATAGAAAAATCCAGAAATAATTAACGTTTTAAACTGAATGCCATTACGAGAAGCGTAACCCACTCCTTCCCACCCAGGACGTGAAGATGTAACTCATCTCTTTGTCTAGTGTCTCCATGCTATACATGCTTACTCCCCATCCATTAGTGTCTTAGTAGCTCTCTGGGTTTTTGGATCAATTGCTGTGGTATTGCGGGCATGTGTTCAAGTAACACATAGAGTAGCCTAATGCTATGTCACAACGTCTATGTCATCCACCTCACTTTATTTCATCATGAAAGCATCGTTTCATCTCATAGCATTAAAGAAGGGTGAGTAAAGGACAATAAGATATTTTGAGAGAGACAGAGACCACTTTTATATAACATATTACATATGTTATATAATTATAATAACATAGTATGTTATTATAATTGTTCTATTTTGTTATTAGTTGTTAATATTTTACTCTGTCAAATCTATAAATAAACTTTATCATAAGTATTACATATAGGAAAAACGTAGTATGTATAGGGTTTGGTATTATCTATTGTTTCAGGCTTCCACTGAGGGTCTTAAAATGTCTTCTCTGTGGATAAGGGGGTGGTACTGTGGCTGAAACAGGTTTTAGAATGAAAAGGAAGGAAAGCAAGCCAGGCAAAATAAGCCAGTCCTAAAGTGACATCTGAGAAAGTGCTTGCTACCCTTTTCCACTGAGGATCGCCATCATCACTAGGCATTCCTGACTTCAGACACAGTTCTACTTACTCTGTGGCTGCAGAGTAAGTTCTAATCTCTGTCTCAACACTCACACAAATGGATTCCATATGAAAACACTGAGTGGGAAGCTAAAGGGTGAAGCCTTGATCATAATCCATACTATAGCTATCAGGGAAAAGATAAAGGGAATACTGACTTCGGTAATTAGGAGTGGTGCCACACCTTCCCCAAAGATTTACACAATGGAAGATTCCACCAAAATATAGGATTGCGATACTATACAAGGAATATTTATACTATTTAATAAAGGCATGATATAGGCAACATTAATTCCTCATTAAAATTATCTTTCTAATTATCTCTGAAGATTAAGATATTGAACTTGGTTTTCCATAAACAAATTTCATAGAAAGGTACCATTAAATATGTGAGTAAAGATGTCTTCTTTACTTCGTGAAAGTGAAAATCTTTGCTTTTTTCCTTGCAAAGAGACAAGTTGCTGCCGCATTAAGGTATAAGCAGAACTGAATATATCCTGGGATAAAGTGTATTTAAACTAACAAATGTAGCATATTCCGTTGAACATTCTTTAAAATTTTTAGAGAATAAATTAGATGAGGGATATCAATCATGCCCTCGTCGAGAAAATAAAATGTATAATTTTACAAACCATTCAAACATTACTTTATAAAATGTAAAGCATGAAAATTATATTACCACAAACGCCTTTCTTCCTAAGCTCAGATTGAAACAATTAAGTTCTCTCAATCATCAGATGTTATCTGTATGTGGTGCATTCATTTCTGAAGACTTCTGAAGATGGGAATGGTAATTCAGTAAAATAAGTTACATTAGCTAGTACATTTAGAGATTTGTAGTCAATTTACTATTGGTAATGTTAAAATAATGTGAAAATGGTAAATGGTAACTATCTCACAGACAGAGAGGGAGAATCAAGTCAGCAAATGCTTATGTAATGTGCAAAGTCATTTGTAGTTACAGTACTATTGCTGATAAAGTTTTTGAAAAAATTTTGAATCAAAGATTAATTTTTTGAATTATTTCACGTCTTCATTGGTGAATATAGTAGGAAAAACTGGGAGAAAAAAAAAAGAAAAATATGCTCCTCCATGTTATAAAAACTAAGAACTTAAGATAAATGTGTTTGGAGACCTCTTTCATTCTTTTTTTTTCTTTCAACTATTTTTCTTTTATCTCCTTGAAATTTACTTTAAAAAACTGTATTACTTAAAAACATATTTTATACTTAAGCTTAGTCATGGTTATTAAAATGTATTTGAATTCGAAAATTAATATTGAAATTTAAAATGATATAAAATGATATTTAAATAAAATAAATGACATTTAAAATATTTGAAATGCCAAGGACAATCATATTTAAGCTCAATCATTACATCAAATAAAATTTTTAAAATTGTTTATAGTTTTTTTTAGTTTTCCTAAAATTATTTAATAATATTTAAGGCTTTTATCAGAAAAGATAATACAAAAATATGTAAGAATCATTTAAAATAAAAATAAAAATGAAACTTTTACTATCTTGAGACATACATATATGTATCTGGGGCAGTGATTTCTTTGTACTATTGATGTGCATCTAATAATATTTGGTTGACTGCACACAGCAATTATACTACATTTCATGGACTCCATTTTGCCCAAGAGATAAACTATTTTATAGGCATTTTTCTATTTTCTATATACAATAATTTGACATTGTTGAACATACACACAAATCTGTTACAGTGGAATGTTTTCCTTGTATAGTACTATATATATATATATATATATATATATATATATATATATATATATATTTTACATTGATATAATTAATATTTTATAATTAATTTTTTCTTTTATTTAAAAAATTGAGATGCAATTTTCATACAGTGAAATGCACAAATCTTGGCTGAATGGTTTGATGAGTTTCGACAAATGCCAACAACTGTGTAATCTACATCTTTATCCAGATATAGAATATTTCCATCACTCCAGCAATTTCCCTGATGCCCCTTCAGAGTAAACCTTCTCTCTGCAGATGAAACTCCACTTTTTAATTTTTATTTTTCAGTTAGATTTGACATTCAATACTATTTTATATTAGTTTCAGGTCTACAGCATACTGGTTAGACATTTATATAGTTTACGAAAGGAGACCCCTGATTAGTCTAGTGCTCGCCCAACACTAAACATAGTTACTACAATATTATCGACTATATTCTCTATGCTGTACTTCACATCCTATTGCTTATTTCTACTCCAGTATGTCAGTTTTGCCTGTTCTAAAACTTACGAATAGAATTATGCAGTAATTATACATTTGTGTCTGGCTTCATTCATTTAGCATAATGTGTTTGAGATCCATTCATATTACTGTGTGCATCAGATTATTTAGTTTTATCGCTGAATTCTAAGATTATACTCCAATTGTGGATCCATTCTCCTGTTGATGGACATTTAGGTTGCTTTCATTTCTTGACCATTATGAATAAAGCTGCTATATAAATTTCCATACGAGTCTTTTTATTGGCATAGGTTTTCATTTCTCCCAGCTAAATACCTAGCAGTGGAATATCTGGGGTACAGAGATGAATGTTTAAGCCTGGAAGAAACTTTCAAACTGTTTTCTAGTTCCACCACTGTTTGATACCTCGGTTGTTCCATACTCTTACCTCCATTTGATATCTTCAGTGATTTTAATTTTATCCATTTTAGAGGAAGTATATTGGTATGTAGTTGTGCTTTTAATTTGTATTTCTCTAATTAATATAGACCAAATATTCATGTGTTTACTGGCCATTTGTGTATCTTCATTTGTGAACAGTCTTTTTGTGCATTGTTTAATTAGGTTGTTTATGAGAGTCCTGGATACAAGTCCTCTGTCATACATGTGTACTGATAACATTTTCTCTCAGTCAGTGGCATGCATATTCATTTTCTTAACAGTGTATTCTGATGAGTGAAACTTTTTAATTTTCATTAAGTTAAATTTACTATTTTTTCTTTTATACTTATTATTTTCTTTGTTCTTCCTAAAAATCCTTTGCCTACTCAAAGACAGAACATGTATTTCTCTGTATTTTTTCCCTCTAGAAGCTTAAAGGTTCTAGCTTTTATGTTTATGTATATAATTCAAATTGAATTAATTTTCTATAAGATATGAGGCAGGAGTCAACATTAATTTTCTTCCACGTAAATATCCAATTGTTTAAGCGCCATTAGGTGAACAGATTTTCCTAGAGAGACACACATTGATTAAACTGACACAAGCAGGAAAAATTTTTTAAATAGCCCTAAATTTGTTAAAGAAATTGAATTCATAATTAAAAACCTTCTCGATTAAAAAAAAAAAAAACACCACATCCAAATAACTATATTGCTGAATTTAATCAAACATGTAAGGAGAAAATAATATCAACCTTCCAAAGACATTTTCAGAAATGAATAAGGCAGCACCAACCTGATAAAACCTTGTAAGAATGTCTATGTTCATGAGATACCAATACCCCTCATGAACATAGATGGACAGAATACTGATAAATGAACTCAGTAATATGTAAAAAGCATAATACAGAAAGACCAAGTGGTATTTATTCCAAGAATGTAAGATTGTTTCAACACCCAAAAATCAATTAATGTAATTCATCAAACTAACAGAATAAAGGAGTGAACTCATTATCATCTTAATAGATGCAGGAATACTTTTGGAAAAGAGCAACACCTTCATGAAAGGAAACTGTCAGCAAAGTAGGTTTAGGGGATACTTCCTCAATCTGACAAAGGGTGTCTTCAAAAAAAATCTTAGCTAACATGAATAATAATAATGCTGAAACCTTAGACGCCTTTCTCCAATATTCGGAAAGAAGGAAAAGACATCCCTTCTACCCAGTCCTATTCTATTTTGTACTTCAACTTCTAGCAAGTAAAAGGCAAGAAAATGGCCTCAAAAGCATACAGATTAGAAAAGGAAAGAAAAAATTGTTTTTATTCTCAGCTGACATAATTTTCTATGTAGAAAATCTCAAAGACTCCACAAATGAACCGCAAGAAACAAGAAGTGAATTTAGCAATGTCACAGTATACAAAAATCAATTTTATTTCTATTTATTACTAAGGAATAATTGGAAAATAAAATTAAAAATAATAACATTTTTGAAAATATGAAAGCCTAAAACACCTATAAATAAATATAAAAAATAGATGTATAAGGCTCCTAAACAGAAAACTACAAGATAATTCAGAGCAAACTCAGATGACCTAAATAAGGAGAGAGAGATATCATAATAAAGGACTAGAAGACTTGATAGCATTAAGATGTCATTATCCCCAAAATGTTCTATAAATCCATGCAAGCTCAATCAAAATCAGAGCAATATTTTGGTAGAAATTGACAAGGTGATTCAAAGCTATTACAGAGAAGGCCAAAAGATCAAGAATAACCAATAATTTTGAAAAGAAAAAAATTTGATGCCTTACACTACCTAATTTCCAGACTTACTATAATGCTAAGTAATCTGGAAAGCGTAGTTCTGGCATAAGTGTTGACAACAAGTCAGTGGAAAATAGTAGAGGCCAGAAATGGACCTACATATAAACAGTCACTTGATTTACTATAAAGGTACCAAAACAATTCAATTGGAAAATAAAGTCTGTTTACGTTGATATGCTTTAGACTGAACAATGACCCTACGTGGTTTCATGGATGTATACTTATCTACTAACTCATAAAAAAAAATTATCCGGAAAATACACATAACATGTTTCTGCATCAAACACTTATACATTAATATTCATTAATGAAAATATTGCTCTTTGGAACACAAGTCGAGAATGAAATATATGCAGTTCTTTTTTAACAACTACCTATTCACTTTAATCTTTATCCAATATCATAATTTTTATTTCTTGATCTGGGGCAGAAAATAGAGTAAACGCTTAGCACTTGAAAGAACACACTTCTCTAGTTTACTAGAACAGAATGAGTGCTAATACAGAATAGCCCTGACCTATGTCACCGTAAAATGGTGGTGGACTTTTGCACTTTGTTCACCAGGCCCGGCACTAAATGAGAAGTTATGTGAGAGGAGGGGTTATTTCTACCTTAATTTTGACTTTACCCCTCCTATATGGTGCATAATAAATACTGTATGCATATTTGTAATATGAATGAATGAGTGTATTCTAGTCTTTCATGGAGAATGAAGAAATCTCTGGGTGTTCTCTCCCTCAGAAGTCTCTTAATAGACACCAGCACAATGTAGACTATTTGGATCGAATTTTCATTACTGCATAAACTATTATATTAATCTAGTACACTCCAAAGTCAATTTATTTTACTGTCCTTACTCCTTAAAATACTAAATAATTGCATAATAATGTTTTGATTCTCAGAATGTCTCAGGCCCACATAGGAGCCAATGAATTCAAATACACAATAAGTATAGTTTTACACACAATTTTAGAAGTTATAGAACGCGTCTTTAAAACAATATTCTATAAACAAAAACCACTGTCTGTGTCATCAAAGTATGACCTGCACTGTCTGGCCTGAGTCCTGCTCAATCTTTCCTTGACAGGCAACTCAGCAATCAATAACAGGTCACAGGAACTGAAGGTCGAGGATTCTGCATCTTGATGTTTCACATTTATTCTCAGTTCTTGGCCCCGGCGTGTTTGGATCTTACTTTTTAACTCTCACATATAAAGTAGAAAATTTTTTCTTGATGTAGTACATCTAAGTACATTCACACACACATATAACTATCAAATTATAGTGCCTGAATGTGGTCAGGATGAAGATGACACATTTCAATACAAAGGTCAAACTAAGAATGTAATAAGATTGATATTAAGTTTTTGCAAAACCAGTTCTAACTATGCCCAATTTAGAGATAAATATATTCCATCCATGTGTGAACCTTTAATACAAAAAAAAAATCTCAGTTGTTTCCCAAAGTTAGCCTAAAACAACATTTATTTTGTCATGAGTCACTTTGCTTATTTGAAATAAATACAAGGACAAAAAAGGAGCTTCAAGAAAAAAAAGATGACCTATAAAGACAGTGAAATAAATTTCTAATAGTTTGGAAGCAGTGTTTTTTTTTTTTTAAATCAGAGTAAGCAGAGCAGCTACTTTTTTTTTTTTCAGTGTCATGAAAACTATTCCTTAAATTCTCCTTGAGGAACTAAGATTGACAATGTTATTCATTTAGGAATCCTAAATAAACTTTCTTGAATTTACTTCAGAGTTAAGCAATCATGTGACATTCTCCGTATCTAACATTTGTGCTTACTGAAGTTGTATTGTTTGTTATGCAGACACAGACAATTAAGTTCCCCAGGAGAGTGTTATTGGCACAAATCAGAAAAAGTTTTCTTTATGCTAAAAACATAAAACAAGGAATTAAATGGCAGCGAGAAGAGAAAGTCATTTACTCAGTCACTCACCTTTCTCTAGTGGATTAATCTGCCATGAACATTAGTAATTGCACCCCTGGTGTCAGAAACAAAGCCATTAGATCACCATTCAGAGGATGGACAGGAATTATACAGACTTGAGGAACTCTAATGCCATAGTAATTATCATCTTCAGTAACTCAGTGGCTCAGGAGTTTTACTCATCTGTTGTTTTAACTGATGGACATCTGTCTATTAAATCTGTGGGACCCATGTGGCTATTTAAAATGCCAACAGATGCAGGAAAATCAAAATAAGTGAAACTCAGTTTAAAAGACAGAGAAGTTTGGTTGCTCTCAGAAATAAAGGTACATGATAGATAAATACAGACAGACAGATAGACAGTCAAACATATTGATAACAAATACTTTAGTTGTTTTATGCCCATCTGTCCTTTCATTTACATGGTCTTCGACGTCTTAATAAGACTTTAACCAGTACCTATGGTTAATGTAGTAGCTACCTCCCAAGTTTCTCTTAGTTTCTTCTCTCTGTCCTTCAGTCTATCCTCCATTTCGAAACCAGAAAAATGTTCCAATCATAGTATTATAATACATCATTTCAAAAGAAGGGCCTTCAGACTTCCTCCTCTGCTGCAGATCACTCTCTCTACCATTTCTCCTTCTGCGCTGACCAAGACACCCTGAACGTTCCCCTCAGCAGGACTAATATTTAGACAAGCTTCTTCCTGATTATACATCCTGACCTCCCTTTCTTTAGATCTTGTACTTTAGAAAACGTGCAATTGTAATTTTTTTCTCTGCTCTAGGAATGCCTTTCTCTAGGACTACAGACCCATCCCTGTGAAATAAAATCAGCACGTCTCTGTGTAACTTTGCTAACTGCCAATTAGCAAACACAGGCGGCCAAATCACACTGACCGGCCTCCCTTCTAAGGTACGCCAGCACTCCCTGCACTAGTTCATGCTAGTGTTTAAAAACCATGACTAACACTCTCTCCTTTTGTTTCAGTGGAGTTCAGTTCAACCGCTCTCCGTTCCAACAGTCACAACCTCCACTGCAATAATCTCGAATAAAGTCTGCCTTGCCTGTTTAACTCCACTGGGTACAATTTTTCTTTGACAGCACTTACTCTGAGCTTTCTGCTTCTTACACTGCTTTGTGTGTACCCCAAGCCTATTTTGAGATCCTATTTCTTCTTCAAGGCCTAGATTAAATGCAATTCATGTGAGCACAATTAGCCAAACTGAAATTTACATGGAAATAGGGGGACAGAGTGTTTATTTCATTTTGCTGCCCCAAAATGTAAAACAAGTTTAATAACCTTGCCCTCCATGAATTAAGACATTTTCTCTTAGAATACTCAATATCTTTAATGAGAGATTGGAAGAATGGAGAAAGACGTCCTTTTTCCCCTAGCAGTTAAAAGTACATTTCTTGGGTTTCTAATCTTCACACATTCACTTAAATAGGAAAAAAAAAAAAATGCATTAGAACACTGTGAAATTTGTCTTGCTGAAACATTTTTCAGTTACTTAAAAGACTAAGAAGACTATCATCTTCTCTCTCACCAGGCAACTTCCCTTCAAATGACTTTGTAATGCCACCGAATGTAGAACTCTGCTGGGCAGGGAATACAAACACTGATGTCTGCAGAAAGGCGCTAAAGAACTCCTTGACACTTTGTCTCTGGCACCGTAAGGAAGTTTACTTATGAGAAAAGTATATTGTGATGCTCATCAGGCACTGGATGGTCTATTTTTTTTCCATACAAAAATGTATAATTATTTGCAGCAGTATATATGTACATCTGAAGGGAAAAAATAACACAGTAGGAAATGAGGGCGAGAGCTAGAGAGGGTTTTTTTGTTGTTTTTCATTAAATCCTGAGGCTTGGCAGAGGAAAAAGCTTAAATGGAAACAAAAAAAAAACCATTATGACCACAAATCTGTAAATTAATGGTTGAAAGAGAATATTATCCTATAAAAGCATTTCCTTGATTCCTCTAACACTCAACATGCGACTTCTTTTCATGTTCTGTGAATCTATGTAAAACTGATCCTCAATTGCCCACCACATAGGGCCATTATGACCTTGCCCCCGTCATCCCTCAACTGGACTCCTGCAATAATTTCAGAAGTAGTTTCAGAAGTAGTTTCAGAAGTAGTTCCTGCTTCGTCTCTTTCCTTCTAAAAACATTTGCTACCTGGCAGTGAAAGTCACCTTGGTAAAATGATAACATGCTTTGAGTAAAACAGAGAGCATGTCACTCCCCTGCTCAAAACCCTCCAAGTCCACCTCAAAAATCTCAATAACTTGACCATGGGCTAAAAGGCACTATATGATCTGCCCCGTATCTTCTTCACCAAAATGATTGTCCTCCATCCTCCCTATTAGGCCCTCTACTGAGGCCAAACAGCCCTTGCTGCTGTTCTTCACAATTAAGTGCCTAGAGTACCGCTCCCAGACAGCTCCACATGATTCGCTCCTTTACCTTATTCAGGATTCTGGTCAAATATCTCAATTTTAGACTCTCCCAGAATCTCTCTTTAAAACAGATCATTCTTCTCTCCAAGTCACCTTATAACATGTGCTCCTTCTTTATTGTTTTTACAGCCAAATTTCCTCCTCAAATAATAATATAAAATCAACGATCAGACAAATAATAATATAAAAACAACGCATCACTTCCTGATCACTTTCTCCTCCCCCTCAATAGCTGCTTCTTATCGCAAAAGGATAAAAGCCACGATTGCAAAAGCTACTCAGCAAATGCCATTCTACCTACTTGCTTATTCCTTTCCAGTTATTCTGATATTCATGCATGTTTTGAACATACGAAGCCAGCTCCTGTTTTACAGTCATTGAATTCATTGTCCTCGGCATAGCTTACTCCTCCTTTATATTCAAGTCTAGCACCACTTTTCTTTAGAGGGCTTCCTTAATCACAGTTTCAAAATGCTGCTTCATAGGACTCTCTATTGCCTTAACCTGCTTATCCCAATAGAATGAGAATAACACTTTATGCGTCTGGGTTATCACTGTAACTCTGGCTCTTAAGAACAAAGTCTGCCACATAATAGGACCTCAGTAAAAATGTTAAATAAATTATATATATAGTCATAGGCAATTTTATTTAAATGCCACACATGAAAGAATGTCAGGAACATACCAATTTCCTTGGAATTATGTCACTTTGAAAAATCATATATTGTAGGGGTTTTTTATGTTGAAAAGAAATTTGACTCGGCTCCTCCTTCCTTGGACGATTCGATTTGTCATGACATTTGACTAAGGAAACAATAGATAACATGCAGCTTCGATTTAAGAAAATTATTCCCAGGATCTCTGACATTTCATTTTTGAAGTAGCATTATAAGGTACTAGTATAAAGAATGTAGAACAAGTAATAGCCATAAGATTCTAAACATTTATTTTCTGCTCTATTACTGTTAGGTAGCTAGTCAGACATGAGTGACGGGGAACAAAGGAATAGGGGCCCATTCCAGAGACCACCCAAAGGACACCCTAGTGGTGGTTTAGAATCCATCCTACATCCACAAAGACAAAGGAGCAGAGGGCAATAGCCTTAGCTGTCCTAATCTGGCTACAGACACATGTGTAGAAGGTAC
Organism: Pteropus medius; assembly: GCF_902729225.1. NCBI lineage: Eukaryota > Metazoa > Chordata > Mammalia > Chiroptera > Pteropodidae > Pteropus > Pteropus medius. Next base: position 5,983,461 of record NW_024349800.1, on the reverse strand, counting down.
TACTCTAATTCACCCACAATTTAAGCTTCATTGTAATACTATGTTTATATCTGGAAATTCATGAATCTAATTATAACAGACTGAATTCTGGGTAAGCACATGTGCACTAGGCCAAGAGTTATACAGCAGCCAGGTGTCAATCAAAATGACTTCACTTGCCAATCACCTAGGAATGCCTTTGGAACCACCCATTATGACCCAAATATAAGGCAGAGATTCTCATTTCTGCATGGCTGTTGTTTGTTATTGTTGTTGTTGTTGTTGTTGTTGTTACAACATTCTGTTATAGCTCTTCACTAAAACCACATGCCTCCTTGGGGCGTGCTATGTCTTTCTAAAATATACTTTTAATAAATCTAAACCTCACTGACCTGTGATTCCTCACTGTGTCAATGAGGAAGAACCAAAGAAAATGCTAATTACACTTCTGCACCATTATCCCCCCATCCCATGCTGTTGGGGTGACTCCAAAGTTCAAAACACCCCAGTGGTAACATTACTATATATATTTGATTATTCAGTATCTCTATCTCTTTTTTACTAAGCTTCAACTTCTTGTAGTTCATATCCACTGTCTTTTAATTACCTCAAAATCATTAAATCAAAAGGGAACATACTGTCTTTCCTGTTCCCATCCTAACTCTTCTTGTTTTGTCTTTTCTCCTGTTCTTTCTTTTCCTCTATCTTAGTGAATGGCATCTAACATCAACCCATTACCAAAGTAAGACACATAAGTCATCCTTCATTCTATTTAACTTCCACACTAACATTTTCTACACAACATCAATCATTCAAAAATGCAATCCTAGAATTAGAAATCTAAACAACATATGTAAAACAATTACTTTCATTTGTTGAACAAGAGGCAGTTCAGGACTGTGAAAGAAGTGAAACAGGTTGGATGAGCCCTACTATTACTCTGGCTTTCTAACTGGATGTACTTTCCATGACCATGGTACAGGAAGGACCCAGGAACAAGGCACAGTGGTGACTGGAGTTAACATAGATTAGATTTTACAGAAGTTGAGGTCACTGAAATTTGCAAAGCTGAGTAACACGGAAAAGGAAAACAGGCAGAGAAAGAGTTCTAAAAATCTGCATAAGTCTTCTTAAATTCCTTGCTGAATAATATTCTAGGCATACTCTAAAAAAATGGGCAAAGAAAAACATCAAGGAAAGAACAACTACTGAGGAACTGTAAACTGAAAAACAACAGTAGCTCACGAAGAGCTGAGTAATATTCGAGTACCAACCAGCAACTGTGGAGACCTCATTCAACATCCAAGGAAATCAGATGCAAGCTGGAATGTAAGGTGAGAGGTAAACTAGTTATAGATTATAGGTTATGCTGGATCTGTCCTAACAAAGCATCGAAAACAAGCCTATAAGATCAAGAATATGCACAAATAACTTCCTGCTTAATAAATCTCTAACATTCTTTAAAGTAAGACAATAAAGTCCAGACATTCAAAAACATAGCATTCATAATATCTACACCAATCAAAACTTAATGGACATAAACAAGAAAATATCTGTAAGAGGTGGATAAATTATGAACAGAAAGCCAGAAGTGACTGATGATGAAATTAGCAGATAAAATTTTAAAACAAATACAATGGATATGTTAAAATATTTAGACACAGACACAAATAAGGACCCAATGAAGAGGAAAGTGAAAAATATGAAAGAAAACAAAATGGAACTTCTAGAATAAAAAATAATATAGTATCTGGAATTTAAAAATATGCATTAGATACAACTAATAGCAATTTAGACACTGAGGAAAATATTAATGAACTTATTAAAAAATCTGCCTATAATGAAGCACAGAAATAGCAGACTGCTAGAAGGAGTAGGTGATAAGATAAAGAATTTCAAGGGATAATGGCTTTCAAACTTTCCAGATATAATAAATATATCAAGCCACAGATCTAAGATCTCAAAAAATCCCAAGCACAAAGCAAAAGACAATTTCATGAAAAAGCATAATAATCGAATTGCTAAAGAACGAACTAAAGAAGCATGTTTAAAATCATCCAGAGTAAAAGACATCTAATATATATGCAACACTCTCCAGAGAATAACTTCTTTTTCAAATTTCAAATGACTGCCCTTCATAGAAAATTCTAACCTGAAAACAAAGGGAAAAGGACACAGGGGTTATAGTTTCTAACGTTACGTCTGCTGTTCTTAGTTAGCTATAGAATGGAAAGGAAGTGATGCAAGCTGGCAGGAGCTCATATTTCTACTGATCGCCGCGTCTACGTGCAACAAGTGTTAAGATTTTTCATATAATGATTGTAATGTTAGTGTCATTAAAATTTTTCAAATATGTTTATTTTAATATTAGGCACGTATAAGAAGGGAAGACCTTTATTTAGGGAATAATATCTATTGCCTTCATTATCTTAATGAAGAATTTTAAGATTCCCCAAAAGAAAACAACATGCTGTGTTCTCTTGAATTTAGAAGGATTTCAATTTAATACCCAAAGTCTAACTCAAAGACTGACACATATTATGTTTGCAGATATTTGTATAATTAATGACTATAACTACCTTTGCATTAAAAATGCAAACCTAATATTTTAATCTCTTCTAAAATCCCTTCACTGGTATCCCATGCCCACAGGATAGGCCCAAGTCCAGTTTTTCTTCTTATAGGAACTTTATGTCTATTGTTTTTCTTCCTGATATTTGTCTCTGGTTTCTCTATTTCACTATTTTTCTTTTTTAACTTTCTTCTTTTCACCCAGAATGTCCCAAACTAAATTAGAAGCCCCTTGCAAAACTCATCCAGGGTATTCTGCATTTCATTCTATCAAAGTATTTGTCTCACTTAAACTGCTTATTAAAATTGCTTTGTTTATTTCACAGTTGGATTTACTATTGGAGTAAAGAAATCTTAAGCCTCCTGGTCCTTCATGTAAGGGGCCACATTCAAGGCCCTGGTTATTGAGTACCAACAAATAAAAGATAATTTAAAATTAGTTTCTGTACATGAAATCTGAAATCCCCTGAATTCTTATAGCTGACATATACGCTTAATAAGGTTTTTACTAAATTTAACAACAATGCTAAAGTATATCTGATATTACCAATGAGTTCAGAGGCCAAAAGAAACATAACAAAATTAAAAACCTTGCTAGAGCAAAAACTAAATTATGTGGATGTTTTATTTTTTATATATTATCCTTTAAGAATAAATTCACTGTTTGAAAGTCAAGCACATGTCAAATCATCCTTGCAAAACAATATTCAGGCCAGAAAACCCTTACTTCTTTTAGGCACTGAAAAATAAATATCGAAGGAACAGCAATTACTCTGTTTCAGTATAACTTAGAAAACATAATGCAGGGTTATGGGTTATGTGCTTTTCTGTCCAAATTTGCTGTGACTTCTCTGGAAATAACCACTAGTTTTTCCTTAGGAGAACCATTTGGACTGTTTATGTTAAAACAAGACTCAGCATTACGAGCGATGAGGCAGTCACCTGGTGTTATCAGTGGTGACATAAAACCTGACTATTCTGTAACTGGAAAATGGGAGAGTATTTGAGGGAAAATAATTCAACAGGAAGTGTTGGGACTATAATTAATCTAATTTTGGTCAAAAGTTTAAATGGGGATGACTCTGGTCACAAAAAGTAAAACCATCCCTTTTGACCTGTTACTCAAGTCAAAGTTACTAATGAATATCATAAGTTACTAATCCAAAGTGCATTAATGGAAGTTAAATTTTTGTTTTCTCATCAATTCTTAAAACCCCCATTAAAGGAGCCTTTAAAAACTGGGATCAAAATGAGATATCTGTTACTTGGGGCTATGGAGAAAAAAGCAAAAATTAGAAAGGTGATAAGGAAAAACAAATTAATAGTAATGTATATTGAAATCTTTGCCTGTTTTTTGCTGAAAATAGATCATATATTCTCTGAGTTATTAGTTCCTCTGGTAAGGACCATACTGTTGTCTGTGTCTGAGTTTTTGTTTTGTTTTGTTTGTTCGTTTGTTGCTTTCTGTTTTGCATCCCATAAATGAGTGAAATCATATGGTTCTTGTCCTGTTCCGTGTGACTAGACTTTGGGTGGTGAGCACACAATGCAATATATAAATGATGCATTATAGACTTGTACACTTGAAATTTATATAATCTTATTAACGAATGTCACTCCAATAAATTTAACTTCCAAAAAAAAAGGGAGGGGGGAAGAAAGCAAACTATTTCTGTAAAGAGCCATGTAAGTATTTGGGGCCATATGGTGTCTGTCATAACGACTAAGTTCTGCTATTGTGGTGCAAAGCACCCAGACACAACCCATAAACAAGTGAGTGTTGCTGTGTTCTAATAAATCTTATCTACAAAAAAGAATAATCACATATAGTTTATCAATAAATGATGAAAGAGACTAACAATTAAAGGAACTGAGACGTATTTTAATATTTGTTGAGATTTCAGCTTTTACAACTATAAAATGAGAGATTTGGGCCAGATCATCCCTGAGATTCATTCTATTGTGAAAATTCTAATAAGACCCTGTATAATGTAATATATTCACATTGCATAATGTATCAAAGTTGAATTAAATGAGTCACAAAAAATATACATGCAGGAAGAGGAAGATAAAGAACATGGACACTTTATTGCTGTGTTATGTAGATATGATTTTTAAGTTTTTATTTACATATATGTGGCACCATTTCTATCTCAGATTTTATCTAGAATATTGTCAGGTTTTTATAATAAATATAAATCTGAAAAATGAAAAATTCAATTTACTTGAGACCAAAATTTTGAATATTTCAATGCATGGATCTTTAATATAATTTTCCAAGATTTAAAAAAATGTTGAAATTGTATAAAAAGCAACTAAAATATTTTAATCTTTAAGAATAAGAAATAGAATAAAATATCGAGTAGTCAGAAATCCATACTATTTTGATTAATAATATTCAAAATTAAGTAATAACATAAAAAGATTAATAGGCACTTTTCCCAGGTTTTATGATGCTCAAAGTGAGAGCATGCAAAAAGAAAGATTAAAAAAAAAAAAGAAGAAAAAATACTTGGAATGAAGTTGACAGTATGTTTCCTTCAAGATTAATCAGTTTCGACTATTTATTAAAGAAGTTTTACAATCAAAACTTTTAATAACTGGCAACTGTCCTGGTGTCCTGAGTCACCTCAGTCCCCGAGAGGAATGCTCTCTCCTTCTAAATCACACCCTATAATGTGATAGGCATATGATGTGTTAGTGGCCACATGCTGACTGAGCAGCTGTACAAAATGAATTAAAACCAAATTGTGAAAACTGCAGAACTGCAACTTCTTAGAATATTTAATGAAAATAAAATGATGTTTATATGGATTATATAATCAAATGAAATAATGACTTAAGCATACATAAAATTAACATTTTATAAACTGTCTTTGAGATAAATTTTCATTACAAAGATATTGCATTATATAGATTCTTATTTAATAGCCAGACATTTACCAAAAAAAAAAAAAGTGTGTATATATAGGAGATGGCAACATGAATAAAAATGTATAGAGAAACATTTAGCAAGGAGTGATTATTGAATTACCTAATGGGAGGTAAATAAGATCTAGGCTTCAAAGGTTGTTACAGAAGAGAATCAACTGATATCAAGGGATATTAGTGATATTAATAATAAATATTAAAATATATATCATTTGATACCAATGATAATGATCAATTTAGTACCTCTCAACTCCAAATTTACTCTCTAATACATGCTCTATAATGGACATAATTCCTTTAAAATTTTCTCCTTTATAGTGAGAACAATATTAAGCTTCTCAGCAGAGGGCACTAGAGGGGCACTGCAAGAGAAAGGATCTGCATTTCCAGAAGTTGTACTTTCGGTCCATCTGTAACATGAATGGCAGACCACCCCAGCTAAACATTTAGAATGTGTGATCTCTTGACACCCTTGCAGCCTTAGCTCAAGTTGGTCATCACTGAGCTGCTGCCCTATCAACACAGACACTGTCTGCTGCAGGACTTCTGTACACATAGGATCCCCACATCCCTCTGCTCCTATCCCAAGGCCCATGGTTGTCTCCCAAGGCTCTCCTGATGCCATTGACCTGTCAATGCCGTAGACCCCCTGACACAGACATTATGCTTTCCAAGCTCACACTGGTGTCCCCACCCCTTCTGTATGCTCGTGTGCCTGGTCACTGGCTGTGGCTCACCTGTGCCCCTTCTGTGTTCTGGAGGGTTGCTTTTTGCTTGCCCAGAAATTGTGGATGAGCTCTGGGTCAGGCAAACCAGTGAACTACTTTCCTTTCCAGTGGCCATGAAGTACACCTTCTCTATGGTGATCTGAACCCTGCCCGTGGGGTGGGCCATATTCCTAAGTATGACCTTCCTTAGGTAATCTTCTCTCATCTCTAAGATGGCATGTAGACATATCTTATATCTCATAATCACTTTTGTCATAGTTTAATCATTATGTTAAACTTCTCCTGATTAAACCACTGTGTGGTTCATGTCTCCTGCTTGATTCAGACTGGTACAAGTTGTTATCAAGAATGGTCTCAGACATAAGGCCCTGAAAATGGGATTTGAAGTTAATCTTGCCCTTGAGCTCTAGCACAAGCTAGCTCCTTGACACTGAGAAATGGAATGCTAGTGTCCCTTGGCCTGAAATGAAATTACAAACCATCACCTGTGGTTGACCGTGATGAAGTGCCAAATGAACCATATGCCTGGGAAGTTCATGCTGCTGTTGTTTGTACTTGATTGTTTTTGTAGTACCTGACTGTCTCAGAACCGAAAGTATGGGTCACTCCAATTTTTTATTTCTTTAGAATGGTGAGACTGCCTCTTATTCTGCACATATCTGGAAATAAACCACTGAATAAAACGCTGACTTCTCTGAGCCTCTCTTCTCAATGGTATTCTAGTTTTTTTTGTTTGTTTGTTTTTGTTTTTTTTTAGTTTCTTGTCATTCTAGACAATTTTTTTCAAGCACTGTAAGTTTATAAAATCTCCCGTCTTCTGACATTTTTGGCCAACTGTTGAATTATTGGCTTTTTGGTGTCATTTATTGGCAAATGTCCCCAAGGGGAAAATGCTTTTATGATTATTGGTAAAACTTTTTATAGTTCATTTTGTTCTAGGATCCTATCTTTAAGTAATAGTTACCTTGGAATACTTTTATTTTTTTCAAATGTTTTAAAAACAATTTTTTTCAACCAGACTTTGTTTTGTTGTTTTTCTAGATTGGAAAGTTTATCATTTGTTAACTACTGTACAATATATAAAACCAGAAATCTCCTTGTTTTTTTATTTATATCCATTTTCATCTAGACTTTAAATTCCATTAGGGTAGGCACAATGTCTACATTTTTACTTTTTAAATCTGAGTATTCTAGCACTCTGTAATTTACATTTTTAATTAGATGTATCAGAGAGGGTAAAAGTAGACACAATGAAATAAAATAGAATATCTATCTAGTAATAATGTCAAGATAAAGCAGTGATTTTGTATGAGGTAGCATCCTGGGAGTAGGCAGAAGTGGAGATTGGAAAGCTTTTAATTGTCCAAGTGTGTTGCTGAGGATGTTGCCCACTAGGAATCATAAAAATTGTTTTTCATGGGTCTCAGCACCAGGAACATCTGTGCTTCTTCTGAACAACTGTTAAGAAAGCTTTGATGTTATGCATATTGTACTTCTTATAATTTATTGTGTTTCTGATTAGGCAATTCAGGAATTCAGAAATAAATAACAGCTTATTTTTAGTTATTCTATTGTGCTACTTGAGATATCATTTACAGTTAGCTTTATTTTTGCCTTCCTATTTTTTCTCTCCTTGCTAGCTTGCATATATTTATATACCTATATGTATGTATATAAATACATATAAAAAATATATGTATATATGTGTATATATCTATACATATATATATATATAACTTTTCTTTTGTTATATTAATACGTAAATCTTGATAAGCTGTTTCAATTTCTTTTTTGGTTTGAAGTGATAAATACATTAATACATAAAATTAAAATCATAAGCAAGAGAATGAAGGCCTCTTCCTCCTCACTTATTTTTATAAATCATATGCACAATTTATATAATATAGATTCAGTAAGTATAAAAAAAAAGAAAAAGCAAATATAATGGCCTGACTGAATAAAGAATATGTTTCATATTACAAGTAGCCCAGAGTCAGTGAAGTATCAGATGTTTGTCTTGGTGTTTCTACATTGTCAGGGCTTCAGTTCAGCTTTTCTGCAATGCCCTTAATTCATGATGGCTGCACATCTCCCATTCTTGCATACTCACAATGGCAGCAAAAGACTCCGAGAAGGCAATGTCTTTTTTTAATACTAGGGGAAAAATACTTGCTTATGAGCCAATAAGAATACTTCCCTTTATGTTTCATTATTTAGTGGAGTCAGATTCTTATGTCTAAACAGGTTATTAGCAAAGGGACTATAATTTACTAATTGGCTTAATCAATATTCATTCCTGTTGGAAAAACTACCCATGAAGCACATCACTGTGTAATACACTTAACATATCAAAGTTCTAGAATTAAAAAAAAGGAAGTAGAGATAACCGAATAGAAAAAACATTGGTGTCTGCCACTTAATACTATCTCATTGTTTTTTAGGTTCACACTTCAGTCATCAATCATTCACTATTTTAACAAAAATTAACTGAGCTATAATTCAAGAGCTATAATTCAATGAACTACAATTAACCCAGCTATGATTCAAGAAAATAAACATAAGCAGTTGACTTCAGAGGTAAAAGCTCAGGCGTAATGAAGTTTACTATCCAGTGAAGATAGTAGAAAATAAAAATAAAGTTCGGTATTGTGTAATATATTAAATCATAATAAGGGCTGGAAAAAAAAAAAAAAAAAAAGTAAAAGCATGGTTGTGGATATAAGGGGGATGCAATTTTTCCATAGGGTAGTCACAAAAGGCACACAGAGAAGGAAACTTTTGATTAGACTCTTGGAGAAATAAGGGAGCAAATGGAGCAGATGTGTTGTGAAGACAGTAAGAGAGAGCAAGTACAAACATTCTGAAGCGGAAGCATTCTTGTACTCTTTGAGGAACACTGAGAAGGTCAGTGTGGCTGAAATAAAATAGAGGAGACAGAAGAAAAGGTCAGAGGGCTTTGCAATCTATTGTAAGAGAGTTTGGTTTTTAAACTGAATGTGATGAATAGCCACTGGAGAGTTTTGAGAAGAAAAAGTGACACAATCTATCTGAAATTTTAATAGAATCATTTTGGCTGCTGTGTGAGAACAGACTGAATGAGGGCAAGTACAAAAATAGGGAGACCAGTTACAGAGCTATTTCAATAATACAGATGAGAGATGATGATTGATGATGGCTTGGTCACAGGTGGTAAAAAAAAAAAGAGGTGGGAAGTAGTCAGATTCTGAATATATTTTGAAAGGAGACCAGAAACTTTGCTGATGGTTGGGCTGTGGGGCTATGTAAAGCATAGAAGGGGGTAGAGAGATGATTTAACCATCATACAGAAATTTTTAGCCTGAGGAATTAAAATAATTGTTCTTTGTTCTTCAACCTAAATATAATCCCCTTATCGTTTTTAACATTATTAAATTCTAGCTAAACTTTAACTTTCTCATATATAGATTTGACCTTTTTCTGAGTTTCCTAAAATGCTGCTACTGTCTCCATTATTTCATACCCATATTCTGAATTACATTTATTTGTTCTTTGTCTTACCCTCTATCCACCTTAAAAATCTGTGCTCCTTGAGAACAGAAACAGTATTTTCTATATCTTTCATTTATGCAAATAAAATGTTTTTCCTTTGGGTACTATGCTAGGCATTGGGACTATAGCTATATACTGTTTAACATGATCCGATCTTCATGAAATGTCTTGTGTTTAAATGCCAGTTCTTGGTGTTCAATCTGTATTTATTGAATTGGGATGCAGTATACTTTCTTAAAAAAATATTTTCATTGTTATTTACTATATTTTTTAAATACTGACAAAAATATCTTCCTTCATTATCTTCCTTCAACATGAATATTATAAAATGCTACACCTGTAACTTTATCCATGGGAAGAAAATACAGATTGCTATTTGCTTTCCTAAAGCTCATAAAAAGAATTTCGAACTGCTGGAATATGTCTCAGTGACACTGGTAAATGATTAACAATGTTCGATGAGGCCTTTATCAAAGTTTTAAACAAAGAGACAACAATATTTTTCAAAGCCCCCAGGCTCTACTTGCTTCTTGGTATTTGGTTTCCAAGGTGACTATTTTATACTTGCAAAGATAGTTTTCAGTACAAAGGGAAAACTATTTTTTAAATATAGTTCAATGACTCATTTGAGCATACTTGTGTTTATCAAATTTTATGTTTATTTTAATTGCAATTTATATAAACATTTTGCCTAGATGAGAAAGAGAGGCAAAGGATGACGATTTCATATGCTGCATGAAAACATTTTTAGATTTCTTGGAACTGGGCAACATAGCTGAAGATTAAGATAACATTCTAAAGTCCAGCTGTCCGACTTCACAATACAGCCTGGCCATTTATTTAATACATAACCTGGTAAATTGTGCCAGTGCTCTAGGCCCCAGTTTCTTCATCGACAAAAAGTAAATAATAATTTAAAAGAAAACATTTTTCTCATAGGCTTTATTATGGGTTGAATTGTGTCCTCCAAAAAGATATATTGAAGTCTGAACCCTCGGTACCTGTGAATGTGACCTTACTTAGAAAAAAAGTCCATGCAGATGTAGTCAATTAAGATGAGGCAGGCCCTTAAAAGAAGAAAACGCCTTGTGAATAGACACAGAGAGATACACAGAGAGAATGCCATGTCACAGCAGAGGCAGAGATTAGAAATGCAGCTGCAAGCCAAGGAATGCCAAGGACTTCCGGGATACCTGAAGCTAAGAGAAAGGCATGGAACAGGTTCTCCCCTGGAGCCTATTCCTGATCCAGACTTCTCAGCCTCCAGAACTGTGAGAAGAAAAATTCTGTTGATTTAAGCCACTCAGTATGTGATAATTTGTTATGTCAGCCCTTAGGAAACTAAGACAGAACAGGTATGTTTACTAAACTAGCTACTATATCTAAAGTACTCAGAATAAAACCTGGTGCATTTTAAGTATTTTACGAGTTTGAGTTTTTAGTATTATTGAACACTTAAATCAGATAAAAGGATATTCTCTTCAGATCACTGCACTTATTCCAATATTTATGATCTCTAGTCATTACATGAAATGAATTTAACATAAAATATGAAATGATTTGGGTTTATTTAGATAACATTACTATTCAATTTGTTTGTTTTTAATTCAGTATTTTTTCTTATAGTTACATGAAAATGCCATTTTGATATACAATATTTGCTTATCCAAGAGAACTGAAAACATATAAAAGCACTGTAAAAGATAAATTTTAGAAACTCACTCTATCCTAAACATTCCTTCTACATATATTCTCTTTATAGATAAAATTGATTTTATAGGTAGAATTTTTCTAATTGTTTTTCATTTAAATTACTGTATTCAGGTATGCTTTTAAAAATATTGCATCCAGTTTATCAAATTATTACATGCAAAAAAAGTAACCTGATTTCTATCAAGCAATCTACTCAATTTAACATTCTGTGATAGGTGATAAATATAGCATTAAAAGTTGAATGCATACTTAATTCCAAACTAAAGATAAAGGGTGGTTTCAGCTTGAAACTGAAAATATAAAAGATACCTAATTGTTAGTTTAGATTATCCATCTTTTAAAGCAAATACAAATATATTACTGAAATTCAAATAAGAGGTGAAAATACTGTTTCTTTTCATGTTACAGTAATAATTTCGGAAGATTTCTTGCTTCACGGCATATGTCTAGATATTCTCTCTAACCATTTCATTCTCTCTCTTTTAATGATATTCCTAGCAGAAAATAGACCTATCTATTTACTAGCTGTAAGAAATAAATGATTTTATTAAAAAGTAAGGAAATGGAGAAACATGTGGCAGAATGAATATAAGAGGAGATGAAGAGGAAGTAAAAGTGGATTTTAGGAGACACTGATATTAAGGTCAAGATTCTGAAAACATTACTCTTCCACTAAAGTGAGAAAAGGATAAGAGAAAATCATTATCACTGGCATGCTGGCTAACCTGGAAAACTTCTAGGACAGATGGAAAATCTAACGCTTGATTTTAATGTATCAGTGGAGAATGAGCTTCTGCAATTTGTACAGAACTATAAGTTAACTGGTTAATTCCATAGAAGCCTCACAAAGAATACTGTATTCCACAAACAGAGGAATACTTCATTCACCCTCATATCTGCCTCAGCACCCAACATAAAACAGTGATTCAAAAATATTTTTAAAATAATAATTTTACAGAAGTTGTATGCTGACCTTCTGGATCTACTAACCCAAAATGACCTTACAAGATGTAAACAATTTGAGCATTTTTCCTTTGCTTATTAACCATACCAGTAAATCAATCCCAATCATCAGTTTTCAGACATGTAAGTCTAACTTGCAAAACAAATAAAAAATCAGGTCAACTAACTATGCTTACCTTAAGTTTAAAATATTTTAATCAGTTAACATGAAAGATAAACGTGAAGACATCTAAAAAGAGAACTAAACAGAATAAATCCTTAATTAGGTTTAATAACGGCTTAATAATTTTAGGCAATGGACTTCATCTTGAGCTCAACTGATAATGTATTTGAAAGTACTTAATATGAGCAAAAATTTTTTTGCTTCAGATCATTTAAAGTCAGGTCAATGATGTACATTATGTAATTCTATGGAGTTACTATGCTAAAAAGATTTCTCACTACTTAAAACACAATCATCCTACAGAACACTAAATCAGGTGTCAACAAACTGGCCCATTGGCCAAATCCAGCACATCTCCTGTTTTTTAAATAAATTTTTGTTGGAACACAGCCACATGCATTCCTTTTTATATGCCTATGATTGCTTTCATGCTACAATGGCAGAGCTGGGTAGCTTTATCAGAGATTGTATGGTCTGCAAAACCTAAAATATTTACTATCTGGTCCTTTACAGAAAATGTTTGCTTGACTCAATATTAGATTATACTTTCAGTAATGGTTGGTCTGATTTTTTCACATAATCTACAAGTAAAAATAAGTTCGACAATTAAAGGAGTAAGAGTACCTTTCTTCTTAGGTTTTATAGTTAATTTTGGCTCAAAATAGTTTAGTAATTTCTGTTTATACTAAAATTTCCTCTAATTATACTTCTTCATACTTTATTAATTTAACCATTAATTTAGCCATAATAAAAAATTGAGTCATAAAAATCCCTTTTAAAAAAAGTTGGACAAGATCTCAATAGTCAAGAGTTAAAAAGATATGATTCCATAGTTAAATATATTATGATAGACGGTCCTCACAAATTTGATTTTTAGCAATGCTATTAAGTATAGTAAACTTTTAGACATCAGGTAATACAATGGCTACTGAGGATCATGATAAATATTTCATTTCACTTATATTAGCTAGATATTCATTTTCTAATATACTTCCCTTATAATAAAAGTCATTGTGTTCATACGATGCATCTTTAAATTACAATGGAAATTTTCAATGAGAGTGTGCTGATTTTCAAAACTGTGATAATCTGTGAAAGTGCACACAAAATCAATTATTTATATATGAACCTTAAAAATATTTCAGGTAATATAAATAGCAGAGACTCATTACTGCAAAACCCTATTAGATTTTGTTTCTTCTTTTTTAGGAGGGAGAACACACTTTTTCAAAGAGGTAAAACTTTTAGAGATGCCTAGTAATGGATTGGTTGAAAATTCTAAGAGTCTGAATGAAATTGAAAAAATATAGAGAGATTAGTCAGGAGAAGAGAAATAGATAGAGAAATGGATTTTCTTGAAATAACAGTTCCACAAAATATTAAATTTTTATCATCATGGATTAAAATGATATACATGTTACTTTCAAGATGAAAAGATTTATAAGTTTACCCAAGATTATGTACCAGGAAAGCATACAGAACAACATGACACTTTGAGAACCTATGAAAACTACGGAAGATTTGTTTAGGTTCATGAATGTAAAGATTTTTTTTAAAGAAATAAAGACAGGATATATATTTTTTTAATTTTTTGTTGATTCCCTTTCATTCAAATTGTGAATTCCATATTCTAACAACTTATTTTTATAACCAACCCATTTACCTCCTAACCCAATGCTTCTATATTTCAACTTTTCTCTAAAATCAGTTCTGGTTTTAGTAATAGTATTTTCCCTCTTTTTTATTAGTCTAGCTAAAGCTTTGTCAATTATCTTTTCAAAGAACTCTTTGTTGGTCTCATCAATTCTGTTGTTTTTATATTCTCTATTTCATTTTTTCCACTGTAATATTGCTCTTTTTCTAGTTTGTTGAGGCATAAATTTAGGTTATTAATTGGAGATTCTCTTTTTAAAGGTGTTTACTGGTATAAATTTCCTTCTGAGATCTATGTTTACTGCATCCTATAGGTTTCAATATGTTTTCATTTTTATTCACCTGTAATTACTTTCTAATTTCTCTTGCTATTTCTCACGGACTCATTGATTGTTTAACCATGTATTGTTTAATGACTCTACATTTGTGAAATTTCCAGTTTTTCTTTTACTGATTTCTAGCGCCATCCCATTTTAATTAGAGAATACACTTTATCTGATTTCAATTTTGAAAAATTTATTGACTCGTGTGATTATAATGTGTTTCAGCATGGATCTCTTCTGGCATGGATTCATTGCAGTTCCTGGATGTGGAGATTCATGTATTCCTAAAAATTTTGGAAATTTTGGCCCTTATTTACGCAAATGTTCATTCTACCCCTTTCTTTTTTGGAGATCCCATATATATAAACTGGTCTAGTTGATAATGCCATGCAGGTTCCATAGTTTTTTATTCTGCCTGATAAAATCTATAGCTGAATCTCTCTAGTAAATATTTATTTCAGTTGTTATATCTCTAAGATCCATAATTTGTATGTGATTCTTTATAATTTCTATCTCTTTATTGATATTCTCATTTTGTTCCTACATCATTTTCCCAGTTTCCTTTAGCTCTTTAAGCATATTTAAGGCAGTTTTTAAAAATATTTTTGTGTAGTAGGTCAATTTTCTATGCTTCTTGAGGGACAATATTTGTCAATTAATTTTATTCCTGTAACTCCATCAGACTTTTCTGTTTCTTTGTATATCCTGGAATTTTCTGTTGAAAACTGGACATATGACCCTAGAAATCAAATTCTCCCCTTTCACCAGAGTTTGCTCTTTTGGATTGTTGAAGACTGCAATCATTCTTTTGTTCTTTGACTTTTCTAACCCTTTTTGCAAAGGCTGTAATCTTTGTCATATGTGGTCATAGAATCCTCTGTTTCTTTAATATGAATTCAGCTAGTGTTTTGACAAATTTCTTGAATGTCGGGAGCATATTAAAGTTACCTTTTTCTTGATTCAGCATTCACTTGGATGCCATAAACCTCTGACTATTATCCAAGGGTCTGACAAATTGATTCTGAGAGTTTCTGTTTGTTTTCCAATTTTTCTCTGAAGAAACGGAATTTTGGAGCTGCCTGCTCCGCCATTTTGCTGATGTCACTCCTCTGCATTTAAACTTTTAATTTAGTAAGATGTAACAGGTGTTTTGCAGGGGTAAGGTTTAAGATACAAAGCCATACAGGACTTGGTTCATTTACTTCGATTATAATTGAGTAGACGAGACAGCCCTGCACATAAATAATTATATAAGAATAAGAACAAATAAGTGGAAAAAAACAAAGTAAAAAAGTGATGAATATCAAAGCTGAAAGCATTTTCTACTAAAATTAGAATGCTAATATTAAGATACAAATGAAGCTTGCCTGCTTTTTAGCAACAGGTCATTTTGAAGGTAATTTTTCTTTTACTTGGTGGCAGAATACTCTATATTAAATTGATTATATTATCACCTTCACAAACATTTAAAGCATAAATTATGCTAGGGTTTGAGGGGAAAAGAAATGGGATTTCTAAATTTTAAAAGGTTTGTTTTGTCATCCAGGGTTACAACCTAACAAATTTATCACAGAGCTAAGCTAGATTTTTGCGGCTTTCACTACTTGCATATGGATTTCTAGTTTATTCCATAAATAGCATTCTTGGTATAATTGGAAATGTTAGTACACTTATCTTCCTCATTTAACTTTGTGTTTGAAGAACTTTTCTTCATTGTACCCTCTTCCCCTTCCCCCGATGATGTGCCCTTGGTTTCTGAACATAGATAGCAATTCTTTTTTTTTTTTTAATAATTTAAATTTTCAATTATAGTTGACATACAATATTAGCTTCAGGTTTACAACATAGTTATTAGATATTTAGATAATTTATGAAGTGATCACCCTGATAAGTCTAACAGCATACGCAATTATTACATTATTGACTATATTCCCTATGCTGCACTTTACATCCCCATGACTGTCTTCATAGCTGCTCATTTGCACTTCTTAATCCCTTCACCTTTTTCACCCATTCCTACTACTCTTTTCCCACCTAGCAACTATCAATTACCAATTCTTTATTTGAAAATTGGGCTCGTTACTTTCCAGCCTTATCTGGACAATGAATCAAACCCCTCAGGCACATTAGAAAATTTTTTTCCAAATTCTTCTCTTAATGCCTTTTTTCTATTTATACATAACTGAGCAATGAACATAATATCCTAATCATCTTGAAATTGTTTACTCATTAAGGTTTATCTCCAAGGAAACATAATTTATTGTTTCTAGTCACTTTCATTGCATACTTTCTGTAAATGTGAATAAATCATTCACAGTTAAAATTGACAAAGATGGCATTATCTTACATAGTCCTCTAGATACTTTACTCTCTAGAGAATTAGAGACTTCAAATCCCTGAGTTAACTGGATTCTAAAATTTTAAATCTAGTTTCAACTCATGATATCCTTTGAGCCTTCTAACTTACAAAAGTTATAAAAATAGCTCTAATCAAAATCTCCCTAGCTGCCTTTTTGGCAAGAAAAGCAGAACTTAAAATTTAAAAATTCCATTGAAGAAGAACTAGTATTTTTCTCTTAGATTCTTGAATCTATTGCAAGATTAGCAAAATCTATTACATTTGAATTAAATACTTTGAGAAAAATTCTGACTCCTTTCTTCTATAAAATCCTTTAAGGAGATTATATTTCCTTAGAGTTTTTTTTTTTTTTAAGAATATAGAGAAATACATTTTTTTATTGCCAAAGTAAAACAAAATGACTTTAAAACAAAAATCTTGGTTAAAAATAATTATTCTAGACACTAGAATCTTTTTATTAATATCTGTTAAAGTATGCTTTTTTATTTATTCTCCATATAGGTGTTTTGGTTTAAGCATTAAATAAAATTAATGCTTAAACCAAATGTCTCTAATTTTTCCTACAGATATAAGAGAAAGTAATATTTTAATTATATTACTCTGATATTATTACTTTTCCCAATGATAGGGATTAGCTCCATACTTGTTATATTCATACTGTAACTAACAATAAATTAAGGAAAATAAAATGTTACTTTTAATATTCAATCGGAAATTGGAGATTCTCTTTTCAAAGCTATTTTTTCTAGAAGACAGGATCCCCTGAAACAAGATAAACAGACAAAACTTTATTCGTGGAATTGCCCAGAGAGGTTTCGGTCATGTAATAGTAGTGCTAATAATACTCATTCCACCATTACTTACTTCTTTCAAATTCTGATAAATATTCATTCGGTTTATTTAGAACTATATTTCCTTGAGGGAGAAAACAATCAATTTTTATTAATATATTTCCTATTTGAACTGAGACCTTATCAACAGGGAATATAAATTAAAACCTCGTAAATAGTTACTCTGACAAGATCAGGGTGAATCTAGGGAGATGAAATGATGATAAAGCACATGCTGCTAATTTTCTACTTTCAGCCAGCTTTGCTTCTATTCATTTTATGTTGGCTCCCATGGCAAGATTATACCTCAGAGCAATGTTCAGAAAGATCTTGTTCTTTGTGAAGTAAAATATAACTAAACAAAATGAATTCTTGGGTTTTTTTTTTGTTCTTTATTAATCAATAAAACACTATTACCTACATAAATGTATAATTATATTTATTTAGTTTTTATTATACCTGGGTTCTTTGATAACAAATACCAGAGAATAATGCTGTATTTCTTAATAAAAGGCAGTTAATTAGATGAAAATTAGAAGTTTACATAATTAAAAGATAGCTGAGGAGCCAAACTCAGAATAGAAATGGGTAGCTCCAAGAATTCAGACAGAAGTTAACCATATTTTGAAGGCATTTCAGCTGAGATGAATCAGCTCCAAACTTTTCTATTTTACTTGTAATTGCATATCACAGCCAAAGATACAGAACCCTTTGGGACTTGCTTGGGTCATGAGAGTACATATTGGCTAGGACAGGCAACCACAAGCAGCATATTGGAGAAGATATGATTCTCCCAGGGAATACAGGAAGAGGCAATCAAAAGAAAGACAGTAGATGTCAGGTTTCTAAAACAACTATGTCTGTACTCATATGAAATTATCTCCTTAAAAAAATGTTTGACATCGACATTCAAAAGAAAAATTAATTTTTTGCATAATTTAAAGTAACATGTTGTATTCCTGTACAGAGTTCATTTGAAATCTCTTTAGTCTCATATTTTATGAAAGGTTCAATAGAAAGTTTTAAAAGGTCATGGTAATAAAACTAAATGATCCAAAGTTCAAACATCAAATTTTTAACAGTTGGGCTTATGCTGGGTCAATGGTATCTCTTAGGTCAAACTTCTGTTCTTTTAAGGGATGTTGTGATACAAGTAAGCGCTTGAAGTTTTATTTTTCCTTAAAGACTAATAATTCATTTAAATAAAAGTTAATATCACTATAGTCTCTAAAAAGAATGTTTTGCTTTTTATAAGTCTCAGCAAAGAGATGTTAACCTTTTTAGTAACTAAAAAATTGGTTTTCTCTTTCCCAAGAAATTCTATTGATATCAGTAGCTATATGCTTTCTACAACTTACACATATTAGATAAAACTGGGTGGAACTTTATATTTACACCCAAGATAAATGAAAATGATTATATATTTTTAATGGTTAACAAGGAAGTTTGCGTTATCAAAAAAAATAAAATACTTAATGTTTTGTAGAATCATGCCCATTTTAAAAACGTATGGAAATTATAAAATTGCAGGCTAGTGACTGGAAGATTATATATATGCCATTATTATATACACAATACGAGTGTATTCATCATAGAATTAGCTTCTCTAGTTTCTTAAGCACTTTGAAAACTTCAAGTAAGTGAAATTGCCCTAATAATTTATATTCTTCTTGTTCTTGGGTAAATATCCTGTGTTTTATTTTTCAGTTCCTTTTATCTCCCGATGGCTTTATTTTTCTTGACTCATACCACTGGCTAGGACCTTCAGTTCAATGTCAACTAGAATCAGAAATAATGGTAATTCTTGTGTGCTTTTTTTCTTCTTTTAAATAAAATGCATATATTTCTCCAATGAGTATTAAGTTTGATATGAGATTTTAGTATATACCTTTGTCTTAGTTTCGGTTCCACAGAAAACAGAGTGTAAGATAGAAATTTGCATGGGGATATTTTATTGGGAAGTGCTCTAAAATAGGGGTCCCTAATCCCTGGGCTGCAGACCAGTACCAATCCATGGCTTGTTAGGAACTGGGCCACAAAGCAGGAGGTGGGCAGCGGGCCAGCGAATGAAGCTTCATCTGTATTTGCAGCCACTCCCCAGCACTAGCATCACCATCTCAGCTCCACCTCAGATCATCAGGCATTAGATCCTCATAGAAGCACCAGTCTTTGGTGCCAAAAAGGTTGAGGACAGCTGCTCTAAAACACCTGTGCAGAACAATGGATTATGGCATACCCGCGAAAGAAAAAAGCCTCATGTGCTACAACAAGGATTTCTAAGGTCCTTCAAGTTGTCACATACAGAGAAAAGTGGCCTAAGCCTTTGTACATCCACATCAACCAGTCATGGCTTTGAGTTTCACCAAGTTAAAGAGCATAGTACTGTGTTAGGCAGATCCTTTGGCTGAGAGAAATGTCCTCAGAGAGACTCAGTAAGAGCTGATAGCAATGAATATTCCTGGTAGCAGGAGCACAGGTGCCTTGGTGTTGAAGAAGGAAATCTGGGTTTTTCGTTCAATTATCAACTACAATTCAAGCCTTGTACTACTTGTGTCACATGGGTAGATAATGTGCAACTCGTGCTCCATACTGCTGGTGCCCGATCCTGGATGTACTATTTCTGACAACAGATAGTTAGGCTGCCCACTCTTATAAATTAGTATTTCTCATGAAACCCTAATCAGGAATATAAATTACTATATTAAACTTTTTAGATAATACAAAATTATATCTAATGGACTATATTTCAACTATATAAACTCCTGAGAAGAGTTATCTATATTCGCTATTTCAAATTTGTCTCCTATTATTATTTAAGTTCACTTCAAACGGGTGTTTCCTTTCACCACACCCTTGAAACTATTTTTATTAAGGTTGCCAATCATCTAGACTGTTAAATACAATTGCCAAATCTCAGTCCTTATTCTTTGTTTACTTGTCACTACCATTTAACATTGTTGACAATTCTTCCTTCTCGAAACATATCTTTTACCTTTAATTCCAAGATACCACATTATTACATCTTTTTATTTTTTCTATTTCACTGAGATGTCATCTCATATTTCTGTGCTGGTTCCCCTAATTATCTTGAGTCTGGAATATTCAAAGGCTTGTTCTTTGGACCATATCTATTGTCTAGCTACACTCACTCACTTGATATTCTCATCTGTGATATCCACCGGTTGGCATGATTATTTGCAAAGGATGCCCAAATTTATATATCTATACAGGGTCTCTTCTCTTTATTATAGCTGTGCAGATTTAATTCCATGCTCAAAACCTCCATTTGAATATCCAATAGGCATTTCGAAGTTAAAATTAACGTATAAATATATTTTTAAATATTTAGAATATTAGCATGATCAATTTCTACAGACAAGTATATGTAATTATATATATATACACGCACACATATATGTGCATATATATATATTCTTAATTTATGTATAGTGCATTTCAAATAATAAAGTCAAATCTGAAAACAGTAAAGGCAATCTGGTAACATAAGAAAAAATGTTTTTAAAAAATATATAGAAAAGCTGAATAGTCCAGAGTTGATTATCTCAAATATATAAATTACAGAAAACATCCATATTGATATTAAGGAGTTTATTTTAGGTATCTCAGACTGAAAAAATATGGCACTTTTTGATAGCGGATAATAGAAGGGGTGG
Organism: Pteropus medius; assembly: GCF_902729225.1. Classification (NCBI taxonomy): domain Eukaryota; kingdom Metazoa; phylum Chordata; class Mammalia; order Chiroptera; family Pteropodidae; genus Pteropus; species Pteropus medius. Next base: position 5,962,046 of record NW_024349800.1, on the reverse strand, counting down.
GGTACATTGCAAATAATTTACAGTTAATTTTAAATACATCTTGAGGCTTATTAAAATGCAAACATAAGAAATATTTGTTTTTTCTGTTACAGTTTATTTTTATCTTTTTAATTAAATTTGTTAGGGTAACTGGTTAATGGCATTACATAAATTTAAGATGCACAACTTTATGACATCTAAATACTCTACTGTGCAGACCACCAAAGTCTATACATTTGATCCCCTTTACTCTCTTCATCCTCCTTCCACTCCCACTACCTTCCCATCTGGTAACCACCATTCCGTTGCCTGTATCTGAGTCTGTTCATTTGTTGATTTTGTTTTAGATCTCGCATTTGAGTAAAATCATATGTTTTTTCGTCCTTTTTCGTCTAACTTATTTCACTTAGCAGGATACTCTCAAGATCCATCCACATTGTTGCAAATGGCAATATTTCATCTTTTTAATGGCTGAGTAGTATTCCATTGTATATATGCACCACACCCTAAGTATCCTTCCATGGATGATTGAATACAGCTTATTAAAAAAGAAGTGTAGAGATTAGTCTATACAGGATTCTATTATGCTAAACAGAGTACTATTTGCACTCCTGATGAAAACTTTGTGAAATAATTAATTTTTGTATATTAAATTTTCCATGTGCTTTTTTGATATAATTAGCGTTATTATTTCATTAACATAGCATGATAAAAAAGACATGTTTTTGTTAACTGTGTATTCTTTTTGGTTATAAAGTTTATTTTATGGAAAATTTTATATTTTGGTTAATTCAATTATATGGGTACTAGTCTTATTTAAATTACATGTCTTATAAAACATTAGGGAAATATTAATTTAAATAAATAGGGTAAAAAAGAGAGAAAAAATAAAACCTAATTATCAACTTCAAGTGAAGTTTAAAAATAACTGAGCAATGCAACTTGTCTTAGACATCACTTACGATATGTGAAGAAAAGAGCATTACACCTACAGAAATTAGGTTACATTACACAGAGGCCAATACACAACTTTGTGCATCAGTGAACATTTGCAATACAGGGTCTATTCCACTGTCAATGAGAGCGTTATGTGATTTACAAGCATAACTTAATGTCAGTGGAAATTACTCAAGTGCAACAATAGGGAAACCGATGCACATATGTTCACCTTATTCAGACTCAAGCAAGACTATATGCTTAGTCCAGTGAGCAAACACCACTGGGTATCTGAATACCACTGGAGAATTGAAGAGACATTACAGAGGTCTGTATCTTTTAATTAAAAATAATATTAATATGTGCTGATTGATGACAAATTATTTATTACTCTATTAAGCCTGTAATGAAGGGTCTCTGAAAAGAAAGTAAGCATTTATATATTTTCGGACTTACTTAAAAGGAAGACCAATGGTTTAAATGACAATTTCAATTTTTTAAAAATTGTACACTAAGTAAAAAATTCAATCATAAAGGATAATAACATGAGTAAAGGTAGCTATTTTGAGAGTAATGAACCACAAAAATCCTTAAGAAAATTGTCTTTGTATGTAAGATTGCACTATATTAGTGACATTGGTAAGCATTTGCTTAAAATTAAGCAAACTGAAACAAATACGAAGGGGCTTAAAAAACACAGCAAAAGATATCTTGATTACTTGATCCCTACTCCTCCATCCCTTAAGTATAGCTGATTTTCAGCAAAAGAAATTCTTGAGTGGGTCAATTAGCCTCTACATCATAATTTGCAATAGTGTTAACAACAGTGGTTAGACATACAGAGAAGCCAGAGTCCCCAGATTTAAAGGCTGGATCTGCCACTTTCTTCAAATGCTACCTGTAAGTTTACAAAGCCTCTCTGCACCTCCATTCTCTCTTGTGAAAATAGAGAACATAATACAAAAATTTTATAAATACCCAGTATGGGTATTTAATGAGTTAATACAAATAAAAATCTCTGAAGAGTAATTAGCACATACTAAATGCTTTGTAACTGTTGGCTGTTGGACCATTCACACTCACAAAAGTGACCAAAGTAAGCTGGAGGAAGAATATGCAAAGAAAGACATGTATGAATGCATGGAGTTTAGGAAAAACAAATCTGGAAGGCAAAGAGAAGTCCATACAGTATATAGGGCAAGGATGAAAAAGAGGAAAATAATACAAAAAAAAATGGTTTATTCTTTGTCAACTTTTTATAATTATAATCATTACTAATAGGCATCTTGAGCAATGACTTTTACCAGTGTACATCAGTAAAACTGTGTGTGTGTGTGTGTGTGTGTGTGTGTGTGTGTGTGTGAGAGATGCAGTATATTTTGTCTTAATTTTCAAACAATGTAACTAATTTAATTCATTTTAAATATAAACATAAGTATAAAATGAGTGTATAGTACGTATGGGCAAAACATGGCCTGTGACCCTTAGTTTTGTTTTTCTGTATCCTACAAACTAAGAATGATTTTTTTATATGTTTAAATGGTTATTTTTAAAAATAAGGATCATAAGAAGAATATATAAAAGAGAAACCTAAAACATTTGCTACTTGTTCCTTTACAATAAATGTTTGCTGACTACTGGCATAAAAGTAAGCATTGGCGAGATGATGGACAAGTTAATATAAAAATATTAGGGATGAAAAAAAAGGAGGAATGTAGAAGGAAGAAAAATTAAAAAATGAGGGATTATTTTTTAAATACCATTTCCTTCAAAACTTTGAAGTAATGTGAACAAATGCTACTGTACTGTACAAATGAAAGGAATTATACAGGATACACTATTAACATAAGAAATTCCTGGTGAGTAGAATATATGAAGTAGAGAGAAGACATTTATTGTTTGAATCACTGAACCTACATTCATAATAACAAAAATACTTAAACAAAAGAAAGAGAACACTAATATGTAAGTGGCAGATTTGAGCTTGAATTCAAAGTGGCAAAAAGTAAGTCTCATGTTTTAATAATCAAAGTTCAGGAAAATGTTCACATATGGACAAAGAAATCAAGCATCATGCATGTCTGAACCGCTCTTGATACTCAATTTGAATTTGGATGTCTCAATTAATATGGACCCTATAATTGAATAAAACATTGTGTCAAAATGATTGTTCAGTACATTGATGGAAAAATTCTCAACAAAATATTAGCAAGGAAAACAAAAGAAAAAATAAACAAATGGGACTACATCAAACTAAAGAGTTTTTGCACAGCAAAAATAACCAACAATAAAACAAAATAGTAACCTGCTGAATGGGAAAAGAGATTCACTTATGATACATCTGACAAGGGATTAATATATAAAGAACTCATACAACTAAACAACACAACAACAAAAAAAACAATCCAATTAAAAAATAGGCAGAAGACCTGAACAGATATTTCTCTAAAGAGGAAATACAAATGGCCAATAGGCACATGAAAAGATGCTCAAGATCACTAATCATCAGAGAAATGCAAATTCTAACCACAATTAGATACCACCTCACATCTGTCAGAATGGCTATCATCAATAAATCAAAAAATAACCAATTCTGGCGAGGATGTGGAAAAAAAATGAACCCTCATACATTGTTGGTGGGATTCCAAATTGGTACAGCCACTATGGAAAACAGTCTGGAGATTCCTCAAAAAATTAAAAATGGACCTACCTTTTCACCAAGAAATTGCACTTCTGGGTATTTATTCAAAGACAACCAAACCAATAATTCATAAAGATCTATACTATGTTTATGGCAACACAATTTATAATAGCCAAGATATGAAAGCAACCTAAATGCCCATCAACAGATGATTAGATAAAGAAGTTATAGTTCATATAAAGGATGGAATATTACTCAGCCATAAAAAATGAAATCCTACCATATGCAATGACATGGATGTACCTAGAGGTTATTACGCTGAGCAAAATAAGTCAGAGAAAGATAAATACCACATGATTTCACTTACATGCAGAATCTAAGGAACAAAAAGAACAAACTAATTGAAAAACAGACACAAAATATAGAGGACAATCTGGTGACGGCCAGAGGGGAAGGAGTTTGAAGGACTGGGAGAAAGGGGTAAAGGGTTAAAGTACAAATTAGTAGCTGATAGATGGTCATGGGGATGGGGAGTATGGCATAGGGAATGCAGTCAGCAGTAATATAATGGCTATGTGTAGAGGCAGAGGGAAGATGGAGTAATCAGGGAGATCATTTCATAAACTGTATAAATGTTTAACATTGTACTGTACATGTGAAACTAACAATAAAATAAAATAAATGCTAAAAAAAATGAGAGTTCATTAGCAATATTAACCTTGTGTGTTGCCATATTTTTTTTTTCAGGAAATCCTAACAATATAGAAAGGCAATCTGAGTTATTTCCCAAATACAAATATGTATACTTATTTTATTTACTTTTTTTTTTTTTTTTTTGCATTTCTGAGTATTCAGTTAAGGTCTCTATCAAAATTTTCCAGGCCATATTTACTACCATTTTTCCTTTTTTCCCATTATGTATTGCTAAACAAAAAGTGACATTTTAGGTTTCAGAACTCTACAAACACCTCAATCAGTTACATGAAAATCCCTTAACGAGTTTTATCTATATTGAAATAATATCTGGCATTTGGTATTCAAAGACATTTAGACAATAGGGATCAAGGAAAGTAAGCCAGAAACTGTAGACTTTTGTTTAAATAGTAATAATACTAACAAAATTAATAAAAGTAGACAAGGTGCTTCATTATCTTATAAAAATTTTAGATTCAAACTTTTAAGATAAACATATATATGCAGATACATATGTGTGTGTGTATATATATAAACATACATACAAATACGTGTGTGTGTGTGTGTGTGTGTGTAGCTTCAATCACTCTCCTTCACACTGATAAAGAATTGGTTATGCTGGGGATATTTTGGATGAGTGACTAGCTGTCGTCTAAGTCTGAGTGATAGGGTGTCTATTTAAGAGACAGTAGTAGGTAATCATTCTATGGTTATGCTCTAGCTTCTTAATACTTTACTCAAGGAATATTCTTTGTTTTGTTTGTTTGTTTTCTCACTTATCTGTGTTATGTCCAGAAATCAAATTTTTTATTTGTGTTGTCCTAGGTCAGATAAATAACTCTTTACGAGTCCTTTAAAACAATGCCAATGATTAGTGACTTGGCTGGAATTGATAGGAAGTAGACTGAAATTAAAGTTTCTTTTTTAATAAAACTGAAAACGTAAATTTTGATCTGAATCAATTTACAATTTTGAAACTATAGTTTGTCTATCTAGAATTATTTTATACACTTGTTAACATGCTTCTAAAGTGGAAGAATAATTGTGCTTTTTACTAAAAAAGGGAGCAGTACAGAAGAGCAAAACATTTCAGAAGTGAACTAGAGTTACCCCATCCTCTGTCACCTAACTGCAAACTGCAAGTAGATCGACCTCTATCAAGTTTAGCGCTACAGTCAGCAACATGAAGAGTGATCAAGCTCCTGTTTTCAATACCAAGCCTGCAGAGACCATCAAAGCGAGAGGCAAAATAGTGGTGAGAATCCATATGGACTCTAACAGTCCTCTACCATGTACCCACATGGAAAATGGCAGAAACTGTAAGAAAACAAATGGAATGAAAAGTCATTTGCAAAGCATTGGGACCTACACTAATAATTCAGGTACTATGACCGCAATATTTAAGTAGTTCGACAAGCAGATTTACTAAGATATACAGGTATGATATTTCAGTATGGAAGGTATGTTATTTATTTAACTCCATACTCCCCAGGAACAAAATTAATTATCAATAATAAAGGAAAAGGGGGAATAAATTCATAAAAACACTAAAGATAAAAGAAGACCTGAGTTTGGACAGAACTGCACGTTAACTAGTGATTTTCTCACTTTTTTCTTCCTTCATCTCCTAATCCTTTCAAACATTTAGGTTGTCTATGTTCATTCCCTCAGGAAAAGTATGAGGTAGGACGTACAGCAGTATCTGAGAGTCGGTTTGGACAAGGTTCAGCCCTTATTGGAAAGTGAGACTCTTCAGCGGTTTAAGGATTCTGGGATTCAGGGACATGCTTTGTCCGTGTGTGGGGTCATTTCAGTGAAGGAGGACATACAAGTCACTTAGCAGGATGAGCAACAATACTTAAATATGTTATGGAAAATACTACAATAACTTTTATTACACATCTTTAAGCATTTGGATAATTGAAGATTTGTTTTTCTCATTTAAAACACAGTAGTAGTAATAATAATAACAACTAATATTTATATTTATTGAGCTATTGTTAAGAAACAGTATTCGAAGTAGACTAATGTTTGACCATGGAACCAAGGCAGCCTGCATTCGAATTCCAGCTCTTTCTTCTACGCTGTATAACTTTAGTAAAGTTGTAAAACATCTTTGTGCTTCAATTTTCTCATTTTTAAAATGTGGATAGCAAGAGAGGAGGGGGGTAGATGGGTAAAAGGGGTTAAATATGTGGTGACAGAAAGAAATCTAACTATGAGTGGTGAACATACAATGCAATGTATATATATGCTTTACCGTTGAATTGTATGCCTGAAACTTACTGGATTTCATTAAACAATGTCACCTTAATAAAAATTTAAAAAATAAAATAAAATGTGGATAATAATAACATCCACTTTACAGGGTTGTTAAATTAAATATTCGTTTAGACACTTAGCATTATGCCTGTCATGTAGCATGACACGTGGCATGTCTTGTGGCATTGCTCAGGTTTGTCTACCACCTTAGAATGTCAAGAGTAAACATTTCTAAGGAAGAGAGATATTTTGACCTTTATATTAATTTGCTTTGCTCAGAAAGCCTTGATCATGGTAAAAACGAAAATAGTTTTCTATAATTCAACTGTATTACACATGTAACTAGTAAGTTATAGTAAGATATTAAAAGAATTTAATGCAAATTCTAAACAAATATATATTTTACTACAAAAAAAATGTAGAAATTGAAAATCGCTCATGTGTGATGTCACAGTTCACAATGAAGCCTGGAACAAGGATGTACTTTATGATTCATGTGATGATGATCCTGACAAGTACTGTGTGTGGAAAAGGACAAAGACACAGCACACATCCTTTTGGATAACCGACATTTAAAAAGAAAAAAAAGGAAGGAGTGTAGGAGTGTGCAAGTGTGAGAGAGACAGAGAGGGTAGAGAGAGAGAAAGAGAGAATGAGAGAGAGAGAAAGAGAAACAGAGAGAGAGAGAGAGAAAGGGAAGTAGATAAGAGAATCTTTTTCAGTCTGTATACTCCCAGATGCTTGCTTCTTGGAATTTGAAAGTTGAAATACAGTTTCTTAATTTATGTGAACTCCTAAAAATTTCTAGAACATTAGCCATTCCAGCCATCTGTCCTTTGTTCCCCAATGAGGCTACATATAAATACTCTACATTACCACTCAGAAATTCTACCACTATTCATTCCCTCATAGAAATTTACAATAAGGTGATGATATTTGACATAACTCCTTGAAATCATTAACTTTTGTATATGGAAGCCGGTCCAATGGACTCTAATTTCTGCACTCTAAATTTCCAGTATCTTAAGGAAAATAGCTAGTCCCTAGTAATTTATCTCTCGGTAGGAAGCCTCTATTCATTATCCCACAATTCTTTAAAGTAAATTATAACACTACCTCTGGTTTAAAAAAATTACTAGCAATTATTTGCATGATGCTTTAAGGGAATAATTTATCTTCAAAGTTCTACACAGAATTGTCCTCATTATTTGGGAAAACAAATATCCATGTAAAAATAAGTAAAATCATACATTCGGATACTATAAACCATTGTAGAGCCATAAGGTCAGGCTAAATATATTACACTAATTTCAATAAATTATGACATCACTTAATATAGCCTCTTTGGGTGGCCGGGTGTGGTATAAAACTGACTAGACCCTCTGAACAGTTATCTGTATTCAGGTTTTGATCGGATTTTACAACTCTCACTTGGATCCCATGTGAATACCATGCTCCAATTACTGCCCGAATCACCCTTGGGAAACTTTCTATTAAGGTTTGTTAATAACACTAGGTCACATAAATATTTTAGCTGCAGAATTACTTTCCTAAGTATATATGAGTTACGTTAATGTTTGAATCATTATTATTTATTTTCTGAGACTAGTAAATCAAAGCCTCCTTTAGAAAAGAAAAAGTGACATTGGATTAAATTTGTATTATAGTTAATCCATAATTTGGTTAATAATCCTTAAGATAATAGCTGATTTGTACTTTTATCCTCAACACTAAGTATGTAATAGTATCCGGTACTGTACCATAATAGTTTATGTAAGACAATTTCCTAAGTTTTGGATATTTAAACTGCTTTCAAACATGTTAAAAAATCTATGTATATTAGAAATTGTTGCCTAAAACTCAAAGTACACCACAGTTTCATTCTCAAAGAAACTTTAAATACATTTTCTTTTATTATGTAAATGAAAATCATTTGTGCAAAAGACCCAGTTCATCATTTCAGAGAACCATCTCTCAAGAAAAGCCTATACCAGTTAACTGCAAAGCAATGACAACTCGCTTCCCTCAGAAGGCATAAGAATGTAGTAATACATTTTAATTGAAATTTAAATATATTTTGTTGAAAACAAATAGTCTTGTGAGTATTATATCAAGAGTGCCTAAACTTTTATGCCAAAGTGAAACAAAATCTTGATGCAAATTTAAAATTAAGCTTAAATGTAAATTTAAGTTTGAATAAGTGTGATCTAAGATACATTTACAAGAAGCAAACATGAACTTTTCTTTTTTTAATTTTACTTTGGAAAACATATAGGAATAGTTTGATAAACAAGTACTAATGGAGTATTAATTCCTTCTTTATAAATCTATACATTTTTATCATCATGGAAATCCCAATAAATTTTGTGTAATTAGATGACTAATTCTGTAAAACAACAGCATAAATCACAATAATTGAGGCTATTTCTTAAAGTTAACTATTTTCAAACAACAAAATCACTGCAATTAAACTGGTAGTTTTTATCTAATGGTTTTTCTTAACAATAAATACAGAAATATATATCATGGACATCTAAACAATGCAGACATTATAAATTGCCTGCACAAATTATGTAACAATGGCAGTCGTATTATCACTTAAGTGACAAACATGAGACTAGAAAGCCAAAAACTAATGGTAACCTGGTAGAAAAACAGGAGACAGTATTCTCGATGATACTACTGAGCACCTAAACCAACACCATGAACAACCTACTTTTCCATTTGTTCATGTGTGAGAAAGGTGATCCCCCTTTGGTTTAAAGCAGTATTGGTCATTCTTTGAATTACTTGAAGCCAGGAGCATTATTAACTGACATTTATATTAAAATTACTTATGGCTGTTTCCCAAATCTGATTTAGTTATCAATATGAATAATTTAAATGGGAAACACAGAACAAAATGGCATACCATTTTTCTCTTTTTCTGAAATGCATTTACTTTTAGACCTAGAATGCAATTTTTATAAAGCCTTTTTTCTCTTAGCAGTAATCTGATCTGTAGCAATTCCAACCATTGAAGACATATGTAGATTAATATTTCTAAATGTCAAACAATTTTTTAATTGAAGGTTTTCAATAATTACCCTCAACAAGTGAGTCATTTCAGTCTTCACTACTTCCATGAAAATTTCATATTGTTTTTGTGCTATATATAACAATCTATGTATGAGATTCACAAAGCCCCACCTACCATACTTCTCGTTATATAAAGGAAACCATATATATGTAATTAATCACTTAATTTCCTCTTTGCCTGCCCTCTGCCAAGGAAAATAATTTTTGAATTGCAAAGGGAAGAACAGATACTGATTTTAGTCTTGAAGTTCTAGATAGTGAAAACAATTATAAAAGAGTATCCTCACCCATTTAAATCAGTCAATTTTTGTTCATTCCTGCTTGATGATAGCATAGCAATCTAAAGACATATAAAAGAAATCACAGAGTAAGGAAATCAGAGTCTGAGGAATGGCCTCATTTTAAAGAATGATGAAGTTAAAAAATCGGAATGAATAAATTTGGCTATACTCCTAAGTAAAAAAGTTAATGAATTGATTAGTAATAGATACCTATAAAATATAATATCTAGAAATAAGCATATATTTACTAAGGCTACATACAAGCTTAGATGACCAGAAAAGAAGACTCCAGGTAGAGAATAATGAGGAACCAATTAGATGAATGAACCACGAAGAGGGGATTACTTAGAAGTAGAAGACGTTTATATTGTTCCATGTGGCACATATTTATCTTCCCTTGTCTTTTTTGTTATTGTTCTACACATAGAATTACTATTATATTTATCTGATTCAACTCTGCTAACCTTTAAATTAATGCTGTCTCTCTGTCCCACTTCTCCACTACACCAGTTATGCAGTATTACTATGGTCAATACTTCCTATGTCTGATTATTACCTTTGTATCATTCAACAATTTTCCAAATTACTTATTTTCCAGTTTCTATTTTTATCTCAATTTCTTTAAATTTTCATTTTAATTTTAGTGCAGCAATTTCCATTTATACCAATCCACATTCCCGGTAAGTAATTTCCTATTTCCAATTTGATTTCCTTTGGTCCTTTCACCAACCTTTAAATAATTGGTTTCTCTGGGTCAATTACTACATATGGGACACTTAGTAATGATAATGAGCAGCTACAGATTACTAATGGGTGTGGTCAGAGATACTAGGCATCTTAATGCTCAGGACGAATACTCTTTAGTGAAGAATTTTCTCACATTCCACACTACTCCAAATAACTCACTATACATTAGTTGATATGATAAATTGGCTAATAGTCATCTGTGCCTAGAATATAATATTGTTTTACACAAAAGCAACTTTTTCATAGTTTAAAATATTCTCTAGTTTTTAGAAATGTAACTACCATAAGATGCTAAGAGAAGAGCATACTCTACTTTTTCAAAGAATTTTCCAAGCACTGTTCAATATGTTGAAACTCATTTCACCAAAGTGAATGACACTTGTGGTGTCTGATATCCCATCATAAAAGGAACAGTGGACTCCATTTGTAGCTGTTACATCTCTGCAGAGGTACAAGAGTCTGGCTGATTCAGTGTATCTTCTTGTGATTTTAGATCTGACCATTTATACATTATTTTACATTACAGTTATAACCCTTTTATATATTACTAATATTATTTTAATGAAATAATATAAATAAGATTACTTTTTAATTTTCCCTTTAATGGTAATTGATGCATTGATTTTTTTAAAGTTATGTGTGCAGATAAGCTATATTATCTTTGCAACTCATTTCACAATAGTAAAGATGGCATTATAAAATAGTTGTTAACAAATACTTAAAAATTATACTTTGTGCTTGACTTTTTATCACAGAAAATGAATATTTCTAAGCGTTAACAAAACAGCCGCAACCAAATCTCTTGTGTGAAAAGCGAGATAACAATAACAATACTCATTAACCATTATAGAGCATTTACTATCTACCAGGCAAAGTTATAAGCAATTTATTTGTAGAGAATTCACTTAATTCTTATAGAAGCCTATGTGGTATGTACTTCTATCATTTTAAATTTACAAATTAGTAAGAAAAAGTGACAGTAAAAATTTTAGAAGTAACTATACACATAGTTAACATAACCAAATATTTTTTTTAATTGGTAAAAGGCTAGTTTGACTATATGATTATACATATATACATTGCTTTGTTTTGTTTTGTTTTGTTTTTGAATTATCATGGTCACCCAGTAGTCTATTGGATTAGCAGGCCAGACACTGTGGCTGCTTTTCTCTTTCTTACATATCTTGAGCTTCAATAAAATTGAATCCATTTCTTAAAACGTAAAATCAAATTTCCCATATTATAGCATATGCATATATGTGTGTATATACAGTTAGAAAAAGAGAGTTATGGTCTTTCAAAGAAAAAAATAATTCATAACTTATTAATTTTTTGAAGACCACTTAAGGTAAACTTTAAACAATGGGTGGAACTTAATAAGAAAGTGTGATTAAGTATTCGGATTTACAAAAATTGTAATCATTTTTCCCATCTCTTTCAGTTCCTTCTGATTTTCCTCCCATAAACAATTCTCCGATTAAATCTCGTGTATATCTAATCCTATCTCAGTGTCAAATATCTGAAATATGCTGCAAGAATTATTTTCAAGGAAAACAGAGTAGTTGTGGGTTACTGAACTGTATACCTTCTGTGTGTTAGCAGTGGGGACAAGGCTAGAAACAGATTGAGTGATATCATGTAATATCTGAAATCCAAGAGTAATGGATTCACAATTAACACAGTATTGAATTTGGATTTAAATGTAGTTTAACAGCATTGTACAGGAGTACAGAACTTCAAGTGGAACAGGCTGCTAAAAATCTTCCCAATAATATTAAGGTAGAAGTAATTGAGAACATGATCTAGGATGGTGGCTGTTGGGAAAGGCAATCCAGCATAGGTGCTGCACATTCTGTATGTTTTTACAGGAAAGGCTAGATACACAATTTACAAGACCAAGTGCTGAAAATCACAGAGCTCTTCAGAGCACAGTATGCTGTGTGACTGTATGTATTGCATATCAGTGAAGTCCATTCTACTTGCTGGACATGCGAGGAAGCAAAGCCCTGACCACTCTTTACTTGGGCCGTTTGTCAGGGTTGTTTGCAATAAACAAACAAACAAACAACAAAAAAAAAAACTTGAGAAATGATTAGGTAATGCCTCTTTTATGGACTAAATATTTGTGTCCCTTCAACGTTCATATGCTGAAATCCTAATACCCAATGTGATGATATTAGGAGATAGGACTTTTGGGATATACTTAGGTGATGAGAGTAGGGTCTCTCATGATGAGATTAGTGTTCTCATAAGAAGAGTTAAAGAGCTATCTCTCTTTCTGCTATGTGAGGATACTTGGCAGTCACACCTGAAAGAGAGTTCTCACCAGAACCAGACTGTGCTGACACCCTGATCTCAGACTTCCAGCTTCCAGAACTATGAGAAATAAAGATCTGTTTTTTATAAGGCACCCAATCTATGGTACTTTGTTATCACAGCCCAAACAGACTAGGACAATCTCCTTTGGGGACAAAGAGTAAACTTGCTTATAGCTTACTATTAATATGGTGGCTTCACAAGCACAGCAGTTCTCGGCTTCGCCATAAAACCATTGCATACATAGCACCCACCTGCGTTCCTCTGCCTTGTCCCTATGAAATTATGAGAGTAGATACAAACAAGGTGCTCATACAGTGAAGAGTCTCGTGTTTCTGTCAGTACACTTGAAACAGTAATAGATGAACTTATTAGCTTTTGAGGAGATACCAAATTCGAGACACTAAGACTGAAAAAAAAAAAGTACAAATTTGCAAAATACATTAGAGAAACATATTAGAGACGATACCAACTGATGACAGATTACGTGAAGTCTGGGCGAACAGGAAGGAAAGAACAGGAGATAAGTTTGTACTCCAAAATAATATAATCCAGGTACTGCTAAAAATGAGTGATGGGAAAAGAAGCTGCTGAAGAGAAAGATGAAACATTACTATTTGTTTTAAATATTCCTCATAAAACTCTTGAATCTGATTTCTTCTGTCATTTTCACTGTCACTACTTTTCTCTTAATGGATATATCACACTAATCTCTCTTCATTATAATTTCCTACACAAAAGTAAGCCTACCTATGTGTGATCTCTAAAAATTAAAAGAGAAAAAGTGGAGAGAAATTTGAAAAATATAGAGGGTTAAGAGAAGTCAGGTGTACCCAGGTCTGTCTGACTTAAAGGCTAATTTCTTGCTTACCATGGATAGACACTGGAATCTTATGGAGAGACATCATATTTGGAGCAGCCTTTCATAATTCACAAATTTCCTTAAGTACATTCAATTTCTATTCATATATTACATATATACAGCCTAGATGTGTATGACAAGAAAAGCTACTAAGTGATCATGTAATATGGCGCCTTGGCCTAATTTAAAGAAAAATAATCCCAACCTAAGAGAAATACTGACTCACATAAAAATAGTGTAGCAGTGGGAATGTTTGACTTCTCTAAGCAACATAACACTATGTTTTCCTCTCCAGATACCTTTCTAAATTCAAATCATTCCTCTATGTAACTATTTTTTTATGTTAGTACCCAGAGCATAGTAAAACAGCAATTGTGATTTTCAGCATGTGAACTTCATACTTTTCTTCTTATATAAATGGAACTGCTTTCAGTAGAGAAATTTAGAGTAGCTGTTCTTATATTTTATATTATTATCTCCAAAAGCAGGTCTCATTTTTTTAAATAAGTATACCCATGATAAAGCAACTTACTATATTATTTAAAGACTTCATATGGTATGGAATTTCAAAAAGTTGAAGTTATTTTGTTGTTATTTGCATTTCACTGTCTTCTACATTCTAGCAGAGCTTCAGCTTGAATGGCTTTTTTTTATTATTATTATGCTGGTAGTTTTATGAAAACTTAAATGGATCTTGAGGATGGAACAATATATACCAAGCTATTTTATTATCCTTTTGTGGGCATTTCATTTTATGATTTGTTTGACTTCAAATAACAAATATTTGGTGGCCTATAGAAGAGAAAATTTAAATTTAACTTGATGTCTGGTGGCATTTAGGGAAAAAATGTCCCTTCAGCCATTGAATTTAATGCTGTCACTTTCACAGGTAAATGTCTGCATGTTTGTCTTATATTCTACCTACGACTATCTAAGGCTGAGAGTTTTCCTGTGAATTGGCTTTGCTTCAGGCCTATGCAACGACTTGAACTAAATGATATCCACATTTATAGATATGAAACATGACAACTCTAGAAATATTGCTAATTTGCAAAGCCTTGCAATTTTATTTTTTTCTCCCTTAGCTCTGTGTTTCCAGGTGCTACCTGCAACATGTCATAAGCATTAAACGTAAGACCCATTCTCACTCCCTTTCTTCCATCGGTGTACTAGGTGGATATGCTCCACGCTGCCATAATAGCCAATGAATTTTACATGAAATTCTTAAGAGCAAAAGCTGTTAAGTACAGCACTGGGCAAGAATTCAGTCTTGCTAAAAGAATTTTTTTTTTTGAGTGCTTTTGGAAAAAGTCAAAGTTCTTTCTAAGTTCTGGGTCAATTAAGATGTTTCAGCAGCTAAAGGTTAGCACACCTGACTTCCTTTCATTGGTACATGTAGTTTTTTTTTTTTTCCAGAAATTGCTAAAAATACCTCATAAGGTTTTGTAAGAAAAATCCTTCAGACTTTTAGAGAGTTATAATATGAACTCTACAGGAGTTTCCTATAGTTTCATGAGTTAATCAATAATAGATATTACTGACATATAATTTAATTGATTTATTAACAGAGAGAATAAAGTTAATACAACAGTTCTGCTTCATTTCCTGGTCAGCCACCCTATAATGTCTCAAATAAATAGATATGATAACAGTTGTAGTTTTCTGTTAAATAATTTTTCCTTTAAAGAAATCTCTCATTTGCCCACTAGCTTGATATTCCAATTGTTGCTTCCAGTGTTAAAAATGCTTTTGTTCAAATAACATCTACTAAACCAAATATCATATAACAAACAAGAAGAAAATAAGTGACATTTTGAAAGCTTCATTATTTTTTGACCTTAGGGTATGATTTATTCTATTGAAATAGTATTTATAATATAAAAGTCTAATCATATATGCTATTCTAATTACTTGGTAAGTAGTTATATTGGTTCTTTAACTGATATTTTAATCTGTAAAGAAGATCCTACCATGAAAAAAAAAATATTTGTTGTCTCAAACACTAATATTCATTTTGAAGGAAAGTAAAATAAATTGAAATGAAATGTTGAGAAACTTCCAGATAAGACCTAATCTAGGGACTACAGATATTGGTTGGTTTTAAATTATAGTGCTTAGGGGGTGACATCAGAAAGATGATGGAATAGGAAACCCTAGACCCTCTTTCCTCCCATGAACGCAATAATTCAACAGTAATACTAAGACAAATTTCCTTTGTGAGAAATCCAGAAACTAGTTGAGGAGCTCCTGTACCCACGTCAAGCAAAAATCAAGCCACATCGAAGCAAGTGAGGAAATTTGAGAATCTTCCTGCCATAATCTTTATCCCTGAAGCAGCATCTATAATCAGGAAGAAACCTCCAACTGCCAACTACTTCTTCAGTAAGGGAAGAGTTGGACTACGCATCCAACGTTCCCTTTTCCAGGATCTACCCAAAGGCCTGACTTCTGCTTGCTACGTCAGAACACTGACAAAACCTGGCATACTCTAGCTACCAGGGGCTAGAGTGAACAAAGGTGGCAGATTGAGTTCAGTTTCCATAGCCCTTCCCACAGGCTCAGCAAAGAGTAAGCTGATAA
This sequence comes from Pteropus medius, assembly GCF_902729225.1. NCBI lineage: Eukaryota > Metazoa > Chordata > Mammalia > Chiroptera > Pteropodidae > Pteropus > Pteropus medius. The sequence continues at coordinate 5,945,671 of NW_024349800.1, read as the reverse complement.
AAAACTTCACATCCCAACTTCTCTCTGGAGTGGGAAAAAGATGAACCATGTGTCTAATGTCCCAACCTTTCTGGAGGCTGCCTAGAGGATGGGATTCTGTCTAGCCTGCCTTAGAGCATTAATGAGGCTGAGGATACTCAAGCTAACAGGACCAATAAGGAGAAAATGTTGTTCTGAACAAGCAGTATTCTTAGTCCTTTTCCATGGTTCAGCTCAGAGCAAGCAGATAAAAAAAAAAAAAATCCTCAACTTTCTACTGCCCCCTGGGAAGGAAAAGAAGTGGACCCGGTGTCTAATATCCCAACTTTTCTTGGAGCTGCCCAAAGTACTGCTTTCTGTCTTGCTTGCCTCAGAGTTCTTATAGGATTCAGCATATTCCACACACCTGGGGGCCAGTGAGACAAAAATAGTTTTTGGATCTAGTATGCAACTAGTTGCCACAGACACCCCTCCCCCAATAGATCAGTGTAGAATAAATGAGAAATAAACACAGATCCCAGCTTCATCCTGAGGAAGGAAGGAGTTGTATAGCATGTCTAACAATCCAACATTTCTGGGGTTTGGCTTTATTCTTGGACATCTCAGAGTGCTAACAGGACCTGACACACTCAAGATACTATAAGGCTGCTGAAAACAAAGAGAGCAGGTTGGACCAGCACAAAGGTTTGAAAAACCCTAGATCCCTGGCTAGGTTGAATGGTAATGGTCTTCTTCATAGAAGAATGGGAAGGCAGCTGGTATTTACTAATGTACAGATATCAACACGATGAATCAATGAAAATTTAAAAACAGAATATTATGTTGCAGACAAATGAACAAAATAAAGCTTCATAAACCAACAGTATTGAAATGTTGATATATGTTGTACCTTACAGAAAACTCAAAAAAAAAAAACTGTCATAAAAAATACTTAATAAGGTCAGGAGGACAATGCATAAACTAAGTGAAAATTTCAACAACGAAACATAAAATGTAAAAAAAGTAACAAACATTAAATTGAAGCTAAAAAATACAAAGCTGACCTGAAAAATTCACTAAAGGGATACAATACTTGATAAAGCAGAAGAAAGGATCAGTGACCTTTAAGACTGATTTTTAGAAATTATCCCATCAGAGGAGCAAAAAAGACAAAAAGAGTCAAGAAATCTTTAGGGACTTACCTGAAACCTTAAAGTGAACCAAATATGCATTATGGGAGTTTCAGAAGAAGAGAAATAAAAGCAGAAAACATATTCAAAGAAATAATGGCTAAAAACTTCCCAAATCTGGAGAAGAGAATAAAATGCCAGATCCAGAAAGCCCAATATACTCTGCATAAAATTAACTCAAAGAAATCCACACCAAGGCACATAATAATCAAACTGTCAAAAATCAAAGACAGAAAGGGAATTTTGAGAGCAACAGAGAAAAACAACTTGTCACATAAAAGGGAACCTCCATAAGACTATCAGCAAATTTCTCAACAGAAACCTGGCATGCCAGTTGTAAGATTATATACTCAAAGTGCTGAAAGAAAAAAAAGAAAACCCTGACAACCAGGAATACTATCCATGGGAAAACTTTCCTTCAAAAATCAAAGAGAGATAAATACTTTCTAAGACAAATAAAAGCTGGGAGAGTTCATCACAACCAGTCCTGCCTTAGAAGAAAAGCTAATGAATTTTCGAGTTGAAATGAACAGAAGTGAAACATTTCTTCTCTTGTATATGATACTATAAAACTTGCTAGAAAGGTAAATATAAATAAAAGTAAATATATAAACAAATACAGAATACAGAATTAATGTAACACGATGGGGAAGGACAGTCTCTTTAACAAATGGTTCTGAGAAAACTAAATATGCACATACAAAAGACTAAAACTGTATCTTTTTCTTAAACCGTACATAAAATTCAACTCAAAGCAGAATAAAAACTTAAACATAAAACCTGAAATCTAAAACCCCTAGAAGAAAACATAGTGAAAAAACTTCATTATATTGGTATTGGTAATAATTTCTTGAATATGTCACCAAAGTACAGGCAACAAAATTAAAAGTAGACAAAAGGGACTATATCAAAATAAAAAGCTTCTGAACAGCAAAGAAAATAATTAACTGAGTGAAAAGACAACTCATGGAATGGGAGAAAATATTGCAAACTATATGTCTGATCAGAGACTGATATCCACACTGTCTAAAGAACTTATATAACTCAATAACAAAAAAAAAATCTTATAACCTGATTATAAATGGGCAAAAAATTTGAATAGGCATTTATCCAAAGAATACATACAAATAGTCAATGAGTATATAAAAAGATGCTCAGCATCATTATTCATTAAAGATATGTCAATTAAAAGCACACCTATCAGGATGGCCATTATTAAAAAAAAAAAAAAGTAGCAAATGTTGGCAAGAACTTAGAAAAACTAAAACTCTTACACACAGGTTAGTAAGAATGTAAAATCATGCAGCAGCTATAGAAAATAGTATGGAGGTTCCTCAAAAAAATTAAAGTTACCATATGTTCCAATAGTCCCACTCCTGGGTCTAATGATGGGGTTTAAATCTGAAAAAAACTTTTGGCATAGTAATTTGGCATTACCTGTTTAAATTAATACCAAGAATTTTTATGACCATGTACATATGACAATGTTGAATCATCAAAACTAATTTAAGTATTTTTTCCCTGTTGACAGTCAAACTAAATGCACAAAATAAAAATAACAGAATGTGCTAATGGTGAAAGAAGTCTTTAGTCAAAAAGAAATTAATAGTAAATAAATGGATTGATTGAAAACAGTTAGATGCAACAGAAGGGAAAAGAATTTCTGCTATTAATGAATTAGAAGATATATCGATACTATGCTATGAAGACATGACAAGAAAAAGCCAGACTGAATGGGTGAAAATGTTAATATAATCAGAGAAACAGTGCACTTTAATGTTTCCATTATCATGTAAGAATTCAAATGCTCATGTTTATAAATATTCCTGAAAAGAGAATTCATATGCTTACATCCTACTGATTTTTAATAATGTAATAATTATAAGCTGATTTAATACTTATTGAAACTAGAATATAATAGTATTAATCATGATATTTAGTTGTTTAATGAGCTTTTCAAGTATTTGATTCTATTATTATGGTTGTGCAAAAGTGTATAGTAAAAGGGATCCAGAACTTCATTAAGCAAACTTAAGTTTTTAACCATGTTTTAAAATGAGAGCTATAAGAAAGTATCATGATCAACACTGGCGTTTTATAACATATAAATGTGTAATAGTGAAAATCATACTTTAAAATCATACCCTCAAGATCTAACCTTGGTAGTATTCATTTTCCAGAACGTTACTAACATGAAGAAGTATTAAAAATGACAAAGTGAGATATCTTAAAGCTGTAAGTGATATTTATTGTTTGGTTGCTTACTCTTACAAAGAGAAACTGTCAATAATTTTTGATGATCTGGGGAAATAATCTTATATTTCTTTGAATTTGTTACTGAAGAACAGGAAGTAATTTCTGTTTCAAGTACTCCTTTGTTTTGTTGGTTATATAGCATTTCTTCTCTTGGTATTATGCCATGTTACAAGCATTTATTCTATCAAATACTTTCTGAAGAATAATCTTGAGACCTGACAAATAGATGTAATTGTCATTGAGAAAAATAGTGTTTAGATAAAAATGCTATTTTTATTTCCTCAGCCTGATGTGAAAAGGGGAAAGAGAATTTAAACTGTTATATGAAGATAATCCTAACTTTACATTACAGCTTGCTTCTTAGTTCTTTTTATCTTTTAATACTTATTTTTTCAAGCTTTATTGAGATATAATTGACGTGTATGATTGTGTAAGTTTAAGGTGTAAAATATGTTGATTTGATATACTTATGTATTGTAAAATGATTACCACCATAGCATTAGGTAACAACTCTACCTTGTTACATAATTATCATTTCTTTTTTGTGGTAAGGCCTTTTAAGATCTACTATCTTAGCAACATTCAAGTATATAATAGAGTATTATTAGTTATATCCACTATGCTGTAATAAAGTCCCAGAACTTGTTAATCTTATACCTGGAAGTTAGTATCGGTTGACCAATATCCAGCCATTTCCCCTGCCCCCAGCTCCTGGCTACCACCACTCTACTCTGTTACTCTTAGTCCAGCTTTTTAAGATTCCAAATACAAGTGATATCATACAGTATTTGTCTTTCTCTGACTTATTTCACTCTGCATAATGCCCATAAAGCTTCATCTATGTTGTCTCAAATAGCAAGATTTCCTTCTTTCTCATGGCTGAATAATATTCATTACGTATCTGTATGTATGCATAGCTTTTTTATTATTCATCCATTGAAAAACTAAAGCAAATGGTTCTAATTACGAACATCAATAACAACAAAAAGAAAACAATTTAATCAACTACTACATAAGTGAATTGCTATTGTGTGTTAGAGTCTTGAGATGACCTGAGAAACAAAATGGAAAAAACAGTTTCTCAACATTGGAGCTTAGATCTTAACAAAAGTAATGATCAAATAACTTTATTTTTATCAAATAAATGAGCATATATATCTTTCAGTACTTGAAATTGTTATTTAGAACACTGTATATTCTTTAGCATTCATTATGTAGAGACTCAAGTGAATCTATTTATTAGAGTATTACTAAAATAAATACAATTTCAATTCTCCTGATAAATACCACCGATTCTTTTTGCAATTAGAGCTTCAAAAACTAATCTTAATTTTTAGAAGAGTCTGTGACTATAAAAGATGCTTTTGTTTTAACATTTTCTCATTGTCTAGCATACAAGTTTCCTCATTCTGTCATTGGTATTTTTTTTCTGTTGAAATAACTATATAGCTTGTGTTTTATTATGAGCTCCCATCAATTCTGTGTATTGTGTAGTGTGTATTGGCTCAATAATCTAGATCTGGAAGAGACAACTTCCAAACAGTTAAGAATTATGCATGTTAATTTTAAAAATATTAAAAAGAAAGTAGGATGTTCTCTGTATAATTTATTTATAGAAATATGTTCATTAATACTATATATGCTACTACAGAAATCCACTAATAAGTGTTGCTTTAGGATATAGTGGCATTATATAATAATTCATTCTCTTGAGTGGGTAAAATATAATAAAATTAAAAGGTATGAGGACTAGTCTTTATATTTTCTAGAATATTGTATATAGTCCACGTTTTTGACATTTTTTACCTTTGTGCATACTATATCACTATAGCAGATGCTGTTGGTGCTCTCCCCCTATCTTTCTGTCTTTACTATTTCAGATTTGTTTGATCAGATTCCAAATGCCAGCATCTACCTACTCTGATAGATACAGCCCACTCGGCCTGAATGCATGGCTTGCCAGAAGTGCCAGGAATTAAGGCTCCTTTGAAGTCAGCTCACACCAATGACTTGTGGTAACTGTTATACATTACATCTTAGGACCTTAATCCTTCAGAGAGCAACACTCTGAGGTGTACATTCTACAACTGTTTGCACTCAAATCTTTGTCTTAGACTCTCCTATGAGATTTCAAATCAAGATAATCGTATCAGTTAATTTGCCTTTTTAGTTTGAACACTGTTGATATTCATCAGTTCCATTTCATATAAAACAGCATTTCTTTTTTTTCTATTTACTAGTTACTAGTCTTCAATACTGCTTTTTCTAGTTACTAGTCTTCAATACTGCTTCCTCACACACAAATATCCTTGTCTTTCCTTTCTTCTGTTAGAGTTTATAATTTACATATACATACAATTATATATATAGTATATATAATATGTATATGATTTATAATTATATATATAATTTTTATCTTCACAAATATGTAACTATCTATTTAGTCCCATATTTTAGCCTAAATAAAAAGAGTAGAGCATGTAATTACAGACGACTTATAAGGTGTAATGCTAAAGATTTGCTTTGGAGTCAAGCAAGGTTCAAACTGCAATTTATAATAATGCATACATTATTTTTGTAAGACTTTTTGAAGAAACCATTCATCTATTCCAAACATTAGTTTTCTTATCTGTAAAATGTAAAAAAAAAAAAAAAGATGATACTTAGAGATCATATGCAAACATTGGATTATTTAACAAATGCAAATTTCTTAATACAGTATCTGGCATGGATACTTAATACAGTATCTTTACTAAAGAGTAAAGCCCCTTTCTTTACTCTTTAGTCTAGAAAATACTTTTCTCATTTTTTACATTTTACTTTAGCCTTTATAGGCTGCGCATTCTCTCATATGTATAATTTATTGCCTTTCAATCTATTATTTTTATGTCATTTTTCTTATCCCTTTCCCCTCTTTATTATATCAGTAGAATCACCTAAGTGATGCAGAACACACAGATTTTTTTCTTACTTTTCAAATGTCTAGATTTTTAACTTTTCTGAGAAGTATTTTACAAGTCAAAAAGAATGCTTTGTTTCCTTATTATCAACTACATCAATAGACTTTCTTTACAGTCCATAGATTTTACATACTTATTCAACTACTCTTTGGTATAGTATTCATATATTCATAGGAGAAATCTGCTGTCAATAAAAACTTCCAAGTTCCTTTCCATCATCACCTACAATGTCTTCCCATACTTAAGCCATTCAATAACCAGACCACTCCTCAGACTTTCTCGTTAATCTAGAAACATCTGAAATTTCAGAATTAAGCTCCTCAGTTTCTCACAGCTATTTCTATTATTATCAATGCTTCATTTCCAATTGTTTGTCAACTGTTTGAGAGCTATAGCTTATATACATTCATTTACTTCTAATCTAAAAAGAATTTACTAAACACCGAAGTGCCAACCTTATACCAATATAAAATGATAACTGAGTTCTTGATGTCGCAGAACTTGATGTTTAATGAAAACACAAATAATTCAGAAAGCAGCATTATTCTATAATTTAATTGTTGAAAGAGAAATAAAATAGGAAACAATATTTCCATATTATTCTTTTATTCACTCATTGCTCCCTATTGACCCTACGTTTCCTTAGCCAGATCTCACTCACGTTTACATTTCAAACCATCTATATTGCCTTCAACTCCTCACCTGATAATGCACTTCTCTCTCTGCAGATGATATTTTTCTACTTCATTCAGAAAATATAATTAACAAATTCTTTCCTCTTCTTATGCATAAACATTCAGCTGCTTTCACAAATATTATTTCCTCTTTTATTTTAATCCAATTGAAATTATTTTTCCCACCACATTATACATGAAATTGAAATTATTGTAACTTCTGCATAAATTCATCTCCTTGAATTCTCAAAACCATTTGCTTTCATTCTACTAAAGACTTGCTTCCATGGACTAAACCTCTGGTTCTCTCTCTTCTGGCAATTTCCATTCAGTGTTTTAACATTCTCAATTCTATACATTTGAAGAAACCAACATCAATCACAAAAACCAAAACTAAAAAGATCTTTTCTTGAACTCCATATTCTTCTGCATCTACCATTTACCTCACTCTTAATATTTTATGGCAGAAGTTTTAGGAAAAGTAGCCTACACACACCACTACTATACCCCAACAAGAATGACTCATCCCCTAACTGAATCTCATCTCCCAGTCTTCTTTTATTTGACTACAGTCTGTTCTCCACCCACAAGATTCCAGCAAGCCAGATTTCACCAATATGTTACATAGAATATCAACCACATTTGACATTATTTACAGTCCTCATTCTTGATAGACTTGTGTTTTCTTAGTTTCCAGAGAATAGACTCTGCTGGATTTTATTTATATTCCTGGCTACACCTTCTCTAAATCACCTTTATTTAAATTCATCTTCCTAAAACATAGATGTGAGATCTCCACTGAGTTCTATTTTAGACCTCCTCTCTACCATTTATAGGTATTCTTTCTACTTTAAATGCTTCTGTTAGGTTTTCTAGAAGTCAAAATAAATCATTCAGTTCATATTTCTAAAATGTCCTATTACTACTCAATGAGGCCGGCCCAGAATGTTTGTTATATAATGAAGAAAAGTTTTCTCAAGTATAATATATAAAAAAAGACAGTTCAGTCCCATTCAAATATTTAGATTTTAATACTTTGTACCGTTTAGTGTATTTTGCTCTAGAAATAATAGCAAAATTGGTGTGTGTGTGTGTGTGTGTGTGTGTCCAAGAGCACAACCTTGAATTTAGACTAGCCACATTTATTTTCAACAGAAGAAACCTCACTGATGATACCTGAACATTTTGTTTGTTGCTAAATTTCTCAGACACATTCTACCAAGTTCATATGAGATTACATCTCTATAAAGTTACTTAATAACAAATACTATGTTGATGTATTTTCCTCTCTTTTGACAGCAATAAATGTCCATTATTATAAATCAATCAGCTTGTTTCACTTAAACCCTTTACTAGACCATTTCTGCCACAGTGTATTTTGTTATACAAAAATGATGCTGATTTTGTAATTATTTCAATAGCTAAATCACTTCTGTAAAATAGGAAAAAACTGATTCTTGCTAAAATCAAGATTTCATTAATCTACTCTTAATAAAACTAGAGGATGTAAAAATGAAGATATATCATGGACCTGAAAAAATCAGAAAACAAAAAATTCAAGTGATAAGCATTATGCTTTTTAATGAAATATATCACTTTTTAAAGTATATATAGTTTAACTACAATTTGGAAAATATCGCCAAAATACTAAATTCTTGACTTTCCCCATATAAGATGACCTGATATTACATTGCTTCAGATCATACCTTCAAATTGTTCTATGATTTAAAACTGCATATAACCCTTAAAACAAAATAAGATCTTAAAATCACCACTCTATAACTTTTTAATGCACAATTCATGCAAAAGTTAGAATAAATGCTTAGATTTATGGACACAGCAAACTCTTTTGTACAATTTCAACCAGACAGTAAGTTTGTTTTTTTTTTTTTAAGTCCCGATCATAGTTTAAAACAGTATAATGTGGGTTGTTGTGAAGTTTCAGTTATTTTAAGACTAACTTTAAGTGACAGCAACTTCTGTCACTTTTCAAAGTCTCTGAATTAATCCAAAGTCTATACTAACACATTTATAACATGCACAGCAAAGAATGATTAATATACATATGTATGTATATATGTGTGTATATATATGACATGTCACATAAAATACTAAATTTGCTCCATTAGTAATAATGCTTCCCAGATATATGTTGAGATATATGAAGTATTTAATAAACTCTGTTAAGCTTTACTCTTTAACTATTTTGTTGGACATAGGCCTAGAGCATTATTAGAGGGAAAAAATCACTTAAATGGTAACTAATTCCATCACATAGAATAGATTTTGCTGGGCTACCAATAAATTTTTCTCTATGTCTTATTTATATTAATAACACCAAATATAGGCTTGTCAGATGATGGGAGAAGGGACTGCAAATTTGGGAACTAAAAACTTGTTATCCAACTGTGACTTAAATTTTTTTTATTTCAAAAATAATATGGAGTTAATTTTCCTGACAAATCATTAAATATTAATACCCAATGATTCCCCAATTTAATTAGTGACTAATTTGTAAATTTGTCTCTCTAGAAAGGAATGCATATAATCCAGCTAATAAGAAAAAAGTCAAAAAAGTCATTCAATCTTGAGTTCGGTCATCTTTAGCTGTCTTGTAAATTGACTCAAATAACTGGCTCATGAAGCCTTATAGGAGTGAAGAGGTACAAAGAGAGCAATGGTGGCAATAGAAAACATAATAATGCTAGGTTTTCATTTTGGTACTATGAAAACTACAACGATCAAAATACAGTATCCTAAAAGAATCCTCAGAGTTAAATTATTTAATTTATTGAAAAAAAAGTTATTCGATGCTGGCTGTTTCACATTTATTTGCTTCCTACATTTTTTACTAACTCTAGAGAATACAATGTCTCCATTTAATGAAAGTTGACATCTTATATATTTGTGTCCACTTACTATATGGAGGATAACACCCTACATATCTGTCTTCACATTTTAGAGGCCTGCTCCATATGACACACTGAGTCTCATTTCCAATAGTCCCTGAAATAGAAATAAAGTTTTCTCAAGTGGAAGTCTGCATTGAGTATAGTGACATAGAGAAAGGAAACCTTAGGATCTTTCATTTCTAGTGATGGAGTGTTTTTCATTGACATAGATAGTTTTACATTGGGAAGTGCTGATCCGTTATGACAGAAAGCTCTGGAGGGGCATGGTGTGACAGTGTGAACTGATGAATAAATAAGAAATGTGGGTGTCTTTACTGCCAGGCTATTTCCTGTTTCTTCTCCCTGAAAAGAACAAATGTTAAATTAATTGTTAAACGAGTAAAAATAATAAAGGTCTGTCACAGTCTAATTTTCATTAGTGAATAGTGGCATAGGTTTCCGCTTATGTTTCATGCTGTTGTTTCAGGTTCAACATTAAAATCATTAAACAGAAAAACAGAAAAGATTATATTTTTCCCTGTCAATACTTTGGAGATGACAGAAATTGGTAAACACAAGAGGTGGTCCAACTCTTTTTTAGCAAAAGTTGTGTTTGGACTGTCAAGACTAAGAGGCAGCACCACAAACAGTGACAGGCCCTGCAGGGCTGGGGATAGAGTTATTACAGAAAGGACAAACCATGCCTGTAATTAGTTCATCTTCCTTCCACCCCATCACACTCCTATTCATGGAAAACAGTGCCAGGAAGAGCATCACGATCCCATATGACAGACAAGAGAAGAACAGTTGAGGGAATGTGTGCATGAGGGATGGGCTGTAACATATCTTCTTTTATTAATGTTTAACCTTCCATGATTTTGCTCACATATTTCATAATATCTCATTAAATTGACCATTTAATTTCTGCATTTTCTAAGCAATTATTACAATTAGCACAATGATCTATACAGTATTAATTTTTATCAAAGATTATTTCTTTTGTAATCTTGGGGAAATAACCTCTAAAAACTGTTCCCATTATGTGAAATATATACTTAGGTGTTTTATAAACTTTCCATCTATCTCTTGAAATTATAAAAGAAATTAAATGCTCAATTCTACTAGATGATTTTAGAAAAGGAAAAAAATTATTCAAAAGCAAACCAGAAAAATGAGATTAGGCTTAACAGAAATTTAAAATAATTACTTGTGAGAACATTAATATATCAAAATAAATTAGAATTAATGAATAGAATTTACTATGTGAAAAACTTCAAGGAATTTGGGTGTTCTTTCCTAACATACCACATTCTGTTCCTCAGATGTACAACATAACAACCAGTATTCTACTTAATTGCTGGCTTATAATAAATGAGAACAACCTATTGAGATAGCCATGCTTTATTCTGAAGTTCTTGTATATTCCAAGAAATGCTCTTGCATGTTTCCGAGTAACCTCACTCAGACTTATTCAGCATTATTCCCCCAGTACAAACAAAGCTGGAGTGTTGACACGATTATTCAAGCCAACAAGTATATGGCAGGATACTTAGGCAATTATTCACACCTTTCAATGTAAATGTTGCAGATCAAGAATTTAAAATGGATTTATTCAAAGATTACATTAAGTGTAAAGGATAGTTACCCTCAAACACTGCCAATGGGATTTGTAAATGTGTGTAACTTTTCTAGAGGGAAATTTGAGAACATGAATCAAATGCATTAAGCTATGCATAACTTTGGTCTCAGAAATTCATCTAGAAATTTTTTCTTAGGGAATAAAATAAAGATATACATAAATATTTAGTTAAAATAATGTTAGTCATGGCATTGCTCATTTTAATAAAAATATTTACAAAATAATGCTCAACAATAATATTGTCTTAGCAAATTTTGGTGAATCCAAATAATGTACGTCATACCAATATCTACACCTCATAAAGTTAAATGTATTTACATGATCGAAAAAGAGTAGATATATACTACCATTTATTAGAACATTATGTATAAACAGTATATAAATTATGGTTGAATTTTTTAAATGTATGTACTGAGCAAGACATTCAGACATGAAATAAGTCTTGAAACTGACATTGTTTTCTAGGTACTAAGCTGTGGGTAATTTTTTTTTTATGTGTATTCCTTTTTTTTTCCTAAGATGAATAAATATGACTTACATAAAAGAGAATGGATATCTGTAATTGAAAACAATGTAGGAGCTTCCCAAAGGGAGTGCGGAACCAACCAGATATCTTAGCCAGAAATACCAATCTCACTTCAGCTGAGTCTATTAAAAACTCAAATATCTTAGTTGCTATTTAAGCTTCATCATATGTTATTGAGATAAGAACTAAATCTTAATGAAAACTAAGCTAACCGTCCAGATCCAAGTAGAAATGTGAAATGAAATCGGCCTAGAAATAAAGGACGGACACATATACACCTGAGGGAGAGGGAAAGAGATGGCACTAAAAGATATCACTGCACCTCCACTCTTTGTTCTTTTTTAAAATTTTTATTATGGTGACATTGGTTAATGAAATCTAGTAAGTTTCAAGTGCATAATTCAACAGTAAGTCATATTTATATTGCATTATATGTTCTTCTCAGTCACTATGATGACAAATTTAAATTTTAAAATATATGAAATTCAGATTTTTAGGTGTATTTTCTTCCTCCCCGAGTTGACATTATTCCAGGCAACAATAATGTAAGTTACTCAGATTTACTTGCATTTCCATATCACTTTTCAAAGTCCCCTGTCCTAGTGGACTAGTGGTTACCAGAGGGTAGGGGGAGAGGAGGGAGGTTTGGGGATAAAAGGGGTCAAATATGTGGTGACAGAAAGAAATCTAACTATGGTTGGTGAACATACAATGCAATATATATGACTTACTGTTGAATTGTACACTTGAAAACTACGGGATTTTGTTAATCTACGTGACCACAATTAAGAAAAAAAAAAAGGCTAGCTGATTTTAAGAAAATTACTACAGGCATCAGTTACTGGTTTCAGCTGACAACATATAATGGTTTACTGCTATCATTGTCTGTGCCTACAGATAATTTATTTTTTATTTTTGAATAAAAAGACATTTGTACATTCCTAATAAATTTTTAAGTTCCCTGTCCTTTATTCCTTAAATGCTCCTTAGGCTATAATTCTTCTAATTCTTCTAGGTCTTTTCAAGTTAAACATCCCAAATTCTCCTCAATGTTAGCCTACATAGATATCCTAGATCTCCATATACTTTACCTATTCTCCCTCATTGTTCTCCCTCTTTCTCTCTCTCCCCATCCTCTCATATCTCCCTCTCTCTCTTACATACACACACATGCACACACACACACACACACACACACACTCTTTCTTTACATTGCAGATCAACTCTGCCACCTTACGCCTTTCAATCTACGTCTCAGATCTTATCTCTTATTAAACATTCGTTTTAAATGACCAATATTCATTAAATATCAATATTTTCCTGTTTGAAATTTTTCATGAAAACCCTTTTTAAAAAGTAGAAATGTTCAGATTCTTTTTTTTTTGCAAAGATACTTAACTTCTGTAGATGCTATTGCTTTGAAAATGAGGAAAACAGGTTGAGAAAAAAATGGCATATTAAATTATTCTTTATATCACATAAAATAGAACATATACAGCCATCTGTCAGTCAATATTTATGTACAGTAGGATCTTTCTATTTATAACTATAAAACACATAATTCTCCCTATTGGCAGAAATGTTTCAACATGTATTTGAGAGGAATAATTTAACCAAAATAATGATTCACAATGTTTTTTTTTCCATCTACCAGAAATGTCCTTTATTTTCTTCTCCATCTTGCAAACCCTAATCATCCTTTAAAATATGGCTATCAGCTTCTATACTTTATGATTCTATAAGATGTTATCCTTCATTGTATAACTGTGTCAGATTGTGTATACAACTTTACCTACCTCTTACCCCAATATGCAATTACTATCTGATCCAATCTTTGAGCTAGGTTTTCCTTTGTATCTCTCTGTATTACTGCTTAACATCTCTGACACATTATAGGCACACAAGACCTATTTTCACTCAGTGCGAAACCTTATTTATATATCATCTTTAAAAATTTTGACTTTGTTCTGTAGAGATAGATAAAACTTTACATTATTTACTAAAGAGAATAGATGATTTATGTTTTTAAAAAGATGGCCATTTGAAATACATACTGCAGAGTACATTGTCTGGAGACAAAGGCTAGTAGAACATTTAGAACATTATCAACCAGAAATATAAAAGTCTACTTAACCTATGACTGATTTTAGCTGAGATTGGCCAGCTCTTCACTAAACATATTCCTTTGGCTCTAGACACAGAATTGGAATACAGTTTTTAGCTTCTCTTACAGTTATTATGTCAGTGAGTTCAGGCCAATGGAATGTGAATAGAAATAATGTCCAACACTGGCTGACCCAGCCTCATAAAACATCTCATGTTAATACATGCAGGACCTCATGTGTGGGACCTTTTCAACCTGGGCCACTAAATAACTATAAAGACAAAGATCCCCACTGCCACATTCTCCTTACAGTTGAACTTTGTTTGAGTGAGACATAAATTTCTATTGCATAAATTAACCAAGATTTCAGGGTCCATCTGTTATGGCATCTAGCTATATCATATCTAGCTCAATGAGTATATATGGAGGAAAGCAAAAAGAAAGTGATAATCTATGATTATACTAACCAGGTGAATGGTATGTTAAAAAGTGGGTAAAGCAGATAAATAAGATATGGTATCCTGCATTTCACAATAATCTAAAGATTTAATATATAGTACATTTCCAGGCATACTGGAAGTTGTGCACCCAAGAAAATGAACATTTAAAGCCAAAATAATATAATGGCTCAAAACAATGAGTTACTTCATAAACTCAATGTTTAGACTCAAAATTATTTCTTTAAATACTCCAAACATGCCATTTCTTTATATCTTCTTTATACAAATATATATATTTCTAAATTTCTCCTCACAGCTATTTCCAAATTTTTCTCCCATATGGGTAGTTGATCAAGACTTTCAGAAGTGGTTAATGTAGTGAGCAAAACTTTTTAAATTTTTTGTCTTAGAATGGTCATTTTCTTTTGGTTATGCTTTGTGTACTAAGAGAAGTTGTAGGGTTTGATTGTACCTACGTCCCTGAGTTCACTGGGCCTGTGAAGTATCCAAGTCGCCCTGCCTATTTTCAGACACAATTAGTGGAGAATAAATAGAAAACATAAATAAACAAAGCATGTGTGTTTCGCATCAAAGAACAGGGAGAACCTTCAAATTCTCAAACAAATGATCTTGATCAAATGTCGGTATGATTCATCCAGATCATACTCACTGATTAATAACTATTGTTCTACTCCACTGGCAAATGGTTTTCTTCTTGCAGAGAAAATTTATGTTGTTTCAAAGAGTAATAGTAACTGACTATATCAATCAGGAGCTTATCAGAAAAGTTATACAATCTGAGGAAAATTAACAGAAAGATTTTCATAAAAGTGTACTCATATTGGGAATCCATAGCAGGGAGCAGTAACCATTCCTATGTTTAAACAGGTAGGAGGAGACAGTTATTCAACTTTTCTGAGAAAACAGAAAGGTCAAAGATCACCTGACAATATTCATATGTGGAATATAAAACAAAAAACAAACAAACAAAACAAAAACAAATTCACAGACAGACAATGAATTGGTGTTACTGGAGGGGAAGGAAGTGGTGGGAGGGAAAAATGGATGAAGGGATTTAAATATGTGGTGACGGATGAAAACTAGACTTTTGGTGGTAAGCATGCTTAAGTGTGTAGCTATTGAATTAGAATGTTGTATACCGGAAATTTAAATGATGTTATTAACCAATGTTACCTCAATTAAAAGAAAAAAAAAATATCACCTGACAAGAGAAGTGCCAAATTAAACATTGGCCTGAACATGAGTTTAATGCTATAATGACTTTCCAAAAGGGGTACTCGAGAATCAACATATCAGTTTCATTTTTACCTCTGTCTGATCTGTTGGGGCTATCCACTGTATAAACGTATCTGAACGTCCAGAGGTCAGGAAACCTATTTCTGAAAGACAGAGGGAAACTGAACCTGAAGATGGGGTAAAGTAGGACAAAGGTGCCAACGCAGTCCCCTAACCGTGCTGGATTTATACTGCCCATTCTACTGAATGCTGCATTTCATGCTCTAACTATGGAAGCCAAGGAAAATGTAAGAATACAAATTAAAACTCAATCTCCAAAGAACTTTCATTTCTCCTAGTATACCCAGATAATGTTTTTCAGCCTAAGGACAAAGGAAAAGCCTTCACAGAATCTATTTGTAGTCTCTTACTAGACATCGAAAATAAATTTCAGATAATTCTAGTTTCTCATCAAATTTTCCCTCTCAATTACTCACTAGATTTCAGAGAGAAACTAATGCCATAAAATCTGTAAATTGAATGTTAATTCATGTTTTCTACTCTGAAGCATTAGGCCAATTTGGAATAATATAGAAGCATCTCGCTTCCTTAATTGAGACTTGTGCCTTACCTGTATTATCCTTACCACGTTTTGATATCAGGATAATGCTGATCTCACAAAATAAGTTAGGAAGTATTGCCTCTTCTTCAATTTTTTGGAAGAGTTTCAGGAGGACAGGCATTAAATCATCTTTGAATGTTTGGTAGAATTCACTAGTGAAGACATCTGGTCTTGGACTTTTACTTTGGGGAGGTTTTAGATGATTGTTTCAATTTCCTTACCAGTGAATCAGTTTTTAGATTTTCCTACTCATCATGATTCAGTCTAGAAAGGTTGTATATTTCTAAGAACTTTTCCATTTCTTATAGATTATTGATATTGGTGGCATCATAACTTCTCTTTCATTTCTGATTTTCTTTCTCTTTTTTCCTTAGGGAGTCCAGCCAGGAGTTTGTCGATTTTATCGATATTTTCAAAGAATCAACTCTTTGTTGAATTTTTTCTACTGTCTTTTTGTTCTCAATTTTATTTAATTCTGCTCTAATTTTTATTATTTCCTTCCTTCTGCTGACTTTGGGCTTCATTTGTTCTCTTTCTAGTTCTTTAAAATGTAATGTTAGGTTGTTTTTTTTGAAATTTTTCTTATTTCTTGAGATAGGCCTGCAATGACATAAACTTTCCCGCTTTTGCTGTGTCCCAAAAGTTTTCATATGTTGTATTTCCATTCTCATTGGTTTCTATGTAACTCTTGATTTCACCTTTTATTTATTCTTTGACCCAGTCATTCTTCTGTAACATGTTGTTTAAGCTCCACATATTTGTCATTTTTCCTGTTTTCTTCCTGCAGTTGATCTCTAGTTTCAAAGTATTGCAGTCAGAGAATATGCTTAGTATGATTTCAACCTTCTTAAATTTGTTGAAGCTACTTTGGTGTTCCGACATATGGTCTATCCTTGAGAATGTTCCATGTGCACTAGTGAAGATTAAGTAATCTGATGTTTTGGTATTAAAGACTCTGTAAATATTGATTATATCCATTTGGTCTAATGTGTCATTCAAGGCAAGTATTTCCTTATTATCTGTTTGGATGACCTATCCATAGCTATCAATGGAGTATTTACGTCTCCTACTATAATTGTGTTTTTGTCGATTTCTCCTTTTAGTTCAGTTGGTAGTTACTTTACATATATTTCAATGCTCCCTGATTGAGTGTATAAATATCGATAACTCATATGTCTTCTTGATGTATTGTCCCCTTTATAATTAGGAATGTCCATCTTTGTCTCATTACCATTTTTATCTTGAAGTCTATTTCATCATATATAAGCAGGGCTACACCTGCTTTTCTCTGGATATCATTTGCTTGGAGGACCATTTTCCACCTTTCACTTTGATTCTATATTTGTCCTTGCAGCTGACATATGTCTCTTAAAGGCAACATATGGCTGGGTTGTTTTTTGATCCAATCTGCTACTCTGTGATTTTTTATTGGTGATTTCAGTCCATTTACATTTAGGGTAATTATTAAAACATGACGTTTTCCTATATCCCTCTTACCTTTTGTTTTCTGATAGCTCGGTGTCTCCACTGTATTTTTGCCCTTGTGTTTCGGTTATTTTAGTTTGGTGACATTCTATGATTTTTTTTCCTGTTTCCTCTTTTTTTTTTTATGTTATCTGTTTCAGTTCTAGATTTTTGTGTGTGTGGTTACCATTGTTTATGTAAAAAAGTTTCTTATGTAATCTTTTTTCTTCTGCATGAATCTTATCTCTATTCCTCTTTCTAAATTCAATCCTTTACCATCTCCCCTTTTCTGTTTTTGTTGTCACAAATTATCCCTATTCATGCTGTATGTTCATTTCTGAGTTGAAGTAGCTACTGTATTCTCTTTTTAAAATTTTTTCCTCCTTTAACCATTATATAATATTTAAGTGGCTATTGTGTCTTTTGCTCATTTTTAATTAATTGTCTTTTTGTTACTGAGTTATAAGAACACTATGATTAAAAGACCTATGCCAGTTATATTAATTGCATTTTTTGCATTCTTTGGCCTATTTTTTTTTACTCATTTTTATTCATTAATAAGTTTTTAATTTAAATGCAGTCTAATTTAATTTTGCTTTACATTTAACTATGTCTATGGCCTTCCTAAAATATTTTTCAATCTCCAATTTATTAACATATTTTCAATGTTATTTTCCAGAAATCTTAATGTTTTCTAACTACAAGGGATTTATTTTTGTTTGTAATGTAATTAAGAAAACATCTGACTACTGACTGGGTTATCAAATCTGGATGTTCCCTTGAATGTATTCACTCACTTCCTCTTTTATTTTTAATTATCTCCATTTGCTGTTTCAACAAGATTTTTTTTATCCCACGTTTCTCATATAGGTTTTACTGTTTTCCAACTGGGTGCTTTTCCCAGAAATGAATCTACTAGGTCAATTAAATATTTCCAAATTCAGGACATAAGGTTGAAGTCTGCAGAGCCTGATGCCCTCTGGGTTCTCACTTTAAGAGAAGTATCTCCCTAGCAGGCATATGTATATTTGTCATGGCCCTGGTATTCACAGTGACTTTGTTTTTGGTTTTATGTGGTGTACCTTAAGTAGCATAGGATGAATGAAGGCAAGATGTACAGCCCAGTTCCACGAAACAGAGACTTGTTTTATCTCCAATACTACTAGCGCCCCCTTGAGACATACTACATCATTATATGACGTTGCTATTACTGGGCATCATTTTCAGGATATAATTTTTATGTCAAAACCAGGAGCAGTCACCCTTTCCTATTCCTGGTTCTGATCTTAGATAACTTATGCAGAGTTCCTTGTGCCAACCTTCCCTTTTTCACTTACATAGGAAGATATAAGGAATAAATAATTACAGCACTTACATCAAATAAGTTATACATATATATCTATTGTATCTTATAGTCAAGCTCTGTTTATAAGACAATGCCCGTTGTTTATATTTTGTAATTTTTTTCCTTAAGTAATATTATAAACACTTTTTTTGCATGTGATTTACCTTGTTTCAATTAAGGACAATTATTATTCCCTATTAATTTCTCAAATTGTCACAGTTTAGTAAACGGAGTTTCCTACAAGGTGGCCCTATGTCTTTTCAGCCCTACTGCTGACATTTGGAACCGTCTTTGTTTACTGGCAGCAGCAGCATTTTCAGAACCTATCTTGATTTTGATTTTGATTTTTTTCCTTCAATACAGAATTATCTACTTTACAAATATCTCTGATTTTTTTTTTTAATTAAAAAAGGTATTAGAGAGAAAAATCTGGGTGTGAATATTCATGTTAGATTGTTATAAATGAAAAAGGATTTTGGCCAGAATAGTCATGTATCTGAGAAACTCAGGAGACAGAACTTTAAGTTATAATTATCTTTAAAGTCACAAGTCTATATCAACTTTTCCATCTTGGCTTAAACATTACTAAATGCTTTTTTAGAATATTTTGTTTGGGTACATATCTCTTTAATGTATTCACACTACACTAAGTCTCCTTTTAAATGTTTAACTCTTTCAGTCATATTTAAAGGGCAATTGTTCCCTATTACAATCACTATTTGTCTTATTCGATGTCCCTTTATTAACATTAGAATGTCAGAAATGATTTACAAATGAATGTCTCTTTTTAAATATGGAGTTTTGCTTATTAAGTTTTGTTAATACAGTGTGCATATGTATATCAAACTAGTGTCAGTTATTCTCTCCTTTGTATGGACAACAATATACAAAGAGAGAATGCTATTTTATTTTTAGACTTTGGTGATCATATCTTTACTTAAAAATGTATATGCAAGGCTAATAATGTGCTACTTATTATAAATAAAAAGTCAGTAAGAAATATATCCATTTTTTTTCCAATTTGTGTAAAATATAACTCAAAGAATACTGATTGAACTCTTTATTGTAGAAAATATTTGTATCAGAAAGGCACCTAAAAGCTCAAGATACATTCATGTGTTGCCACCTTTACAAGCAACTTTGGTTGAATCTTAACCATTCTTAATAATACTTAATCATATGCATGTAAACATTAAATAGATTTGTATTTTATTGAATTTTAGACTTTGAAAGGATTTAAAGATTATTCTGTAAAACTTTCCTACATTCTTAGGGAATAAATTATGTCTTGGGGATGTTAAATTGGGCAAATACTCTAGAAGACTACAATGGTAAAGAGTGAACTTTGAAATTCAGTATATAATTCCCAGGTTGCAATTCCTTCCAAATTACCAAGAGGACTTCTTGAATGATAACTGTATTTTTCCCCCAACTAAACAGGAAATTTTAGAGATAGACACAGATTTCTTTTGCTACATAAGGCCGAATTATGCCAGTTAAGAACATGCTGTTAATGTGTGATAAATTAAGAACTAGACAACCAAAACAAGAGCATTACAGTCATCTTTCCAAAAAGCCAAAATAATTAAATCAATATAGTGTCAAGCTCAGAACCAAACATAGTATAGTCCTTGTGGCTGTTTCTAGAATGAAAATATATTTATCAACATTAGACAGATAAGTAGAAAGTCTTCAAGAGCTCTAATATGGAACTAGTGTGTGTATATCTATATTTTAACTCTTGCAGTCTGGACATTTACAGAAAATACATACAGTAAGAGATGAAAAATAAACACCCCTCTGCATGAATTCACTAACTGCATGAATTTAAGTCAATACTATTACTTATGACATATTACTATGGAATAATTCAAACATCTTGGTTCAATGATTTTTATAGCCAAGTATGCCAGATGTCTTATTTGGAGAGTTATTTCAAATTGGAAAAAAAATAATAAATTTATGTACTGCACGAAAAGCTCCTGTGAGTTAATTTCTCCTCATTCCCCTTGAAATCATCTGACTCTGATACTTTCTCCTTTCGGTTTTGCTCCTGCTGGCGATACTCCTTAAAACCACAGACCATGAGCTACATTAGAATAAGATATTCATACATCTCTTTGTTTGCTGTTATACTACAAAAACATAAAATATGTATAAGATATTCATAACAAAATTATAATTAATTATAATTTCTGATAGTTTGGTTTACTGGCATCATTCCTTGAAATCAAGAAAATAAATTAAATGACCTCACTTGAGCTCTTCAAGGTCTAGGATTCTATAATTACAATCAACTTAGTAAGATCTTCATTTTCAGTATTTTCTTATTAACACTGCAGTATTCTAGGCTAAAACTACTACTCTTGAATTATCTGAAACTAAATTATAGAGGGACTTGAAGGTATAGTTGTATATTAAACGTTGAAATCCTTTTCATTATATAAATTCAGAACTGATTGTTAAAACCTGACAAGGATAATAAACACCCCTAATTACCAAGAAGCACTGTCTCCACAAGCCACTACTCTTTTCTTAAAGGCATTTATGTGCTTTTCCAGTGAGATAGATTTGCTCTGCCTCTTAGCCTGACATAAATTATTTTTATATCAATCTTTCAGAAAAGAGGTTGTCCTTTGAGTGATAGCTATGGGGAATATAGTACCTCTGGGAAAAGAAAATTAATTTGTCTCATTATTTTCTATATCTCACTATTCCCTAAGCTGCAATGCAGCTCAGAAACTTATAGTGGAAGTCTAAGCCCCAACAGTTAAGTTTCATGAATAGCTATCATTAAAGAGCAAAACTCCTTAAAATAAGGTTAGCTGTTGGGAATTTAAAGCAAAGAAAAAGAATAAAAGAACCCAACCAGGAGAGATATTTAATCCAGCTTCATTATTTTTACTACGACACAATTATATCACCTTGTTATTTGGCTAGAAATTGCAAAATATTAGACACCTCATTAGGGAAATGGGACATACTATCACCTCTTAAGCAGGAGGGAGTACATATTCAACCAGACTAGAAAAGGAATCTCCACAAATCACATTAATATATAAACAAATTACTTAGTTTAAATTGGCTTGCCTGTTATGCCTAACTCAGGCATGTATCTTTTATTAAGTTAGATTTCAAATGGAATGATTTAACTCACAATGAATCTCTCAAAAAAATAAACTCATTAAAAATAAAAATTAATTGCTTTGATAATTCAACTCTGAAAAATAATATTTTTTAGCCTTTTAAACTTTTTGAGATATAAATAAATTTATATAAGATAATTAAATAAACAGATATTTAAGTAGAACTGTATTTGATATAAGAATTTCAATTAAGACTATATCTGAATTATCAAGACATCATACAAAGTTATAAATATCTTAAATTAAAAAAAAAAGCAAGGTCCTCAGGAAGCTTATATAAACAGCAGAGAAAAAGTCCTTTAATTATTTTATAGAAGATAATTTCAATAATAAAGCCAAATGTAAAATTGTGGAAACACAGAGGAAATAATAGTCTTAAGACTGCTGTGATTATTAAGAAAACATGCAAAACAACATTGGTTTTGAATTAATACCAAAGAAATGAGTCAGCATTTTCAGGGAGAAATTATGTGGGAGGACAGATGGAAATTATGAAGGCCTGACCTAGTGTAATTTTTCAAAGAAGTACAAGTTTGAGATCATTGGAAGAGAAAGGAGAGAGAAGGATGGACACAAAGATAGGGCTCAGAACATAAACTGTTTTTATAAAACATCTAGGAAATTAGAATCTACTAAAGAATTTTAAAGGTGTATCCAATAATAAAATCTTCATTGCAGTGCCTCTCAAACATGTTGAACAGAGATGAGGACCTGAAAACATAAATACTAAGGCCAATTCATGGCCTCCATCCTTTTACCCCGTGAACATATAGCATCTAATGAGGCACAGATCATTTTTTATGCTTTTCCAGTGTAAGACTGTGTATCTCATTCCTTCATAGCTCTATTATACTTAGTAAATATGTATTTTGTAATTATGTTTAAAGTATTATTTATCTGCTTTGTCATAAATGTATGTTTCTTTCACTCTTTTAGTCCCCATATCGACGCACGATGCCTACTACATTACATATGCTTACATATGCACAATACATATACATTTATTGATTAGATGAATAAATGAGGGTGGGGATTAGTATCTCAGACAGAAATCTGGAAGTTAATCAAAATAATATAGTCCTGAATAACTGAGAAAAGCAAAAGAGTGAGAGGCATATGAGACGTTTCTCAAGTATCCTTTTTTGGTAAATGGTGCCACTCACTGAAAAGTGAGTGAATGAAACTGCCACCACGGAGTGCAGTGTGAGAAATCATGGGGTCCCTGTGCGATCTCTAGGGAAGGTAAACATCAAAGTGGACCAACAAATAACTGTGAGAGCATTCAAAAGAAAAGAGAGTTTTGAGTAAACAGAGAGAAAAGATTTTTAATGAAGCTGCGAGTGTTAAAGAAGTAAATTATGTCAAATCAGATACAGACTGGATAGAGATCACTGGATTTCACAATCAGGTGATTTTAATGAGACCAAGTTCTTTCAAGTAGAGAAAGTAGTTACCAGAGAATAGTGGACAGAAAATGAAATAGGTAATAAGGGAAATTCTAAGTATGAACAACTTGTTCTAGAAACTATGGAATGGGGGTAAAAGTATCAACCAGCCTTCTCTTTCTGTAGATATTATAGCATGTGAAACTGGGGAACTTTTAGTAGATGTATCCTGAACAATTTCACATTTAGAAACAACATTAGCATTTTAAAAAGATCATAGATAAGATGATAAGTGATAGAATTACGACAGTGGTTGAGTCTACATTTGCCTGAGACCCAACTAAGTCTCTAAATGCCCTGCTCTGAGGTTGTTCATCACTTATTTTGACTATATATATATAAGTGTTTTGTTTTTTTTTTTTGCCAAAG
Source organism: Pteropus medius (assembly GCF_902729225.1). Taxonomy (NCBI): domain Eukaryota; kingdom Metazoa; phylum Chordata; class Mammalia; order Chiroptera; family Pteropodidae; genus Pteropus; species Pteropus medius. The sequence goes on along the minus strand of NW_024349800.1, from coordinate 5,921,406 downwards.
ATATTTTTCCTCAGGATTCTGTCACTTACAAAATAAAGGACTCTGACTAATATTTACTATTGGAAAGTATTTTGAACATTATTTAGTTCAGTTTCTCAATCCCTTCCACAAAATCTCTGAAAATTATCAGATAATTCATGTTAAAAAATATCCAGTGAGAGGAGGCTCAGGTACTTTTTTAGGCATCTTATCAGACTAATGAACAACTGATTGATAAGAAAACAAAATTTCAGAAAAGAATCAAACTACTAACTCCTTGTTTAGTAAAAATATACCTGATTACCTTTTCACTGTTAGGTCTAAAGATCTCAGAATTATAGCTAGTTTATAAAGAATCCTTATTAAGTATCATGCATTGTTTTAAGTATATCATTGCAATTGTTACATTTACATTTTAAGGTAACCTTATGATATACATATTATTATCCTTTCCACATAAAACCATTAGTGTTGGGCACAGACAGGTTACCTAATCACCCAAGTTCTCCCAACGAATCATTTCTGGAATGAGCATTTGGATCCACTGAGATGGCTCCAAGGTTCACAGTTAACAATTATTCTAAGCAGCACCCATGCAAATGGCATCATCTGTTAAATAGTTCAAAAAAGTCAAACTCCTCATGTACTACAGTACTCCAATATGCTAAAATAGATTCAATATTAAAAATGTGAAATACCAACAAACAGTGAAATAATTTCTCACTTGTTTCCCAGTTGGAATTGAAGTCTGCAACTAAAAAGGTCTCTAAATAAACTTAAGGCAAGTAAAATTTTTCAGCAAACCTTTTAAATAAAGTGATTTTTCTTAGTACAGCAACACTGAATAAACAGTTATCAGCTTTCTCTGTTTCTTACCAACCTTAATCAAATGTTTACCCTCATCACTGTTTAATCATCCTTTCCCTGAAAGTCTCCCTCAGAGAGCACATTTTCAACTCCATAACTTAAGTGAACATCCATAATCACATGTATCACGCATTATCCTATTTGCTCGTGTACATTCAGACACTATGGAGAGAAATCTATTGGACAATTTGGATACATAAGAAAACTTTAGAAAAATCAGCTGCACATCTTGAAACAGACTGTAGTGAAGACCGAATAGATCAGGTAATCCAAATAAGATAGGAAAGAAGACAAATGAGAAAAATCGATATGTCAAATGTTTTTACTCTATCAAAAGTCAGCAGAGAAGTGATTGATCTAGAGCTTAAAGTAATTACATGTCATTACTTACCAACAGGAATGCAAGTTCAATACTGGGGAGAATACTAGAGGAGTTCTGTCCTTGAAGTTAGGAAATAATGACTAAAACACAATAGCATTCAATTAGCAGCTTACTTTCTATAAATTTTTTTCTTCTTCTAAGTAGAAGAGTGTCTATAATCAATATTCAATTTAGTTTCTTATCCTAGAACAGAGAAAAATTCATTCTTCCGAAATAACTAAACTTAGTTAAGTTAGTTAACTTAATTATTTACTTAGTTAACTAAACATGTAAAAAATATTAGTACAGAAATGAGAAACAGCATTATGATTCTAGAAACACCATTATTAATTTATGTGGCTTTAAATTAAATTTTGAAATAACTTAGAATGTTGATTACCTAAATTGAGATACTGTTAATGAAGGTGTTTTTAACTTTTTTTCCAGGAAAGTGAATTACTTAATGAGTAATTGGGAAGATTAATTCATTTTCATCTCATTTTAAGTGCCACAATAAAAAAATTCTGTATATTTTTAATTTGTGCATTCAGTAAGTTTTCAGTGTATTTGTAGATTACAAAAGGCTGTTAACTTTCCATACGTATTGTTTTACCCTTTTTTTCCTTATTCCAAGAGGAAAACTATTAGGACAGTTGAGAATCGTAGAGTCACAGTTGAAATTCACTGAGGAGTTTGGATTTCTGGACTTACAGACTAAATCAGAGTTACACATAGTTATGGTTTTTACCCAAGAATATTACTGAAGGATCATATGCATTTTGCATGACTTCTGGGTCCTTCCAATTAAACAATGTGTTCTTACAATATGTGAGTAGATAGAAATACGTAAAAATACATTTCTATAAGTGATCCTAAAGGAAACTATTCACCGAGTTGGTATCAATTTTTCCACTTGCTGATATTCGTATGATTCTGTGGACAACTATAACATAATTGTATTTAGAAAAACACAATGCAGAATTTTCATAAGAGATCTTCCTCTGGGTTATTTATATCATACCAAGGAAAGAATTTAAGTAGATAATTACTTAAAGATATCAGCCAATGTGTTATCTACCAAATAATCAGAAGAAAAGTTGGTAGAACAAAACTTCCCTTACTGAAACTGTTTTACTGATCACAAAATATTATTTATAATTATGATCATCATACTTCAAAAACTTTAAAAGAGCAGTGCATGTTGTTTGAGGTGAAACTGACATATTAAAAGGATTAAAGAATTCCTATATGTTTTAAAGAAAGAAAAAAGTTAACGGAAATAGTGTCGAAGTTTAGAAATAATGGGAAATGTGCAAGAGGAACACAGACCTCTACACCATATCATGGAATGTGGAGATCAAAATAATACACCTAATATTATTAATGAAGATACACAAAATAAAATATTTTATATAGCCAGTGTGGAATGAAGGGAGTATTGCTCAGTGATAAAGTATAAAAATACCTTAAAGTGGAGGACTTGAAATAAATTGCCTGGCATTAATCTATCCGTTGAACAGGTATATTGTGAGCAACTACTATGTGAAAACAAATAATTCACTAGCGATCTTGATAAAACATAAAGAATGACTTGAAGTGAAGAAAGACCTCAAAAGGATGTTTAATTTGACACCTGCAGGATAAGTAGGAGTTAGTCAAAGATGATTTGAGAAAAGCAGTAGAAAGATTGCAGACAGAAAAAAAACAGAGAATAGAGACAGCAGATAGATAAATAGTAGGCTGTCTAGGGCATTAAGAATGGTTGAGGGACATTACCAATAATTTGATACTGATAGATGACAATCATGACTTCTGAAATTGCTAGAGTAACACTATCCAAGATAGAAAATTGGGTTTAATTGATCATAAGTCTTCTGCATTAAAGCTCTTCTTGTGTTTTTATATCTTTAGGTGTAAAGTGAGAAATTTATAAAGTTCTACAATAATATTATCATCCACATAATTTCTAAGAATCAATGGTACTGGAACGTAATTTTTCACTAACAGTAAGGGTTTCTTTTTAATAATTTTGTAGAGTTTATTTTTGAAGGTTTAATATAATCCATGAAATTTGTGTGCTGAAGCGAGAAACAGATTACATTTTCTAATTTCTGCTGAAAAAGATGGCAGAAGAAAGCATGTTTTCAAATATTTTATATTAGATTCTTTGCTTTATCAAAAGTAATAAATAGCTCAATACTTCATTAATTAATTGTAGAAAATTGTTTTTAAAATTTCAAGAGAATTGATAATATCCTTGTTGGAGGATATTTTCATTCCATTTAGATTCCATTATGATATTCTATTCATTTAAGAAAAAAATTTTATGACATTTAAAATTTGGACATTTTAAGTAAAGGAAGTTTTATCATATTTTCTGGGTTCATGGAACAATAAGATTTTCCTTCACCTTTTGAAAATAATATCTGTTGTAATAACATTCATTTTATGGAGAAAGTTTTATAGGGATGTTCATGAAGTAGAATAAGAGAATGAAGTAGAGGGATTTAATATTGAGTTTCCTGACAGATAGATGGTGAATAGACAGACTTTACAAAATTCAGACAAAGCTCAAAAGTAAACTTTAATTGCATAGAGTACTTTTGTGACAATAGTATGCAAAAATTTAGTATAGAAAAAATACTCAGTCTGAATATGGTTATAAAAATTATAACACTAATAATGCGCTGGTGTAATGCATTATGAGATGAAGCGTGTATGCACAGTATATTCTGTTGGTTTTGCTATTGCTTTTAAATGTTCAAAAAATGTTTTTTTTAAGTGTACAAAATGTGGACCAAAAGCCTATATAATTTGAAGTAGGGAGGCACAAAAATTATTTTCCAAAGAATAACCTGCATCTCAATCATTGTTAAATCTTGACCATGTTGAAAATTAAATGGCAAAAAGCAGTGAAGCACACTGGATAAGAGTGGAGATTTTACAGCCGTATGTCTGGGTTCTATCCCAGTGTGTACCACTTCCTAGTGATGTCATCTTGAGCAAGATAGTCAATCTTTATACATCTTTATTTTTTCATCTATAAAATGGAGCTAAACAGTATTTACCTCAGGAGTTGAATATGACAAATACATGCAAAGTACTTAAAATAGTTTCTGACTTACAGTATGTTCAATCAATGACTCTATCTTAATTTTATGATAATGACTAATTTTATGATTATGATTAAGATTTAGGAGTTGATGTGTAAAATGATTAAAATATGTAACATTATATGAATCTGAGATAGTGCTAATAATATCTCAATAATATAGATTATGTATTTAAGAAACTACCCAAACTGAAAATTGAATTGTGATATTAAAACAAGAAAGCTGAAGCAACATTCTAAGAAGATCACCTTGGCAAGAGAACAAATGAGAATCACATTGCATAATGGTTTCTCAGGAGCAAAATGTAAAACCCGTCAACTGAACCTCTTAAAACTGTATTGTACAAACACTGGAGAGTACATTTTCAGAAAAACTCTATAACATGGTGACTAGTGGACTGTAATATCATTTACATTTTGTTCTTTTGTACTTTGATAATTGAGGGAAAAATTGTACTATAGAATTTTAAGCTTGTTTTTACTAATCATTATAAACTAATAGTTGAGTTAAACTGCATTCAAAACTGCAACATTAAAATAAAATAAAGTACAATTAATATAATACTGTTTTCTTACTCAAATTTACACATTTAAATCACCCCCAAATAATGCATTTTTTACAGAACTTCTGGAATGTTGATACCAGGGACTGAATATTATTGGTGGCAAATCAGTTGTTTTTTGAGAGGATAATTATTTCAAAGTTATTGATTTCCCCAACTCCTCTCAGTTGGCTTTTATGTTTTATTTATTATGATGAAAATAATATTAAAAATTTCACCCCACAGTCTGTTGCAATAAATCATATTTCAGTCCCTGGTCATGTAATGATCACGTCATGTTTTAAAAAAAAAATTCTAACACTTTACAATCAAAATGCATTTTTAGCTATTAACAACATTCACTTGTTTTTAAACACAGTTAAACTTAGTACAAGCAATAAAACTTATTTATTTTTTCTTCCATTATGTTTTTTTAAAGGCTTATGATGATATTACTGTCTCTGAACTTAACTAACATGATAATTATTTTTCTTTATACTGTAAATTTTCTCTGAGGACTAACTGCATGAAAGTAATTTACAGAGGCAGAAAGAAGTTACATTAAAGTGCCTTACATGTAGCTATCAATACATTGATTAATTTATTTAACACATAACCAAATATACACTGCTAGAGGCTGTGAGGGATGGGAAAAATGCAGCCTGCACTCTATGAATTTAAAATATTTTGGAGAAAGAAAATATGAACACAAGTATGATAGAGCTGAATATAACTACTACTGTAAGAGAAGCACTTATGGTATTCAAAAGATTAAAGACACACTTCTAGGTAAAAAATTATGCCAAGATTTAAGGAAATTACAACTGTAGAGATGAACATTGAAAGATAAACAAGACTAAAAACAAAATTATAGAAATAAGAGCATTTCCAATTGTGGTAATGGCTTAAGAGAAATAAAAGAGACAGAAAAGTACAGAATTGGTCAATAAAAGGTATAAGTTAACTGAAGCACATATTATGGAATGAAACTGGAAGAAATACATCAACAAAATTAAGGAGAAATTAGACTTCTGACTTCCTGAATTATCAATGAAACATTCCTGGAGTTATTCAGAAAGAAGCTTGAAATAGTGGTAAACAAGGTATAAACCAAAAGAAAGTAAAGCCATATTAATAGCTAAACCAATAGCTAAATCAATATGGCTTTACTTTCTATTGTTTTATAATGTGTTTATACCACCATTTCAAACAAGCACAATAAACTTAATTTTAAAAATTAAGTAGTTTGAACTTTAAAAGAAAATAAGCAATGGAGTTATATAATTTCTCTGGTAAAAATCAGGAATGTAAAATTGGGAAAGAAAGGGTAACCTCCATATCTTATGTTAAGAGGAAAAAGTTTCTTTTGGATATCAGTGGGAAATTACTAGTGCAGGGTATTGTGCTCCTAACAACTGTTATTCAAAATATTATCCACTCTTTTCAAGTGATACCTAATGTGCTATGCTAACATGAAAACTGCAGTTAGCGAGAAAAAAAAAAATCATCTTTTCTTAAGGTAAGAAGAAAGAAGTTGAGTACTTTGATACTCAAATTGGTCATTGTTATGGTTAATTAATGTGTCAAATTGACTGCGCCGGTAGGTGCCCAGATATTTTGTCAAACATTATTCCATATGTTTATCTGAGAGTGTTTGATGAGATTCATATTTGAATCAACAGACTGAGTAAAGAAGATTGCCCTGCCTCATCTAATCGGTCAAAGACCTGAACAGAAAGTAAAAAAATGAAAGGAAAAAAAAAAAGGCTGAACCTTTATTACGGAAAACTCCTCTTGGCTGACTTTGAGCTGGAACATGGGCATAGATCTTATCCTGGAGCCTGCCGGCTTTCAGACTGGAACCACATTATCAGTTCTTCCTGGTTCCTGGGTCTTTAGATTGATTAGAACTATGCCATCAGCTCCCCTGGGGCTCCAGCATGCTGACTGCAGATTTGGGGATTTCTCAGCTTCCACAATTGCATGCACCAATATCTTATTGGTTCTGTTTCTCTGGAGAACCCTGATTCACACAGTAGTGTACAGGCAAATACTAATTAAAAATAACAGTCTGAAATCTACCTGTTGAAAGTAAGGGAAAAGACTTTTCTCATGCTTTTCTTAGACTATTTATTTTAGAAAACTTTTAAGTTTTTGAAATGTATGTAAATCTTTTAAAAACTAAATCAGCCTCTTGCCAACTTAATGCCCCAAGAATGTCTTTCTCAAGGACCTAGGGGCCATTTCTTTGAAATGTAATCACCAAGGAAGATAACTCTCTTCAGTCCCAGTTTGAGGAATGATCTCCTGTCATGAGGATATGGGAGGTTTACTTTTCCTTTGGACAAAGCCAATTAACAAACACAGATGGCTACCCTAATTACCAAATGAATCTATGATGAAGTATAAGTGACAAATGGTGCTGTCAGGTCCTGTTATTTCAAAAACAAGTAAGTAATGGGGTATATCTGCCTGGGTATATAAAAGGGTAAGATTTCTCTATCTTTACAATCTCTTACTGGATTGCCTGTAGTGTGCATCACATGCTGGTTTAATGTTTAGTCTATTAAATAATAACCGTTTTCTTTATATTTTACCATTGTGGAGAAGTTTTCTGAGTTGGCAAGAGATTTTTTTTTTAATTAATTTCCCCCAAAGCAACATGGTTTTAGGGCTAGTAGAAAGACATATCCATAGGTATAAAAAGGGCTTTGGTTGATCTGGATACACTGAATTATATTACAGGTGGCAGCAACAAGATTAAAATATTAGGAAAATGAGGGTTTCAGGTATAAAAAAGGAAGAGACTAAAATATAGTTTGAAAGGATTATTGATCAGAAAAGAAGAGTGATAACTGTTCTCATTGAATATCGTTTTAATGGTACTATTTTCTAAATCATGTCTCTGTTGATATGGTACAGAAATTTTAGGCCATTTTTGGTCATGTAAAGATGGCGTTTTGTAAAATGACACCTCAAACAAAATCCTATTAGAGAACATGTATTATGAAAAAGTCTTGAGAAAAACTGAAAACAAAAGGTTAGGTGAAGACATTTAATAACAGTTTAGTTCAACAACAAAACTTCGTTGGTAAAGAAATCTGGTATCTAACAGTTCTGGGAACATATTTCATACTAAAATCTTTCTCTTGAAATCAAAATATGCCTTGGCATCTGCATTCTAAGATAACAAAATAAAGCATAAGTGGGAGATGTAAACTGGAATGATTCAAATAAGTATAACAACACTACAGCAACATATTTTCATATTTAAGGTAATGAAGTCATCTAGTTAGAATGAGAGTAGATGAACAGTAATCAATAAATGCTATATATATGTTAAATTTCCTTAAAATAACAATACGTCCAATTGAACTTTAGATGATAAAAAAGACCGGTAGATCTGTTCAGTTCTATTCTGCAGGAAAATAAAATTTCATCATATTTTTACAAACTAGTAAATTATGTTCATTACCTATCTTACATATATATTGTGTAATCACCAGATAACGTAAGTGAAAAAAATTGTGAGTTTTATTTTGGTTTTTCAGACTTGCTATTTTTATTTATTATATAAACCATCAGTTTATGTTTTTCTCATAGCTCAACAAAAAGCTTCCCAATGACATTTATGTTGGTAGTGGTAGCTTTTTTATTGCCCGTGTGGTGGTGGTTATTTTTGCCCTTTAACGAAGGCCCTAGGATCATGTTAAGCTCAAATTATTTTATTATTTCTGGAAAGATGCTTGCTCTCTCCAAATACTCTTCAAGCCACCTATTTAAAAAATGTGTAAGAATAACAAGATACCATGCTGTTTTCTTACCTTCAAGACTGCTTTAGAGTTTCTGCCAAGGATTGAAGATAACATTGATTTATTTAATACTGGCTTTAAAAATGCATACTGTAGTCTGCTGGCTGTTAGCAAATACCTAAAATTGTATTTTATTTTTAGTTGCACTTTTCTAAGAAACTTTTAATATTTTTAACCAAACTTACCATTATAAAATGGAAGAAAACCGTGGACTGACTTACACTGTGGACTTACCTCTAGGGTTCTGCGAGTCCGCCAGTGGCTGCCATCGTGCTTCCTTGAGTTTGAGCCGCAGCCACGACTGTCCCTTGTCGAAACGACCCTCCCGACTCCACCGCAGGTAACGCGTCGGCCCCTGAGCGCAGTCCCGGCCGCGTGGGCGCCTCCCGACGGCGCTTACCTGTAGGCGCTATGTCTTACTGTGACACATCTGGAGTCTCTCCCACCCGCACTGTCCACCTGGAGGGATCAGGACAAACAAAGGCGGGATAAGCGGCGCTCAGCCCAAGGGCAGCCTGGCACTGTCCCCTGCGTCTCTGAAGCTTTGGCAGCGAGCTTCAGGTCTCACCTTCTTGCCACAACTGTCAAATATCAAAACTAAAACTAGTAATGAGGTCACTATTCGAAGGGGAAAAACAACGACGGGCGGGGTGAGCACAGCACCCGAAAAGCCAAGCGGACTCTTCGCCAGGGATTGTGGGAAAAGGCAGATTTTTTTTTTTTTTTAATAGAGTGGGAAACGGAAATGGGGCAGGATCCGCTCGGAAATGGGGATTTCCTTATAAGGCTTCCGGTCCCTGTTCTCTAGGATAAGGTAAATTAGCGAAAGCTGAATTGGAAGATTGTGATTGGTGTCAATTAAGTCTTCTGACAGGTGTTTCCTGTAAATGCAGGCTGACTAAATTTCTATTTGTGATTGGGCCAAGCCACTGGGGCAGCATCCAGTCTGTAGGTTCCCATATACAAATTAACTTTAGCAAAACATATATAGTTGTAAATTTAGTATAAACCAAATTGAAGAGCAAACTATAATGTAAATAAATCAATTTATACCAATATAATTTATTTAAGCATTACTTTTTTTCAAAGTTTTACGCCAGGTATTAAAGGTCTTGTTTTCCTGATAAATATTTTAGGTGAGGTTACGAAAAATATTTTAATAGTCAAAAATAATTTTAATTAAAAATATATTATTTTTTATGAATTCGTAATTTTTTCTCAAATTTTCCACCTGCAACTTTCAATATATTATCAAAGATTAATTGTTGAGAACTTAAACAAACACGTGTTTATGTTTTGAGGCCAATCAATGCTGAAACCACAGAAAAATAACATACCAACTTTGTTTCAGGAAATACTTGCTACTGAGAAATAAGCCTATGAACAAATTAAAATAGCAACTTTAATAAAATTTAACACTTTACTCATGAATCCTCATTTTAAAACCCTTGCTTCACTCTGCCCACCAAACCAAAATTTAACATTATAAACTACATATTTCCAGCCAGTTTTCTACTTTGCAAGATCCTTTAAGTCACTTTATTTAGATCCTAAGACTATGTAGTTATTGTTTAGATTTCTACTTTTCATGCTAAGTTTCTGTCAATATGACATTCTCCCTCACTGCAGTAAGTCTAATGAACTTAAATTTGCTTAATAGGTGGGAATTTTGTGGGAACTTTTAAGGGAGTGGACATTTGATCATAAAATCTTTTTAAGGTAATTGGTTTTATGTGAACTAACTCCTACAAATAAAAACTATAAATTCTCTAATGTATATATTTTTAAAATATAAAATTTAATGGTACCAATTTCTTCACAATCCTCCAACACTTTATTTATTTTTTTGTTTGCTTGTTTGTTTATTTATAATAGCTGTCCTAAAAGATGTGTGTGGGGGGAGAGTTCTCATTATAGTTTCGGTTTGCAATTCTCTGATAATTAATGATGTTGAGAATTTTTCATATACTTGTTGTTCATATGTATATCTTTAGGAAAATGTCTATTCAAGTCATTTGCTCAGTTTTAATCAGGTTATTTTATTTTACTTATTTTTGCTATTGAGTTGTAGGAATTCATATGTTTTATAAGTTAACCACATTTCAGATATATGGTTTGCAAAGATCTGCTCCTCACCCCCTGGGTTGCCTTTTCATTCTGTTTATTATTTCTTTTTCTGTGAAGAGAGAGGTTTCTTAGTTCGAGATAGTCTCACTTCTCCTTTGATCTTTTGTTAACTGTGCTTTGTGTGTCATAGCCAAGAAATCATTTCCAAAACCAATGTCAAGAAAGCTTTCCCTCTGTTTTCTTTAGAAGTTACATAGTTTCAGGTGTTACATTTAAGCATTTAGTCCATTTTGAGTTGACTTTTGTGTATGGTCTAAGGTAGAGATATAATTTTACTTTTGCATGTGAATATTCTGTTTTTCCAACCCTATTTGTTGAGACTATCCTTTCCCCATTGTATATTCTATTATTTTGATTGTGGTGATGGTTATCATAGATGCTTGCGTATCTCTCAACTCATCAAACTGGACACATTAAGTATGTGCAATTCTTTGAATATCAGTTACACCTCAATAAAGCTGTAAAAGAAAAATACGTATTTTTTAAACACACACTTCTTCCAAACACAGTTATATTTTTAAACAGAGAAAACAAAATTTAATGTCAGGGCATGGAGTTGAGAAGACATCACAGAAAATAACCATACAAAATTAGAGAAAGAATTTTATCTTTGCAAAACTTTTCCTAAGTTTACTGTCAAATTTTACTCTCTACTATATAAATAGCAGCCATCTCCTTGCACTGCAACCCTGTCACATCCCATAAACTTGGCCGAGTGAATTGAGTAGATGGGAAACCTCCAAGGAAACATCGGTTACTGCAGTAAGTGGGATCAGTGATTCAGGAGAGTTCACTCCTAAATACTTTTCCGAAGTCTTAACTCTGTGTAGGTGGGAACCAGGATACTGAAGGTGCTATTAAATGAGTTCCTGTCTCTATTTCAGTACTTAAAGCTGCTCTGAGATATTTCTCAATATAACTGTATAAAAATAATGGTTTCCTGGCTAAATTCCACTCCAGAAAAATCACACACAACCTTTCTAAATTTTCCCTGATCTTAAAAGTGGATACAAAACTTTAAACTCTGGTTCTCTTAACGCTTGCCAATAAGTCGACCAGTGTTCTGACACTGGAGTAAGCAAGCAGTACTATTTAACTACACAGCGATAGTGAACATACAGTCTATAAAATTTAGAACCTACACAAGTTCTAATTCCAGACATCTAAATAAAAATGTAAAGCTGAAACAATTTGGAATTTATGATGACATGTCTATAGTTTATACAAGTGTAAAGCATAAGGAAGCCAAAAACCAAAACCAAAACCAAAAACACAAAAACAACAATAATCAGATGTTATGCATTAATTCAAGAAAAACACATGCTAACGAGCACATCTTTAAATCTGAGTTCACTCAACAGATACAGTAGCAAGATACGTAACCAAAAAGTGTAAATCAAGCCAGGTAAATCGTGGCAGATTGTCCTGAGAAGTCTAATAAATCATGACTAGATAGATGTATAAAGATTTATTTTACTTTTAACGTTTTGCTAGCCAAACAAAATAGACCCGCAGTTGTTTCTGGTTCAAAAGCCATAGGTTTAAAATCATTGCTTTACTAAGTCTCAAGCAAAGCTGTAAACTTTTTGTTTTTCTGGTAACCCCTCACACCTCTTTCTATTTATATTACCTACCACATGACTGTCATCTTCCATATGTAAGTTCATCTAATAGAAGCAATGGTAACTGACACTATACACCAGCCATTAATTTAATTTTCATAATGCAGCCATGAAGTTACTTGTTTTTTCTCATTCTCCATATAAGGAGATAAGAAGATTGAATGTAAGAACATGTCCGTAATCAAATAGATAGTAAGTAACAGGACTTGGATTGCTTCAAAATATAATGAAACTCTAAAATATTTGTGATAATTACATATTCATTTTGTTGTGAAAAAAGCAGCTAAAGTGCCTATGCTTATGCTGAAGGCATCCCATCGACTCTCCAAAACATAATGTGAAGGATTATACAAAAAAGATGGCAAAATGTCCATATTATTGAGAAATAATGGACAAAGGCTTTGATTCAGACAGAACTTTATTTAAATTGCCAGCTTTGTGAGCTTTTCTAAGTTCCTTACATTTTTTAAACATAAATTTGTTCATCATTGTTTAACAGCCCTGATTGGTCTGCAACAATTATGGTGAAATATGACAGGTCTCAATATTATAAATAAATATGGAACCTGTACTAGAATTCACCCACTGAAAGAGCAAGGATTTCCATAGTAGTTTCTTGGTTGGTTCAGAACAGATGAAACCCATTAGACGTCCATTTCTCAAGTCACAAAGATGCCCCACATCTCAAACCATAGATATCTCAATGTGGTCCTTCCACCAGAAACCTGTACAGTTTTGCCTCACCATCTGCCTGGTATTGTTTTATACTATTATGAAGTTTCAACTGCCAAACTCTCCTCTCAACATGACGGAGATTTTATATTAAAGCTTCTGAGTGAAGAATCCATTCTCTCTATGATAAGGTTAACCCTGGTTTTCTCTTTGGCTCAGGCCCCAAGGGCTCTGTTTGTGGTGGCCAGTTCATACTGGTATCCATTTGGCCATTCATGTTCAATATGGTTCTCCCTAAGAATAACTGCATCCCATTTCCTCCTCGTCTCTTTCTAGAAAATATAGTCTTTGATATTTCTCAGAAGTTAGAGGAATCAAAACTTTAGAAACAGAAAACTCAGTCTACCTTCTAGAAAGAGGGAAAAATATCTTTCATTTTGATACCTACTCATTAATATGTATATGTTTCAGAATGTACCATATATTATATTAATAGCTATAACTGTTAAACATGAATAAAATAAGATCTTACAGCAGCAATGCCAAAGCAAAATATTATTAGAGCGCTGTCACATGATGGCACTTGGTAAATGATAGCTATTAATTGCTATACAAACATAGCTTTGGTAAAAGAAAAATAGCCTGGAGATAAACTGATCCACGAAGAAAGAAGGCAAATGATAAATTTTCAACTAAGAAACTATTATGCAAGAATAGTATTTTTTAAATAATTGTCTTTTTACTCTCTTAAGCAATGCGGCCAATTGATTATTATATTTATGCCATATCTAAAAGCAGTTTTGAGATTGGGGTCTGAATTCAGGAACTCATGGTTTTTGAATTTCTTCTTTGCAATTTGTTAACTATGTACCTTAAAGAAACTTCTTTAGCTTTCCTTAATCATAAAATAAGAATAATGAACATTATTATTCTAATGACAGCGCAGGTAGTCATTTTCAGTAGGATCTACTTGGTTAATGTATACAGGAGTGCCTGGTGCTACTCTTGGCACGTAGTGAATGCTCAAAAACTCTCAGTGGTTTCTCCTTCCTCCTTTCCACCCCCTCCTTCTGCTTCTCTTTCTGCTCCTTTCTCTTCTTTTCCTTTATTATTCTTGATTCCATTATTCCAATAGAAATGGGATATAATTACTTCTAGGATTATTATAACTGTATTTAAAGAGGAAAAGGATGTTACCTGATTGAATGACATTTGTCCCTATGATATCCATGTATTTAATGTCTGTAGTAGAAGAATGATTTTTGATTTGCAGGTATTTATTGTGTGGGTTTTCCTGTAATTTAATCAGCTCTGAAAATAAAAACCTTTCATGCGCTGTCATTAGAATAATAATGTTTGACACGAAGAGAGATGTTTTGTTGGTGATGATAGCGATGTGCTTGTGGATGATGCTAGTAGTCACGGTGATGGCGGTGGTGATAATGGCGGTGTGGTGGTGATGGGAATTCAAAAATGTAGTAATGATTCTTTCAACTAACTCTCAGATATGACTTATAAAATGTTGAGTCAAACAGAAGTTTTTTTCATCGGTTCCCATAGTTCACTTTATTGTTTTATAATTATCATATTATTAATAAACACATTTACTATTACAATGATGATGTTCCTCATTTAACTAAAGAAATGCTCTTTTCTAGATCTTGTAGATAACGGACTGTGGAAAGTCAAAAGACTGCACGAAGCTGCATAGGTTTATTGCAATTGTGCATATATCATATTTTGATCTAACATAATCATTGGAAAATATAGCATGATGACAGTGGTGGCATAGTAAAAATTATATCCTGAATCCAAATGTTTTATTACATACTAAAGGCAGTTTCTGCAATCTTCTAATGTAAAATGGTAAGGTGATGTGGTTGAAATAGGTTGGAGGAATATTCTCCCTCCAACTGGAGAGTGTTTTCTATAAGGAATTAGGGAGATTTCAGAAGTCAGTCTCTCTCTACTGAAATTTTCCCTTGAAGATACATCATTTCTTCTTAGTGTAATAAGCTCTTATTTTTACATTGTTTAAATTGCAGAATTTTCAACTGTTCAAGCTTTCAAACCATTCTTCTGTGGCTGCATTTTGTGACTATGTCTCACTTGTTCCTTGCTCAGTTCTCTTTACTCTGATTTACTGACACACTTCCACTGATACTTCTTACTCGATGGTTCCTTCTTAAAATAAAGCAAGTTTTCCCAGATACACCCACTTCATAATCCAATTGCCTTTCTCTGTTTCTGAGACATTCTATTTGTGTGACATTTCCTTAGATCTTCAACCCATGGGTCAAATTCACTCAAGGCACTCCATCTGTTAAGCTCTCTAAGAACCTTGAGTTTTAGGGAGCTGGTATCTTCCAGCACAGAATGCATCTCTAGTGCTATGGCTTATCTTGAGACACTGCAATGGTATTGTGGTAACAGTCAGACTGTGTCATCCTCTCAACCAGACCAGTTGATGTTCTTTCCTTCACTAATATACTTTCTTATGCATAAAAAAATCTTTCTTCAAAATATAGATCACATAATATAATTATTACATTTCATTGATTCCCTGCTTTACTACTTTCTTCAGGAAATTGATTTTTGGACTCATCCAAATAAATTAACACAAATACAATAGAGCAAGGCTTTCTAGATATAACCTCTACTTTCAAATGATATGCTGAATCACAGTTCTCTACATCACATTGTTCTTTGGGTGAGAGGCATTCCTAACATTATTGCTGGTCGCAATGAAAAACTTGGCATGATTATATTAATAATTTAGAAGCAAAAGGGGAGAGCTGCTTGGTTTCATTTAGCTTTGATTTCATTTGTTTTGATTAGGGTTTAGTCAAACAGCAGATCACACTTGATATCTTTTTAATCATACACATATTTTTTTTTGTAATTTAAGAGGAAATGTTCCTTTTAAATTTTCATAAATATTCGTATTGTCTAGGGAATATTATAGCTTTACAGTGCTTTAGCAAATGAGAAGTATATTCATATCTACAGAGTCAACCAAAGACAGAGGTTTAGAAGCCATCCTCCCAGCAGGATTTGCTGTATACTTATTTAGGTTTCATATGTATGATTTTTTTTAACACCTTTGCCTATCCAGACAATAAGATTCCTGGTTATAGTTAATTTGCCTCATCCAGAAGAAATCCTCAAATGTTATGCTAAGCTGGAGACTTTAGTTTCTTTAGGCTTTTCAAAGTTAAAGATTTTTAAGATGTAGAGAACTTTCTCTTGTTCATATAACTTTTCTCAGAGAAAAACCTTAATATCTGGTTTAGCTAACAGAGTCTCTGGATATCTCTTTGGATCAAGTTTCTTTCACTTAATTTTTTCAGGTTCAGCTATGTTGTTGCATGTATCAGAAGTGTATTTCCTTTTATTGTTCAATAAAATTCCATTACCTGGACTTATCACTTTTTGAAATAATTATTAGTAAAATCGATATTAGATTATTTTCAGTTTTTAATATTATGAATAAAGTTACTATAAAAGTTTGTGTATATGACTTTGTAAAGATATATGTTTTCATTTCTCTTTGGTAGATTCCTAGGAAATGAATTGCTGGCTGCTATGATAAGTTTATGTTTATTAAGAAACTGCCAAACTGTTTTCCAAAGTAGTTTAACATATGATGGTCTTATTATGGACAAATCATTGGTAAATGAATGATTTGTCCAACTTCTACACATCCTTTCCAATACTTTGCAAGTGTCTGTTTTTTATAATAGCCAGTCTAGCAGGTGGACATATAGTGATATTTCATTCGGGTTTTAAACTGCCTTTCCATAGTTAACTAATGATACTGAGCATTTCAGAAGTCTCTTTGTTTTTCTCCTATTTTATTGACAAATAAAAATTGTTTATATTTAAGGTATATGATGTGACATTTTGATATACAAATATATTGTGGAATGATTACCATAATTAAACTAATTTCCATATCCACCTCACAAAGTTATTTTTGTGTGCGTGTGAGTGGTGAGAACATTTGATATCTAGTCTCAGCAAATTTCAAGTGCACATTGCATTATTATCAATTATAGTCAGCATCCTATAGATCTCCTTAACGTATTCATTTTATAACTGAAAAATTATACCTTTTGTTAATATTATCTCTTTTCCCCTACCCTGAAGCCTCTGGTAACCACCATTCTATTCTTGGTTACTATGAATTCAACTTGTTTTTTAGATTCCATAAATAAGTAAGATCATGCAGTGTTTATTCTTCTATGACTGGCTTATTTCACTTAGCATTATGTCCTGCAGGTCCATCCATGTTGCAAATGCCAGGATTTCTTTTTTAAAAAAATTCATCATATTAATTAGATATATATAGGCTATTGTGACTAATGTTGTAATAAATATGGAAGTACAGATTTCTCTTTGAGATTTTGATTTCATTTCTTTTTGTTGTATAGCCAGAAGTGGGATTGCTGGATCACATGTAGTTTTATTTTTAATGTTTTGAGGAACCTCCATACTGTTTTCCATAGTGACTGTACTGATTTACATTCCCACCAACAGTGCACAGGCTTCCCTATTCTCCTCAACCTCAGCAACATTTATCTTTGAATTTTTGACCATCCTAATTTTTTTATCCATATATGATTTTTAGTGAAATGTATATGCAGATATTTTGCATATTTTTAATTGAGCAACTTTCTAATTTATTCTAAGTATTCAATTTTTTTATTGTTATTGTAAATGACATTATTTTATTTATTACATTTGTGGCATAATTAATTTAGGAGTACATTATGCAAACACAAATTGCAAATAGAATTGATAAAGGAAGGCATTCACCATAGTACTTCAGAAAATGTGGGTTTGGAGGGTGCTGGGAGAACTCATCTTAGCCCTAGAAGTCAAATGTTCATGAGATAGTATACCTAGTGGTCTCTTTGGCATGGATCATCAGTGAAGGAATTACAGATATTAAAAAGATGAAATAGCTTGTATGATTCTATTCTCTGAGGCCTCTGAAAGACATTTGGGCCAGGAACTTTTAGCTCCTAAATTATACAAAGAAAGAAAGATCCAACAATGTATGTTTTTCTACTGATATTACTCATTTCGTTCTTGGACCTTGAAGATTAATACAAATTATTAAAATATATTTACATAATAAATGTTTAAATGATTTATGAGCAAAGAACAATTAAAAATCCCCTAAGAAAGAGAAGACCACAAAATTAAAAATCACATACATTTTTTTTTGGTATTAGCAGATAAAATGTTAAGTCAAGGATACTTAAATTACAAGGACCCAATGAATTTAGTTATTATAAGAAGTCTAAAGATGAATGGTCAAATTTCTGATTAAGATAACATTAAAAATAGTTGATCTACTAGTGTATTTCAAGTTATAAATATAAGCATGATTTTTCAAGTGACCTTTGAGTTGACTCAGGAATAGACCTTCGATCTTTCCTTAAAAATTACATGATCAATAAAATCTATGTGATTAAAGCACATAAAAGGAAAAATATGTTACCAAAAATCACAGAGTTGAACTCACACATTTTTAATCTACTGAAGTTTGTTGAGATGATCGATGAGCATCATGAAGGATGTTATGGACGGAAGAAACAACTGCTGTTGACAACTGATTGTATAGTAGTCAGATGACTGAGTATCCTCGCAAGAAAAATATCTCAGAGGCAATGATCTCTATTTTCTAAGCAAGGAAACAGGTTCAAAAAATAAAAAAATATATATATCTGAAGATCAGTCATTTATTAAATGACAGAATTTAAATCAAGCTGTGAGTCCAGCTCCCATGTTTATTCCAAGAAGCAATAACTTTAATAAATGAACCCCAATAAACATGAAGTTATAGAATCATGAACCTGGTAGATTTCCCTGTTCGTATCAAACAATGGATTTATTAATTATATTAATGCCAATCACTTGCATTGCTAATAACTATACCTCTAATAACTATTCTAAAGGAAAATAAGAGATGCAGATTTCATTTGTATGAGGGTTTTTTGAGGAAATGGCAATGAAAGAACTTAAGGAAGTTTTACCAGTCAGGATTCTAAATTTCAGACAACAAAAGCCGATTCTGGATGATCAGAGCATAAATGAAGTATATGGGAAAGAAATCTGGTGCTTACAGAATCTCTGGCAAGGAAAGCTGGAGAAGGGGCCTAGAGATCAAAATCAGAAAAGTCCCCACACGAGCTTGTGCAGGTATTCCAGAACATAGGACTGTCCTTCAGCATCACTGATGCAGCATCAGCAGTGACTTTGGACCCACCGTTGTGCCACAGCACCGATGCACTTGCTACACATGGGAATCAGATGCCATGATCCTGCTCTTCTTCTCCATTCTTTATATAATTCTGCAGGTTTCCTTCCTTTTTATGTGAATATTCTCTACAACAAATGAGCAGAGGATAAAGTTCACCTGCCCTTTTCCTGTTTTGAAGGAACCTGGAAATTGGGATGCCTGGCATTTTTCCTATAAGTACTTTATACTGCTTTAACAGTGCCACACACAATTTGACATTATTTGTTTTAAATTCAATTCTAAATGTATTCTAATTTTTTATTAAGATATAAATTTTTTATTTTTTAAATTTTATTCTTTTACCAATAAGTTGTTTAAGAGTATGCATTCTAGTTTTCAAGTAAATGAGATTTCTGTAACTACCTTTGTTGTTATTGTTTTGTTACTGCTTTTTAAATTGACTTTTGGTTGGATAGGGTCTGTAACAAAAATTTTAAAATGTGAGACTTGTCCTATTACCTACTGTATAGTCAATTACTTCATATATGTACTACTCATGAATGCTAGAAATGCTATATTTGACAATTGTCAAATGTAGTGTTCTATATATGTCCTTCTGATCAAGTTTACTAATTTCATTGTCCAAATCCTTTACAACCAAACTACTATTGTATCTCTTTACTCTTTACTAAAGAAAGAAGTATGTTAAATATTTCATAACAATTATGGAACTATTCACATCTCTGGAGTTTTCTCAATTGTTCTTTCAAATACTTTGAAACTAATCTATTTAATAATTCAAAGCTAATTTACTTAAAATTGTTAATATTGTTGAAGTGAATTAAAATTTCTATCGCTATGCATCACTATCTATCACTGATAAAAATTTTAATATTGAAGACTATTTGTACATTAATGTAACTATTACACTAAGTATCTTGGGTAACAATGCATTGCTTCTCTGCTGCAAATTCATCCTTTTTGCCTGCTTTGTGAAAATAAATATATGCCCCTTCAGTATTTATTTTTTCTTGTCAACTGGCACTATGTTTAGCTTAAAGATCCTTAGAGGGCCCCATAAAGGTATTGTAGGAGGAAAAGATTTGCTCACTTGGCAACCTCTTGCAGTGTGGGTGGCTTTCTCCCCAGGCCCTGGCTCCTGTAAAGCACGTGGCTTCTCCAGTACCCAGCTCCTGCAGGGCACAGTGGTCAGCAGTACACAACTGCCAGGTTCTTCCCATCCCACCAGCATCTGCGTCATGTGGTTATATAACAGAGTTCCTCTGGTCTTTCCGTTACACTAGAGGGTAGATTTCCAGCAAATCCCATCAGTGCAACACCATCGTGACCTCTCTGCCATTCCCTGAGCCATGGCTACGCACTCTCTAACAGAGTCTGGATCTCAGCCCAGGGTTATGGGAGCTTTTCTTTTTCAATGCTTTATCTCAGTCTTATAGGTAGTGAATATGCCTTTAATTTGCCATTCCTGTATTCTTTATAGTTCTCTTTACTTTTTATTTTCTCATCCCTCATTACTCTATACCCTGTTATGGTTATTGATTGTTGAAACTAAACTTCCCTTTTCAAACTACTGTGTGATTTCTTTCTCCT
Organism: Pteropus medius; assembly: GCF_902729225.1. Taxonomy (NCBI): domain Eukaryota; kingdom Metazoa; phylum Chordata; class Mammalia; order Chiroptera; family Pteropodidae; genus Pteropus; species Pteropus medius. The sequence goes on along the minus strand of NW_024349800.1, from coordinate 5,900,451 downwards.
GATTGGATCTAAACTGATACACCATTGTATTAGTCAGTTAGAGCTACCATAACAAAATATTGTATATGGGTGGCTTTAAAAAAAAATGGATATCTCTTTTCTTACCGTTCTGGAGGTTGGAAGACTGAGGTCAGGTGCCAGCACACTCAGGTTCTGGTAAGGATCCTTTTCCTGACTGGCAGATGGCTGCTTCCTCACTGTGTCTTTACATGGAGAAGAGAGAGCTCTGGTGTCTCTTCCTGTTCTGAGAAGCACTCCAATTTTTACCACATTAGGGTTCTACCTTTATGACTTCAATTAACCTTACCTCCTTAAAAGCCCTGTCTTTGTTACAGTCACATGGCAGGGAGGTTTAAGAGTGGGCACAATTCAGTCCATAGCATGATATTTATTTCAATTTTATTCCCCTAGTATAATGTTTTTAAATAATTTCAGTTTACAACTCTCTATATATGTATATCTATATATCTATATATTTTATTAAAATCTATGCTTTTATCTACTCTACCACTAGACCTCTTTATATGTTTAGATATTTGGGGGCAATGTAAATATTCTTGGAGACTTTTCCATAGGGATTACTTTTAGCCTAATTTTAGAATTTAGTATTCCAAAAATATTTTGTTTCCTTTCTGCCTGGTACTTAGGTGCACTCCAACCAGGGATCTCTTTTAATGAATTGTAGGGTTAGGATTTGGAGCTATATAAGTGTATCTGATTTTACTTAGGAATCCTCAGGAGAAGATCATTAAAGCTAAAGTATAAGTCTTTCTATATGACGAGAATTTACTCTAGTTCAAGTAATCAAGGTGGTCGTTTTTCTAAGTCATTTTATGGATTTGAACTTAAATCTGGAATCCCTGATCTTGACATAACCATTATGTTATATCCTGTGCTTTGCATAAATAGCTCATTAAAGTCTAGATTCTAAGCCGTCAGGTATTCTCAAAGAATATTCTACTTCTGTTGCTTGCTAATTCTTCCAGATATAAAAATTTCTGGAATGTTTCAGCCTTTGGGCATTCCTTTAATTTCTCATCAGGCCAACAACGCATTAAAACAATGTCTTTTTAATGTTATCCCTATTTTAAATACCTTTTATTTATACCAAAAGGAATTTATCTTACTGTCTTATCCACATATTATTTATTTCTCATATACAGTAATCTGTATTTTACTATTTCTTCTACATTTCTGGTTTCTTGAGCTTATACTATCTCATCTTGAATTTTCTTGATGTCTTATACATTTTTTTACAGTAGAAGTATATTTTGAATAAACTTAATTTAACTTATAACTAATATTTTGCAGCAGATTTTTAAACCAATATATACTTTTTCCAAACACTAAAAGAATATAAACCACTTTTAGTACCAAATCATATCTTGCTTATATTTGTAGCCTTGGGGATCAGTAGAATGTCTTACATGTCTATTGAACTAAATTGAATTTACAGCAATATTTATTTATTTGTTTTTCCCCCAAGGTTTCATTCCAAATAACCAAAACAAAGCAATGACTTTCTCATGGTTGCCCTCTGTAGAATGAATTTTTAAAATGTGTATTTAGGGATATAATTAAGCAAATAGACTGAAGAAAGATCCACTATATTTTTATACAGTCTCTTTTATCTTTCGATATCAGCCTTTGAATATGAAATCCTTGGAAGCAAATCATTAATTTTTGAAATAGAATCAAAGAACATTAAAGCTAGAATGTGTGTGAGATATCTAATTCAACACAGTTATTTCACAATTCAGCAAATAAATACAAAGTAGTTTGAATGCTATTCAGCTATATTGTACTGATATTCTGAACCTCCATACATATATATATATATATATATATATATATATATATATATATATATATATAAAATTTGATGTTTCGGTGTCAATCATAATTTTTTGCTAGTTATGTTGCATTCTTTCCATTATTTTATACTTCAAACAACCTGATTAACATGTGCTATTTAGTCTTACCAATATTCTTTCAGTTTCAACCCACAGATGTAATGCAATAATGGCGAATAAAAATGGAGACATCTTCATTGTCGTGAGCTCTTATTCTTAGCCAGAAGGAGGTTACTATGACATTTTCTTCCTGTCAAAGTATATTTTTTATTTTCCCAGCTTATTATTATTTATTTCTCAGCTTATTATTATTTATGTTTAATTTTCTCACTCCTCACTTTTCATGCTTGTCCTGGTCTTTATTATCGCTTTGGGTGCTGCTTAATATTAATCAGGTTCTTCAAACAATGCTCCTGTCTTCTACCTTGAATTTTACCTTACCCAGGGATATTTTTACTCAACTACACACTCTTAATAGACTACAAAAGAATATTATCATGTGAATGAAATTTAAGTTCAATAAATGCAAAAAGTGAATTAGTCTTCCAATTTAACTCTTCCCTTTTCAAAATTTTCAATTTCTTTTTCTGATGATAGTACAAATTTGGAATTTCTCATAGATGACCTAATTTCTTTAATAGTTTCCATGTTTTCCTTTATAGTTAATTTTCTGTAAGTATTAGTTATCTATTATTTTAAACATGAACTCTATTCTAGTTCATAATCATGATGCATAATAGTTAAAGAGTAATTTGCTGGATAGACTTTGTTAATGTAATGTTTTGTATTGCTCATATTTCCAATTTATATTTGTTCATTGTCATACCAACAAAACATAGTTGCATGTCTTTTGTAGAAACTATCTGTTCTTATTATCTAATGTCATTATCCATACCTTTACAAATGCATAAAAAACAAAAAGTTATGTTAGAAATTTTAACACAAAGCACCTACTCAAAGAAATAAAGTTCATTATAATTAAGAATATACATTTAGAAAAGCAAAAGATTCTTTTTCCAGAGGATTAGAAAACTAAATGTCTAGTCATATTACTTAAAATTAAATGTGGGATTTTTCCCAGTTGCAGGAAAAAAAAATCTATGTAGTAATGGATATAAATCTAGATGCTCTATAACAATTTTAGGATTTTTTGTTTCTTTTATCAATAACTAGTTTATAATAAGCAGGGAATTAGCCATTCAAAAGGATATGCATACTTGTAAAAAATGAAAAAAACTGCTTTCACCAGGAGGTTTTTAGTCTGTATACTCCCTAAATAAGTGCTTCCATGCCCTCTAAAATATTCACGAATAATGTACACCTTCTGCATTTGAGGTTTCCAGCAAACCTCATCTCCAAATGAAATCTTTCTTCTGCTTCCATCGCTTGACTCAGCTTCAGGGCTTTGCCCTAAAGCTAAGTTCCTCAGGAATCACAGATTGAATTTTAAATTTAACTAATGATTCTTATTCTAGAATCAAATTATTCATACCAAATCTGTATAATGAGATTATTCTATACTGTTTCCATTCTTATCAGCATTGTAGGAAAAATCTAACAACAAATATTAGCTTCTTATTTTCTTTCTAAACATTTCTGTTCAAATAGTTGAATTTAACATAGGGGTCCCTGAGGTAGGTTTCTAACCAAATCAATAATTGCATAGAATGAGTCTCCCATTAGAACGTGGCGGCAGTTATCTACCTGAAGATTATATAGAACAATGAAGACTAAAGGATACAAACAAATATACAAACACATTTGCAACAAAACTAGGAGACAAACAAAAATCTGCAAACACAATATTTGTTTAAGTGCTGCTGAAAACATCTGGAAAAAAAAAACAGGAGAAGACTCATCAGAAGTTATAAAAATGAAGTCGGTTAATGTGAGGGGAGAATAGCATGACCAGAAATGACCTTATAGACCAAGTTAGGAACTTGCAATTTTATTATAAGTAAGAAAAAAATAATTTGATTAGTTTTGAACATGAGTTACTATTATAATATTTTAAACATCGCTATAATACTCCAAGGGAGCAAGAGTTGATTAATTCAACTCAGGCAGCTATTACTGTTAGCCCAATGAAAATATTGCTGGCTTTGCTTAAACTGTTACTGATGAGAATAGTAAAGGTTAAAAACAGAATATATTTTAAATTACTTATTGATCCATTGATTATTGGTCCACCGATAATATTGATCTATTAGTTATACAGGGAGAGGGAAATAAAAAATCCAAGGCCGTGCCTAGATTTTTTACCTGAGCTACAGTCATGCAGAGAAACCCTCTGTTAGGACTATGGAAAAATCATAGAACAATTGAAATGAAGGTAAGGGAAATCATGATTCTTTTTTCAACATGAAGTTTATGTATCTATCAATGTGTGATGTGAGGTACACAGTAAACAATACAAATAAAACCTGGAGGTATAAAGCCAACATTGGCACATAAATAATACGTAAAACAACAGCAGTAAGTTAGTGGTATGATTATCAAGGAAGATAGGGAAGAAAGGGGGTAATTTCAGAAATGGCAGAATAAACCAACAAAAAACTGAAAGGAGCCAACCATGAGGTAGAAGAGAAGCAAGGCATTTGCACCAGTACCTAAGCCAGGGTGCAAGATTTTCAAGGACAAGGGAATTTGAGTAATACTGAAAAGCTACCTAAGGTGATCTCAAGATTTTACCATTGAATTTAGCAGATTGAAAGTTTATGACTCTTTTTGTGATTTTTTAAAATTGTATTAAATTTATTGTGTGACTTTTTAAAAAAATGAGTTTGGATGAATGTTTTGGGGTAGAAGCTTATCCTCGTTCTTATGGATTTATGAGAGAATGGTAGATGAGATCATAAAAGTCAGTGAGTTCAGACAATTCTAAGGAAGTATGACTATAAACAAGTGCAGAGGAATGAGGCAGTTGGAGGAGAGAACACGGTTGGAAGACAGTATTTTGTTATTTTTAAGATATTAAATATACGGCATGTATAGATACTGATGGGAATGATGCTCCAGTAAAGACGGAAAAAAATGATGAGGTAGGAAAGAAAGCGGTAATTGCACAAGCAAAGATCTTGAGTAGGAAAATGTGATGGGATACATTGCAAAAATAATCTATATGGCCTTTAAAACTGAAGCAGTTCCTTCATTGAAACAGGAAGGAAGGCAGAATGTGGGTGAAGAGTTAGGCATGTTGGTAGACTTGGTGGGGAGAAGACAAGGTATTTCTCTTTTAAACTTGTTTCTACTGATGGTGGGGAATTAGGCATAATATGATGGTATGTGGATTAGCAATATGGGAAACAGTAACACAAATTTGCCTAAAAAAAAAAATGTGGAAGAATAACACATACAAATGAATAGCTACTTGGAATCTGGTCATGAATATAGTATCAGCAAGTTTCAGTTAGCAAAACTATGTTTTGATCCAGATACATTCACTATGTGGGAAAAGAGCTGTGTTCAGTTAAGATTGAGAAATAGCCAGGTGAGTTTATTAGAGAGAGAGATTCTAGTGTTTGGGGAGTGATGGAAAGAAGAAATTATGGAAATAAATCACATAATCTAAACCTTGAACAGAGAGATGTAAATAGAAGTGAGGACAATGGACAGCAAAATGATGGGAGGTTAGAAACTTGAAGGTTCAGATGAGGGTCAAAATAGTTGAACTCTGAATTCCGCTGGGAGTTAGCTAATAAGTGAAGTGGTGATGAGAACCCTTTAAATGAAGATATTTTTGAGGTGGTGTGATTATTGGTTCGATCTTTAAAAACTAGAGACTATTAAGGAATTAGCACAAAGAAGAATATTTTTGAGAAAGCAAGCTAGAAATGTAGATGGGAAGTCAGCTCAATCCCTGTTGCCCTCAGCACCATGCCAACCAAATAGTGAATTTTCGAGTTTGTTAATAGAAGACACATAAGAATGAGTTTGAATTCTTATGGTCTTACCAATGACATTGCTCTTAAAAAAAAAAAAAAAGAAATAGTAAGATGAAAGCCCCATTTCTGTATCCCGTATTTATGGTTCTTGTTAGAATGTAAAGCACATCAGGTTACATGCCCTATAGGTTTTTTCCTAGAGCTGTGGTGGCAAACATCATTCCCTTTTCAGAATAGTTCAAGTATGACAGTCATTAACCATGTATGTATATCCAACACATCTTATTAATGTGACAGGATCAGTGTATGATGCTGGGTTTTGCAATGCGCTCACTGGGGACAGTGGTCTCAAATATAGTAATACATTATCTTAGCCTTTAGCAAAGATGCAATATGTGTGTTCAAGTCAAGAGATATAGTAATCAAAAGATTTGTCTCTTCTCTTTGTTTTATCAGTAGTCGAGTATCTCTTTTTATAAGAGATATTGAATCATTTCTGGAATATCATAAAACAATATTATTTTGTTTTATAGTCATTAATAAAAAATTAATCGTCTTAATTTTTAAATCATTTGGATATAGTATGAAAGTATAGTGGATATGATTTATTTTCTTTTGTAGCTTGCAAACTAACTTGAGGGAGAACATTAAAAAAAAAAAGTAAACAGCATGTAAATACCGCTGGGCAAAACTATGTGTAATTCGAGCACAGAAACATGAAAATAAATATTATAGACAGTGTAATCAAATAAGTGATTATGGAGATAAAGAAATTGAACAAAATTTGGAAAAACAATTATCAAATTTTAAAGGCAAAAGAGACAAATGGCCTCATTAATAAATTACAGTGTGAAATAAAAGTAACAGAAAACGGAAGAGAAAAAAGTTAAGTGAAGAAACTGAGTTTGGTGGATCGAAAATATTTAAAACAAAAAATATTTACTATGTTTTATATTTATTTTTTCTACTGGTTAACTTTCACCTTTGAAGTTTATCTTGTATATAAGGAAATTAAAACAAGAAAACAAGTTTTTTTCTACTATCTTAGGTTTTAAAGGCTAATTATTACAAATCACATTGAACATCATGTTCCCAATGATATCAGTTCATTTACATGAAAGCCCCATTTCTATATCCCGTATTTATCGTTCTTGCTATTCTCTGCTATCAAAGATTTACAGTCTAAATGTGAACATTCTTTGAAATAAGAATTCACTAGTTTATTTCTTTAAAGAAATAAAATCAATAATAAGATAGAAACAACAGCAATTCACAAATGCAATGAGTTGGTTAAACTACAGTAAAATTTGTCCCTTTTATTTTTATCTCGTAGGACAAAAGGATAGTAAATCAAATCCATGCCAACAAAGCATTTAATTTCAGCAAGTAATTAAAAAAATTCCCTAGCTAGTATAAAATGCTTCTTTGGGGAAGTGACTTTCAAACTACAAGAAGGCATAGTATCACAGAGAGACCATAGAGATTTTGTTGTTAGTTGTAAAATAAACAGATCTTTACAGAATGGATATGTTTTTGCTCACTACTGTGCTTATAATGAGATTGAATTCAACTTCTTGTGTACTAATTGTAATAAACTGGGTACATAAAAGTGATGGGGAGTGATTTGGGATTAGGCAAAGCAATCAAAGTTTTGGGGAAATGATACAAAATTAATATATGCTTGATTTCTTTTAGCGCCTACATGTGCATTTCTTTGATTCTCTAAAGAAAGTGAAGCAGCAGTAAAAATCTTTTAAACAATAGTGGAAAGAGTCAAAATGAAGTTTTAATAAATTATGATATATTTATTTTGATTATTTTGTTTTGATTCTTATGTTTGTTTAATTTTGGTTTGTTTGGGTTTGGGCTTTCAATTTCATCCCAAAGTGCTCAAATCAAAAATATAAGCAAAATTGTCACTTAGAATGTGGCATAATAAAATAAGAATCTAGTATTCACAAAAACTGACAAACAATAATCAATTGATGCATTAGAGCTCTCTAATAAAGAAAATTATATAAACAGTTTATGTTATCAGAGAACCCATTTTCTAAATAGATTCCACAACTCTTTTTTATTCAAATAAAATTTACCAGATGAATTTCTAGGATTACATGAAAAAGTTGTGAGATTTGGTTTCATAGAATATACTCACTCTAAATCCCCTCGTATTTAATGTCGGTTCAATAGTGAATCATCTGAGAATACCTATTATACATAGTGGGTTTTGTCTTTTAGTTTGTTATATTTCTAATAGCTGTTTAAATAATTATTGATCAATATCCTAGTCAGAGATAGACAAGCAACAACATGTTTAGGATCCAAAAATATCTATCTCGTCCTCAGGCTACTCTTCCCCACAATAATTATTCCTTATGTTCATGTATTAAAAACCAGTTAAAAGCAAACTATCGAGTACACAAGTTTAAGAAAAATCTGTAGAATATTTTCTCTTTAACAATATTTTAAGAAAGCCATAGAGCATTAAGTAAAATTTCCTGCAAAACCAAATCTCAAAACCTTTTCATGTAAATGTATATGAATATTTCTTTTTAATTAGGTTAAAAGAGAAAGAATATAAGTTACAGGGACAGGATTTAACAAGAACAGTGTAGGACACATAATCTAAATATTTAAAATTGTTGTTCTGTAGTACTCAACATTTTCTATATAAAAATTGAAAACTACTTTCATAAGATGTTTACACATGCGATTCTTTTTATGCTCTTTTGTATGTAAATGCCTAACTTATTTTTTTCACTTTAACCCTTCATATTCTAAATATTTGAATTTTTCATCTATCTGTGCAATATGCTGCATATGTGAACAAAATTGGAACACACACATATTCCTTTTTAATGGTTCTATAAACAATAACACCAACATACGTACATGAAAAAGTTTTTTATATGGCTTTCGGTAATGTAATTTCATTATTTGAACCCTGGATACACTGAAAATGTAGCTGACTCACATTCTAATCATTGTTTCATCAGTAAAAAATATAAACGATCATTTGAAACATAGAGGAATTAGTTTTACTTTCTATTTTAATTAGTCACATCTATCTTATTAGGTGTTAGCTCTGTATTTAAACCTTGATAACCTAGATTCAGAACTATTAAGATTAGGGTATAATTAGCTATTCAAATCAATTATGTCATTCAATTCTATTAATTCTGTTGCTAAAATTTATCACATAATTAATCCTAATATTATTCATTATAACCCACAATGAAGTCTAGTAAGTCTATAAATGGAAACTGATATAATTTTGAAAAATATTGCACGTTTTCACTATTACATTTGCATTGATTGCCTACTCTCTTCTTTCTATGAATAATAATGAAAATAAATTTAACTCAAACCTTGTATAATTAGATATTACCAGTTTCTAGTCTTTTTAACTGTTTGAAGAATTGTGTCTGGCATACTAGATGGCTTTAGTAAAACTGTTACAGTATAGCATGCCATTTGGAGGTTTTCTTCTGTCAACAGGAAGGATGATAGTATTCTTGAAATAAAACACCTCAAAACAAGCAAATTTCTCTATAATATATGTTAGCAATACAAGTCAAATTAACATCAGGTAAAACAAGAATATGTAAATTTTTGTTTTCATTGATTTTATTTCATGAAATGCAAACCTTTCATAGGATTTTTAAAAATATTTATTAAACTTTGGTTGGAAATTAAACTCAGAAAAATATTTAACGTATTTCTTAAATGGAAAGGTATTTTTACACTCTGGTTGAGTGGCTTCCTTTGCTTAGCATAATTATTTCCAGATTTATTTCTGTCATTGAATGCATCAAAAGTTCATTCATTACACCATATACAAAAATTAACTCAAAATGTATTAAAGACTCGAATGCAAGATCTGAAACCATAAAACTCCTGGAAGAAAACATAGGAAGTAAACTCTTTGACATTGGTCTTGGCAGTGGTTTTTTGGATCTGACACCCAAAACAAAGGCAACAAAAGTAAAAATAATAAATGGGACTACATCAAACTAAAAAATTTCTGTACAAGAAAGGAAATGATCAACAAAATGAAAACACAACCTACTGAATGGGAGAAAATACCTGCAAATTGTATGTCTGATAATGGGTTAATATCCAAAATATAAAAAGAACTCATACAACTCAATAGCAAAAAAAGAAAAAGAAAAAAATTCCCATTAAAATATAGGCAGATCTGAATAGAAAATTTTCCAAAGAAGATGTACAGATAGCCAACAGGTACATGAAAAGTTGTTCAAATCATCAGGGAAATGCAAGTCAAAAGCACATGAGATATTATCTTATACCTGTTAGAATAGCTTTATCAAAAAGACTAGAAATAAGTGCTAGCAAGGATGTGGTAAAAGACTCATGCACTGTTGGTGGGAATATAAATTTGTATAGCCCCTGGGGAAAACCGTAGCAAGGGTTCTCAAAAAATTAATAATAGATCTACCATATGATCCAAAAGTGGAATCACTTTTAGGTATTTATTTGAAGAAAATGAAAACAGTAACAAAAAAATATGCATCCCTATTTTTATTGCGGTATTATTTTCAATAGCTGAGATATGGAAACAACCTAAGTGTCCATCATGGATAAATGGATAAAGAAAACGTGATTTGCACATCTTGTGTCAGATTTATTACAAATAATTTTATATTTTTAATTGCATTCAAATCAGTGCTGTTTTTTATTTCGATTTTTTTCTTTTGTTCACTGCTGCTCATTAGAAATACAATTGATTTTTTGTATTAATTTTGTCTTTTTAACTTTGCGAAACTCACCTAGTTGTTCCAGAAAGACTTTTGTTTGTTGGTTTTGTTATTTGGTTAGATTTTTAGATTCCATTAATTTTTCTGATGGATAATCATGTCAACTAAAAATACAGATAGCTTCATATTCTCTAAAAATAAAGACGGTTCTACTTGTTCTTTTAAAATCTGTATTCATTTTGTTTATTTTTCTTGCCTTATTGCAATGATTAGAACTTCCAAAACAATGTTGGGTAAAAGTTATGAAAGCAATTATCCTTATCTTGTTCCTCATCTTTCTGCTATAGCATTCAGTTTGTTATCATTAAGGATAATATATTAGCCATAGGAATTTCATATACATTCTTTATTAAGAGAGAGATTTTCTGTCGATTGCTGTGTTGATGTTTTAATCAGAAATGAATACTGGATTTCGTCAAATGGGTTTTTATTTTCCTGCTTCCTTGCATGCCTTGTAATTTTTGTAAAATATCAGTTATTAGTTTCACCTTGGGTGCTGGATATTTTGTCTCATGCACTCTATCCACATTGATTTCACTGAACTATCAGCTTTCTTTGTTCAAATTAGTGAATGTATGAGGCTTTGCATAAATACCCTCTCTCCTATACCCTGTTCTGGAAAGTCTCTCAAGCATTACATTAGGACAAAGAGAGGAGTTACCCCATTTATTTCCTAATTCCTTTGGAATACTGTCATTCAATGATATTCGATGTCTTGATAGCCTTCATTTTAAATATTTTATCTGGATTTATTCTTATTCTTATTTAGTATTTATTCTTATTTTCTTATTTTTAATTTTTCCCCTTTATTTCAAGAGAGAAGGTATTTCTTTTATGCCATCTTGGCCAGAAACAGAAGTCCCGTATAGCAAGTTTTATACATCCAAAGACAAACCATAATATTTTCCCCAAAACCTTTCCCTCTAGCATTCCCTTCCATTTTGGTTAATTCAAATTCATTCTCTCATAGCTTGAAATAATAATAGTGATATATTTCCTGACTCATTCATTTCAATTATTAAAGTGCAATTCATTACAAATTCAGTTTCCAGATGGCTCTGCCTTTAACGTATACCTCGGATCAGAGTACCACTTACTCCTTCCCACTTATAATGTGAACCAAACGACTGTATTCTGTTACCCACATTATTTTCCCCCAGATTCTATACTCATTTTGTTAGTCAGAATAACCTTATTAATATGTATTAAATCATGATGCTGTTCTGCATATAATGGCTTTTCTTTCCACTCAGTATACAAAAAACAATTTAATGGGCTACAAGACTAACAGATTTCCTCCTTCAAGTTCATGAAATAATTTCCTGTAATTCTTCCTCTTGCTCATGCAGTTCTGGTCACACTGACCTCCTTGCAAGTCTTTAAAATTACTTTCCTTAGAAACTTTCTGTTGACTATTTCTTCAAACTGGAACTCTATTTCCATAGATATACAGATACCAACATTGTTTGTTCCTTCACCTTATTTGTGTCTTTATTTAAACATTTCCTGTTCTGTTCCTCCACTCCTTTAAATTTTAAAATTACCTTCTAGGCCTCCCTTCTGAACTTATATTTTTTCCAGCACCTGAACCACCAAATAATATACAGTTCATTTTAAAAATATTATTTTTTAATTATATCCTGTTTTCTTCCACACTAATGCAAACTTTGTGAGAACAGAGATTTTTACGTTTTGTTCGCTGCTAAATCCTTAGCATGCAGAAGAAATTATTATATCTATTTAAAACACAACATATGTATGTTGAATGAACTGTTTCCTTCCAATCTTAATATTTTATAATCATTTCTACTAATTTTAAAACTAGTTTTACCTGTGGCCTGTATAATATTGTAGACAATTATTTCTCTTTTGTATTATAGCACACTTAAGGATTACACTATATATAAAATGTCCTCGTGTTTTTTGTTTTACAAAATAATTTTAGCATATAGAGTTATATAAAGAGTATCATTACAATATCCATATGTGCAATATTCAGAATAAATAAGTAATTTAATGTTTGCTTTCTAATTTATTATAATTCCAATCCAATGCTGTACACATCTCAAAGATGAAGTAATTATTTACTTTTTCTCAAGTTTCTCTTGAAAGATTCACTTTAGGATTCTAAGAGGTAACACCAATAGCAAAAACTACCTACACTAGAAAAATAATGCTACCCTTTATTTGCTTGTATTATATAAGATTAGTGACATTTCATATTAATGCTAGTAAATCCTATTAATTTTTGGCCTTAATACATTACTAAAAATTCAAAATATTTTGGAACTATATTCTCCACAGATAGATTTAGAAGCTACTACATATGGATTAGTTATAGAAATTATATATAAATAAATTTATAAAATAATGTACACACTGAAAAGTAAGTTTAGGACCATGATTAGCTTATAGAAAGTTTCATATTTTAATATATAGTTAAGTGTTAAAAATATAGATGTTTACTTTATTTTTCAAATTATGGAGATTCTGCTTTACATTAAATTCAATCCCTTAAGAAACAATGGTGCTTCCATGGTTCAAGTTAATGTTATTCTTAAACAAAATCTTTTAATATTGATTGTTAATTGTATAGTTACTGAAGATAAGTGAAATTGTTACAGTTTCTATTGAAAAATACAACAGTTTTTACATCAAATGTAATTAAAAAGCAATGGTGAATGTTTAATATAAATTAATGTCTTGCTAACAATTTGTTCACTTTTCTGAAATTGGTGGTTTTTGCTATGTATGGTTGGTTATACAAGCTCTTTGGTTCTGTGGCTTCACAATGTGAAGTAAAATAATATGTATTTATCCTCCTTTTGGATTTGTTAGTCCATACTTGAAAGTTAGCAATAAGTGAAATTAATCAATGATATCTGAAATTAGTAATAGTGTTTACATTTATTCTCACTAAATCTATAAACTCCTTCGGCTCTACAAATATAGATACATCCATGTGTAAATGGTGACTAAAACAAGAATTGTGTACATTATCTCAATTAAATAGCATCATAAGTTTATAAAATTGAATGGCTTATTAAAAGTAAAGCGTTTACTTACTTTAAAAGTTAATAAAATATTGCTTATTTGAGGATGGGTATGCAAAATATATGTCTCACATTGCCAATATTATTCAAATATTTGACCAGCTAGCCAAAATAGTTGTATGGACAGAATTACTTTATGGTAAAGAATCTTTTATAAATTATTTTTTTTAATTTGTGGATATAATGATACTAAAATGTGAAATGAGCAGCAAGCTAGTTAGAAAAATGTGTTTCCTATCATGATAAATTTTTAGTATATATTTAACTTAAAAAGGAAAACCAAAACATCACCAACCTTATATTAAGTAATAGGAGTAATATAAAGCATTGTTTTGTTGTTTTACTCTATAAAAATTAACGAAGAGTGGGGAAAAAACCCAAACTTCAAATAGTGCTACTAAAGGGGATATTTTTAAATGTTACACAGGAAGTAACAATAAAACAAATGAGTTTTGATTAGTAGATATTTTCTAATAGTTCTTAGCTTAGAAGTCACTCTATTGCTTTAAAAAAGCCAGCACTATTCTATAAAACCCTGCCCATCATTAATCATCATCATGAAACAGAGAAGGCAATTTGGAGTAGGTAGTTGCTGTAGATATTTTACAGAATTGGGGAAGAATTACAAGTTCTTAGTTCCCAGATTGATACAAAACTGTGTAGGAAATAACAGAAAGAAAACATAGCCAGAGCTGCAAAAATGAGCCTAAGACTTTGTACTTTGAAAACTGAACTTGACACAATTATAGAAACAATATAAATGTTCTAGAATAACTGGTAGAAGAAAATTATCCCATACAGATCTGTAGGGCACAAGAAAATAAAAAGAATTCTAGCATAACTGAAGGAAGAAATTATGACTTAAAACATGTTTTTATTTATTCAAAATATATAGTATACATATAAATTTATACAATTTTACTTATTTATAAAGTATCATATTTAGTACATTATTTGTGTATTATATATTATATACATAATTATAGTATACAGAAATATTTACATTATAATTATTGCAGAATCAAAAACTGATAATTACTCAAATGACATTGAATAGGTTATCTCCTGAATTTCGGAACTAGTATATCAAATTCACTGTTGGGCAGTAACGCCATATGGCCCAGAAACTCAAACTCAGCATTTTCACAATTAGAATCATTTCCTAGGCCAGCAGCTAGCAAAAGGCCGGATAGTAAAATTTTTTTTCTCTGTAAAGGGCTGGATAGTAAATATTTTTGACTTTGCAAGCCAAATGGTCTCTCTCATAACTGCTCAACTGTGATGCTGCAGTCCAGAGATAGGAACAGACAACATGTAGGTGAATGAGTCTGGCTGTGTTCCAATGAAATTTTATTAACAGAAACGGGTGTCAGTCTGGACTGGGTCCACAAGCCATATTTTGCCAACTCCTATCTTAGGTCATAGAGATGATTCAGCAAAGTGGAAAAAAACAAATCAACCTCTTGCAAAGACAGAAAGTTTAAATATCTTTAGTGGGAATTTGCCCCAAACCCTTGCTCCCATTTCTTCCAGAATCCGTCTCTTCTCCATCACTCCACATGGCTCCATTATGCTGGTCTATTTGTATATCCCATGTGTACGTCCAACATCATCTTTCCAGGAAGACAAACCAGATCTGCGGCTTTCATGTTGTACTTCTCTTTCTTTCTTACCCGCTCTTTCCAGTATTTATTTATATGTACAGATTTTATCCTTTACAATCTAAAATGTGCACTCTCCTCTCCATCCCCTTTGGCACATTCCTGGGATATATTTAACCAATGAATTATTATAACATCTTTGCACCTTCTATAACCTCCATCCCATCTTGTCACTGTCATACACTTTGCCTTTATGTTAAGAATCTAACCTCTTGAATCTTATATTCAAAATCTTTCATAATCTGGCTTCTGTTCATTGTCAATTTCAGATATCAGGTCCATATAACACTCAGAAAGTAATATTAACTTATTTGCAGTATCTATAATACTTCTTTCCTATAGCCAGGCATTTCTTCTAGATTCTTCAGGGAATCCTTACTCCGAATTTCCTTCAGTATCCGGACAACACTTGTATACCCTTCAATACAGTAAAGAGCCCCAGGAAGCTTATGCAATTTAACCTGTGTCAAGGAGCATTTCATACTATGTTACAGTTAACCTTTACATCCTCTCATTTATAAGACCCCTTATTGCTGGAGCACATATTATGAATGTATACATTTAAAAAAACCTGAATTTAATAGTTCAATGTTCATTTGATTCTTAAAAATTAGTTTTACTTTGAAGCACTCTTTCATGGAGTTGTGAGGATTGACAACATGACTGAGAGAAGCAAAGTAACAACTAATGTCTAGAATGGACAGATAGGCAGCAAAGTACCTCACATACTATGAGATAACAGGGTAAATTCTTAAAATCACGAATTCAGACAGACTTATATAAATCAATCTTCAAGAGATTTGATAGAGTCTCTGACTTAAAATGTCATATTGATGACAATCTGTATGAAATGCTTTGCTTCTTTTCTTATGGTGTAAGGTTTTATTAATGTGAATACCTGGAATGCATTAATGCCATTGTACCCGGGCTTATTTATATAACAGAGAGATTTATTCAACTTTCTGCTGATTCTCTCACATGATCTTATTATAAACCTATGTTGAGAAACTATGAAAAGAGTATTTTTAGAAAAGTATTTGAAGATAAAAGTTCTCATAACTAGAGAATTTATTTTGTTTGCATTGGCATTGCTTTCTTGATATTATCGATTAAGAATATTCTTAAGATAATGTCTGTCTATACATTATTGAGAGACTATTCAAGAACCTGGGATGTTCATTTTTAATTTTACAAAGAACAGATTCAAAAATCAAACATTGGAACAAAAAATAGGAATGAAATAAAATATTTGGCATTCTTATTCATATTTATGCAGTGGATTATCTTCTGTTTACAAAAAGAAAGATAATTTCTTTTTACAAATTTGAGTGAGGGGAAAGCCACAGCATAAATGGCTATGTGATATAGATTCAAAGTCAAAAATAAGATTTTCTTCTCTTGGGTTAAAAAAGCTACATGTGATAGATCTATCACGAATTGATCTAATACAAAAATTAGCCTGCCAAGATACATATATTTTTAATAGGGGCAAGAAGCAATGTCTCAAGTCACAAATATTTGTAAACTTTTGGGAAATCACATAATTTATAATATCAACTACTAGCATTCTCCCAGTGTCTGTTCAACCTTTCTTCCATAGTAAGAGAAATCCGAATTTTTAGGCAGGTGTAACTTAAAGAATATGTGTGTTGTCTTTTCTTGTTACTTGCTGTTGTCATGTGACTAAATTCTGTCCAATGGGTAATAAGCATATATGTCCCATGGCTGTTTTGGCAGGCCTATAATAATTAGCTTGCATCCAATTGTTTTTTCTCTTTCTTAATTATTATTGTTGCCATTGTTGCTGTTCTCCTTTTCTTTCTCCTCCTAACTCCCCCTCCTCCATTTTTCCCTCCTTTTTTTTAAGATTTAGGAAAACAACCATGAAAATCTATTATGACAAAGCAATGCAATATTTTGTGCTTCTATTGGTACAGCCACTATGGAAAATGGTATGGAGGCTCCTCAAAAAACTAAGAATTTATCTACCATATGATCTAGCAATCCCTCCACTGGGTATTTACCCCAAAGATTTGAAAACCCATATCCAGAAAGATATTTGCACACTGATGTTCATGGCAGCATTATTCATGGTGGCCTGGACATGGAATCAACCAAAGTGTCCTACGATAGATGATTGGATAAAGAAGTTGTGGTACATATTTACAATGGAATATTACTCAGCCATACGAAGAGATGAAATATTGCCTTTTATGACAACATGGATTGACCTCGAGATAATCAAGCTAAGCGAAATAAGCCAGACAGAAAAAGTTGAAAATCACATGGCATCACTTTTATGTGGGATGTAAACCTAGAAGCAACAAACGAACAGGACAAACAGAGACTCAGAGACATGTACAATGGACTAGTGGTTACCAGAAGTTAGGAAGAGGGGGGAGAGGAGTGGTAGACGGGGTAAAAGGGAGGTGAACACACAATGTAAATATATATATGCCTTACAGTTAAAATGTACAGCTGAAACATCAGATTTCATTAACCAATGTCACCATAAAAATAAATCAATTAAAAAAGAAAAAAGAATATATAAAAAACTCCTACAAATCAATAATAATAATAACAACAACAGCAAAGCACCAAAAACCCAATAGAAAAATTAGCAAAAGATACGAACAAATATTTTACAGGAAACACATATGCCAATAAACTTAGGAAGAGATGTTCAACATCAGGGCTCAGGGACACAGAAATCAAGATCTCAAAGATTCCATTTTATACCCATTCAATTGATATCTAAATACCTTATAGTTTCTAATAAGTTTCTCTAAATTCCTTTGGCTTTTTTTCAAAAAATGTCTGCCTACACCAAGTGTTTGCAAGAATGTGGACTAATTGGAAGCCCCATACACCGCTACTGGTGAAATGTATATTGGTACATTGGTACAAACACTTCAAGAAGCAGTCTGGCAATATCTACAAAAATCGAACACCTATTTATCTGGTGACCCAGCAAAATATCACCTCTAAGTTAATATCGAAGAAAACCTCTTGCACATATATATACAACAGCAGATGTGTATGCAAATGCTCAGAGAAGCACATTTGCAACAACTAAAACCGAGAAACAACTAAGTGTCTATCAATGGAAGATCAGATGCATAAACTGTGCTGTGTTCACACCATGGAATTCGTAAATACAAATGAACCAGATGACATACAATAATATGAATAAATCTTAGCAAGAAAGAAAAGAAAGAAATGCAATATTTTGAGAAACTTGGTAGCTACCCAAAGCACATGACCGAAAAACATCCCACAAAAGATAACATTATCCTGACCTTTAAAAATAATATTTTCCTTCCATTCTTTATAGTTTAGACTGCTTTTGATACATAAGTGGATTTATACTCTATAAATTTTTCTAAGACTTGCATCTTCTATGTTCTTGTATAAAACCATGCTTAATTAATTTTTATTCTGCATATTATTTCACTCAATAGATGTACAAAACTTTATTGATCCTACTGTTAACTAATATTTATTTTCATATTTTGTTTTGTTTTGTTTTGATATTATGAACACTGCTGTGATAAACATTCTTTTATATGCCTCCTAATGAACACGTGCAAGTTGAATCGCAAGATTTCATAGGTAATGACAAACTGCAGTGATTTTTTTTTCCAATTTAAATTCCCATCAGCAGTCCAAGAGTTTTTCTGGTGCTCCAATTCCTTGCTAATATTTGGTTGTGTTAAAATTTTTAAGATATGCCAATATCATACATGAGTATTGTTTTAAATTTTTACCTCATTATAAAATGTCAGCTAACTCTTTACAGGTTCATTGGCCAGTTGATGTTTTCTTTAGAAAAATGTTCTTTAAGTCACTTGGTTTATTTTTTCCCTTAGGTAATTTTTCTTTGTATTTTTATATTAACTAATATAATTTATTCATATATTCTTGATTGTATTTCTTAATAATTTCTGTTTTGTGATGTCTCTTCTCATCTATATCATGTCATATTTTGTGGTGCCTTTTGAAAAAGATATTATTACTTTTAATTTAGTTGGTTTATCAATATTTTCGTTACAGTTTGTGATTTCTGTGTCTCGTTTACAAAAACTTTTTATTTCCCAGTGCATGATCATGTATATCTCCTAGCTATATTCCAAAACCTTGATAGTTTTGCACTTTACATTTAGAAAAGTGATCTACTTTATATCTAAATACCTTATAGTTTCTAATAAATTTCTCTAAATTCCTTTGGCTTTTCTTCATATATAATCCTATCATCTATTTATAATTACAGTATTTTCCCACTGCATTTCTTGTATCTTTCAAATTCTTTTCTTGCCTTACTATACCCAATAGGACTGCAGTGAAGTGTTAAATACTGTTAGCAGTTGTGAGAATCCTTGCTTTAGTCCTAATATTTTAATATTTTTTAAAAATAGTTCCACTTAAAATTTTAATTAGTCTTTTGTGAGAAGAATAGACCTAATTACCTAATCTGCCATTATGGAAGCAAATATTAAGCCGTCTTTATCTTTTAGTTGAAAGCGGTTTCCCCTTCAGTACCACAGTAATAACAACTTTTAATAAAATAGTACTGTACAGACTGCCATTTTCCTACTCATAATGTGAGACTGAGTTCATTTAAAATAAATTTTTATAATAAAATGGAATAATGGTCACAAATGGACAGATATTAAATATCTGCTTACAGAGTATTAGGTGCTATGAAAATGCACAAACTTTTAAGATCCATTTCTTAATTTTGAGGATGCTCAAAAATCATGCAAGGAGCATCCTAGATAATAGAATTAGAGAATTGATGGTCTTACAAAGAGATCTGCACATTGTTTTTGGCATTGCATATGCATGTAGCACTCTCCCCCCATGCATATTGGTAAAATATGATTAAGAACTAGTATTATAATGTAACAATTTATTTAAACAGATTTTTTTGTGTGTGGTTCTAAGGTGATATATATAAAATATCTGTGGTATGGCAGAGAGAATGCAGTTAGCATTAATATGATGGATAGGTGAAGAGTCGGGGAGGGAAGGAGCAATTGGGAGGAGTCGTTTTATGAACTATATAGATGTCTAACCAATATACTGTATACTTGGAACTAATTAAATAAAAAATAAAAATAAAGAAATTTAAAAAATTATCTATGGTAAAACATTTACTCATTCATCAGTGTGCTAGACTAAATAGACTAGTAAGATAGTAATACTTGGAGGGAAGTGGTACTTCTCTTGTTAAAACATTTTAAATGATAAATTAAGATGTATACACAAGGTTGAGCATCTTCCTCTCCTACAACTGCATATTCATTCCAAGTTTATAAATTTATTTGGGTAAAAGTTTGATTTTGATCTGATACAGAGAAGGAATATTTATATATATTCTCTTAGTGTTCCAGAAAAAGTTATTTTATTTTTAAGATTTTGAAATATTTACTATAATGAAATAAGTATCTATAGCCAATTTGCCACTGGATTTGATGGCTTTTGGGAATTCTATCTTCAGAGGATAGAAGGCTTAAACTGAGTATATAAATTTTAAGTATATTTGACTACTTACATCTCTGTTGCCATAAAGAGGAGGGAAAAGGGACTGATAGGAAATACAAAAGTAAATAATTAAGGTAGTTCCCTTTTAAGTTTGAAAAACCACATAAAAATATATGTGCAAAGACTCACGAAAATGAAAATTCCATGTTCAGTGTACACCAAGTGTATATTAATAAAGACTGGAATATGTATACATACACTTTCGGTCCCACTTATCTTTAATATTGCAGCAAAAGCACAAATGTATAATTAATAGAACAATGCTTAGTATGTCCCTACAGCGATTTACATTGTATAACTACTATTGGAAACTTTGGGTTATTTACAATAATGTATAATTATAAATGTAAATTAACTATTCTAATGTTGCATCAAAATGAGCTATGTGTCATATAACTTCTCCTGAGAGGTCTTTATTATGTACTTGTTTCAAAGAAGATAATGCAATAAATTTTCCATGATGAACCATTTGACTATTGTAAATTATAGAAAGAATATGAAAATATGTAATACATTTCTGTTATATAAAGGGAAAATTTCAATGTTTACAGTTATTATTGTTTAATAATTAACTCAAATTTAATTGGAAGTTTAAAATTATTAGAAGTTGTACCAAGAAAAGTTATAGAAATTCTTTAGTGAGAAATTTACAAGGAGAGTCTATCCTGTTTATTTTAATGTGGTACAGTAGTATAGATAAACTGTATAAAACTGGAAATATAAAGATATCAAGAGAATACAGAAAACAGTTACCCATAGTCCTATCTCAGATATAAAACACTCTGGTAATATTTTAGTATATATCTTTACAGTTATTTCATATATATTAATATGATTATATGTAGTGATATATGTGTGTTTTGAATATGTATACACATTCATACATATATGTATATATTCAAATATATTTGAAAAACATAGTTACAAGTCATATGTGTCCTCTTACCACATTATTTTGAGAACTGTATAGTATTTTGTTTATGAATGTATAATTTTTTTATTTTTAATAAAATAGCTATTTTCCTAAACACATATGAAAGTAATCCTGATTCCAAGAATACTGGTATGGAGTATTTAGAAGAGCACTGCATGGAAAATATTGACAACTCGATTTATGTCCCAGCTTTTTTTTAGTGCATTTCATCAGTTCTAAAAGTAACTTTAATTTTTTGCTTCTGAATTTAAGATGTAGCTGACAATTGCTGTCACCCAAAGTTGTCAACTCCTGCAGTGTACATTACAACTTGTATAAGAGGTTTATAGGCAGGTCTGCAGAAGAATAATGGAAAGTTCTTTGAGAAACGCTGTGCCAACAACACTCCAGAAGGCACAGCAAAGATGCCATATTATAAAACAGAGATTTTTAAAACTAGGAGTTGAAAAGTGGTTCAGAAGATATAGACACTAAATGTGAAGAATATTTTAGGTATACTTTAAGTTATTTAATTAGCATTTTCTCTTTCATGCAGTCGTGAGTGATATGTAATAAAAATCTATTCCAAATAACTCAGTTTCCCAGTAAATATTGAACAAAAATTAAAAGTGTTACAAAAGCATTGTAAACCCTTTGGCAATATTACATTTTCTCTAGAGATATATAAAATGATGGTCTATCTAATAATCAGTAGTGTCTAGGATTTAATGAATTTCAGATAATTGTATTATCTAGGACATTTCATTTATCTAAATGAGAAGTTGACTAAATGACACATGTCAGAATTATTTAATCAGCTTCTCCTGATCAAGGAGACAAAATTTTTGCCCTCAAGAGATTTACATTTCTCTGAGAGTTTTCATCTGGTTTTCATTAATCTTCAAATAAAAGTGTCTTCAATATTCTTACATCTGAAACACACACATAAACACACACACATGCACACTGATACACATGGGCACGCTCGTACAAATATTCATTATATTTACACTTTTTTGCACCTAATTCCTCTGCTCCTCATGTCTCATTTACTCATCAAAACACCAAAATCTATGATGTCACTTCAATATATTAATGTGAATGATCTCATTTGGTCATCAGTGACTGAAAACCACCCTACGGAATTTGAGATCTTTGGTCACTCTGAGTTTCAGAACAGGGAGTCTTATTACATCTTTTAGTTTTCCAGGCACTCTTTGTTCTCTTTTTACATATCTTATCTACATATCTCAATCATAGTTAAGGAATTTTCTTCCCTTTTTTGGTTCCTTCCATTAAAGGTGTCCCACAGAGCTATCTTCAGCTCTATTATTCTCTTCTCATTTGACATTCTCTTCCCTGCACTTCCCTGCATGTCCATTGCTTTAGTAAACCCCACAGAAGGATGGCTTGTAGTTCTACATTTTCTTATTGCCAATCTTAGATACACAATTTTCTAGACAACTAATTCTAGAAGACTCACAATCATCTCAAATTATCTTCATTTTTATATCTGCTTTTGCTTCTGTATTCTTAGGGTAACGCTGACCTTCACCCTTGGGGAGGGCGGGGGTGTTTTGTCCCCGACCTATGCTTTAGGGGCCTCCCTCTCAGAAAGACACACACATAAAATTTATGAAAGTCCATTTGTGCATCTCTGCCAACTGGGAGAGTATTGGTACAGGGCAACCTTTTATCCTAAATAGTCTATTTTGTGATAACATGATCAGGACTCCATGCTTCTCCAAAAAAAAATTTTTTTTTTTGTCTGCATTTTTGAAACAAAAATACAGAAGACATCTTCTAAATGTTTGTGGGTGTGACACTGTCAATATAAGATACGTCCTCAGAGTGCCAGGACTACTGTTCAGATTCCACAGTGTTTTCTTCCCACACACAATGCCCCGTCCACCCAAAGTGACAAATATCCAGACTTTTACCTTAATCTGTTGCTTTTTTAAATTTCTCATTTAAATTTACCTGTTTTTGAAATTTTTGTGAGTGGAATTGTATAATAGTTATTGTCTTTTTTCATTCAAATTTAGTGGGTTTGTGAATTAAAAATTGTTGGGGCGATTGATCAACAAAATGCAATAAGCTTCAAGTGTACGATTCAACAGTATGTTGCATATATATTACATTGTGTGTTCACCACCCATAGTTAGGTACCCTTCCATCACCTAAATTTAGCGGGTTTTTAATGGTCGCCAAGATGTTTGTTTGTAATAGTAGTTTGGTTTTTTTCATTATTATAATTGTTTACTGAATTGCCTTTGCCTATTCGCTTTATGAAGTGTTGAGGGTAGTGTTAAAATCTCCCACTTTGTGAATTAGCTTATTTCTCCTGGTAGCTTTATTGAAATATGCTTCATACATTTTGAGATCATATTACTAGAAGCATGGAAATTAAAAAAGTGTGTGTCTTCCCTGAAATTTTAAACTTTTTATTAATATGAAGTCATCCTATTTATTATTCCTTTTAATCTATGTTGTCTGATACCAATACAGTTATAGCAGCTTTCATTTAGTCACTTTGCAGAGGATATCTTTCTCCCTTTATTCACATATAAACTTTCTGCATATGTATATATTTTACATGTCACTTACAACCAGAAATTAGTTTATTTAATCCAAATGATAGCAATTGCCTTTTACATAGATTGTTTAGTCCATATATGCTTAATGTAATTTCCGATATGTTTGATTTAAATCTCTTTTAGGTGCATTCTAATTTTCCTGCTTGTTTTATGTTTTAATTTTTTAAGTAGCTTGTTTTGAAATTGTATTCTTAATTAACTATCTAATTTTATTTGAGTTCTGTCAGTTATAAGTTATACATTATTTCCAAAATTTTAATGGTTGTCATAGAACAGAGTTCAGCAAGTTCTTCTGACCTATTGCAAACCATATCTTTCTCTGCCCATTATTTATATATTCTCTTTAGCTGCTTTTGCACTGATATGGCAGAGTCGAGTAGTTATGACAGAGACTGTATAGCCCATAAAGATGAAAATATTTATTACCTGGCCCTTAATAGAAAAAGGTACCTTATCTCTGCCATAGAAAGTAAAATACTAATTTTAATATGACTGCTTTTCCATACAAGACTGTTTTAGGGACCAGATATAGCCACCTGCCTGAAACAACTAAAAATTCAAACAAAATAGGTGAAACCATAGTTTTCAAGGCACTGAACATCCAGCAAGGAAAGAACAGTGATCCCTGAAAGATGAAAAACAAATGAGATGAGCCCTATGCTTGTAGCAATGTACTGCCTTGAGAGTTTCCAGACTGTGAAGCAGAGAGTGTGAACTCAGGCAAAGACTATATTTCAAAAATATTTCTTCAACCAGTCTTCTCACTGCTGCCTCTGGCTGCTCTTTTCCCCAATTAGTAACCTCCCTCCTGACTCTGACCCACACCTCCCTACAAAAACTTTTAAAAGACATCTCCCTGGTGGTTTTCTCAAGAGTTGCTTGGTTTGGGTCTTTGGTTTTATCTTAACTATTATTGTTGCTTATTGTTATTTTTTTCAATCCCTAAAAACCACATTTCTATCTCTCTTCTTTAATTTCTCTTGGGTCGATCTTACGAGTGGAACTCAGTGGTCTGTGTAAATAACGACCTTAGAATAACTGGGACCTCTTTTTACTTTCTCATCCTCCACCTAGATGACCTTCTTAGTTCTCTCTTGCTTCAGCTCTTAACTGACTACTGCAATATCTTATTATTATTATTCATTATCTCCAGAACATTTATTATTATTGTTGCTACTTGAGTGCTCTATCTAGAACAAAATTTGATCATGACCATCTTCCTGCTCAAAATTCTTTAAGATCCATATACTATGGGATGAATAAACTTATTTGCATCGAAAACTAGTCCCATCATAATTTTTCAGGGCCTAGATCACTCTTATCAGAGGATGACTGTAACTATCAAATTATGACTTACCTGTATATGCTTTAGAGATGTTTTACCATTTTTAAACCATATAAGCTATAATGTAACATAAACATTCAAGACATAATGTAAAATCACTGTCTAATGACTAATTTAATTTATCAACATGAATGTAGTCTCTAGTTTAGAACTCTTATGTATACTATGTATAAAAATAATAAATTTCATTTGCCTAATAGTGTTCACTAATTTAGGCCATTGATTGTTAGACTAGCTCTATTGATTTAGTCCAAAATATAAGGTTTTGATGTAATAAATGCAAAACTGCAATATACTTATATTTCTAATTACTTGATTTTAAAGCTATTTTCTAAACATATAAATAGCAACAGCATCAATTCATCACAATTATTTTCAACTATGAAATTAAATTTTGTGGAAAATAATACTATAACAAAATGATGTTTTCTCTTTTGCACTTGAGTTTATGCACTGTCTTATACTATTAACCTCAAAAAACAGTCTTGTTAACAATGAAAGAGATTGATGATACTTGATAGAGAAGCAGAAAATCAGTTATAGATATGAGACTAAAATATCCATATTTGTATAAAACATTTTTCCAAAGTCTTAATCCAAACATTGTTAAATGGATAAGAAATACGTTTTTCTCAAATGAACACAAAATTCTCAGATATATTTTTACATAATTAAATAAAAGCACTTGTCAAATTCTGAAAACTTAAGTTAAACCATTAGAGATAATGCAAATTTATGGTTAGTCTGTGTTTGGTCTGTTTCTATCTGAATCTTCCAGCTGTGTCAGAAAAAGTGCATGAAATCAGCCATTACATTACATAAATTAGGTTTTCTGGAAAACATTAAAGAAAAAGATACTTTTAAGGTCTTATACCATGAAGACATTTTTGCATTTCTTGCAATGTTCTTTATGATGATAAAAGGCATATAAACGAGTATATATGAAACACCTAATAGATTTGAAAAACTTTTAAAATAACATCTTTGATGGGTTTTTAAAATACATCTACTAAGACATTTTCTTTTGATGATGCAATTTGAATATAGAACTTTAGATGCCTATGTTTTTGTATTTTTGCACCTTTCTCATTTATGTTTTAATGCCATTAAAGCTACTAATTTCCCACAAAAGCCCTAAAACAGCTCCTGCTTTTGAAAAGGATCTTTCAAATCAACATGTTAAAGATTATTTTATTCGAGTTATTTGAGTGTAGGAGGTTGAAGTAACAAAAAGTTACAAAATCAGAAGGGAAGGGCAAGAAAACTAAAAATGAAAGGTGACAGAAAATAGGAAATTGCTCAACAATGAGATTAAAACAGATAAATCAGCCAATTACACAACTCAGTAAAAACGTATAGATCATTTCTAATTTTACCTTTGTCGAACTGTTATCTGCTCACTCAAGCTGTCATTTTCTACTTCCGGATGTTTGCATTGCTCACATCCAGCAAAAACGATATGCCAAATTCTATGAAAAGTTAGCATTTCAATATCTGAAAAGCTAATTACTGCATCCCCAGCGCCTACTGAACTCTTTTCTCTACAGATAAACTCCACCACTCTCCTGTTTCCTCATCTCTTTTGTCCACTATTTCAAGGACAAAAATTTCGTATAAGTCAGGTGAAATAATTTTAATCAACAGACTTACTATATTATTTATTTTTATTATGAACCACATATTTTAAATTCTAAATTAAAAATTGTTGATGAATTAACCATTTGTTTAAAATTTTATTTTATATTTGTCTCTTTATTTGTCTGTATGCATAAAAATGGTTCAAAGGTAATAAAATATGCGAATTAGAATTTAAAGATTACCTTTTATGGAAATGCCTTTATTTTATACAAGTGGTATACGAGCAACCAAACACACAGAGAGGAGAAACGAAATGCCCCAAATCACACATTTAGGCCATGTTAGGGAAGAAATGGAACCTACATTTTCTTCTTCAACAAACACTCTATTTGCCAGTCCAGATGACAACAACTGACTAGGAGATTACAACGGTGCTTGTACCAAATGCCACACCACCTGTATTGGAAGTTGTGGTTTTGAAGGAAAGAACACAATCAAGAAGCAGAAACAGAGAGCATAATAAGTAGAATATAATTGTTCTCATCGCTTTCATTCTTTTGCTGATGTCTCTGTTCCTAAATGTTGAGACAGAAAAACAATCCTAATCCAGTGTCGTTTTGCTTCCTGACCTTTTATGCCAGCCCTCAGACTACCTTTGATAATTTCCTCAGTAAAGTAACAGCTTTGAATACAGCAGCCTCACCCAGAGACTGTCTTGTTTAGGTTCTTTCCTATTCAGAGTAATTTTGGTTGGACGCATAGTATGTACCAGAAACTCAACATCCTCTGAGTGTTGCAAATAGGAAAGGCTTAGAAATTGGCACTAAGTATCTATAGAGTTTTAATCATGATGCTAAATACTGCCACACAGTCATCCTTTGAATTCTCACAGTGCTCAAAAGTGAACTGTTATAAATGAAACTCACGTCAAAGGAGAAATAACAGATTAAAGAGATAAGGAAATAGTTTTTTTACTTTTGGCTACAGTTTACAGATTAGGTATTACTATTGCTCCTTATCGTTAATTTCGCTACAAACCTAATACTCTTGGTATTATACTATTAGGGATGCTTGCTAATAAAAAGAATTTTGAAGTAATTCGAGCCTTTTGCCGTGGGGCAAAAAAATTCCGGCATGAAGGAATTCTAGTTACTGGGGAGTAAGAAGTAGAAGTTTGCATTTTATTGCGGCTGGGTGGTGTTTTATATACAAGAGTATGATACGGCAATAGAGATATAAGGAGAGTAAATAGACGTTGAGATATAAGGAGATATAAGATATAAGATATAAGGAGATATAAGGAGAGTAAATAGACATTGAGAAAATCAATAATATGAGAAGCACTTTTAGATGTTTTAAAATAATCAGTGTATCTCAAAGTTAAGAGAACATAAAAAGATATTTTAAAGAGCAAAAACTGAATGAGGCATAAATGAGGCATAATTTTCATCAATAAAAACCCAGCCCTTGATTTCAATAAATTGTTAGATTGGTAAGGACTGTTTAGTCGCACTGAACACAGAAGAGAATTCAGGGCAAATTTTAAAAAAGAGGGAGAAGAAATTTCAAAAAAAAGATCCAGACAGGATCGAGATAAGATACAAGCCTAGAAACTTCTAATAGCCACTTCTGACTCAGGGTTTTATCAGTACCTAATAAGAAACAGTGAAAGTTTAAAATAAATATAGTAAGAGATGGCCATTTTAGTGCGGGAGGAGCTACATAATTATACAAGAAAGTGACTCCACCAGATATAAGATGTTAAGATTTTTTGAATAATCTTAAAGAAAGCCTGGAAAATTTGTCATTTTAAAGTTCCAGGCAATTTCTGCCCTTTCAGAAGGAAAGGCTTGAATTTACCTCTGCAGAAGATTATCATACTGTTAAGGAAATCAAAAGATATGCCAAGAAAACAGTAATGCAAGTGTAATATAAGATGTTCTCTCAGAGGCAAGAAATAAAAGAAACATGATCAAACAAGCTGGTAAAGTCTGAAAAATTTAAATCGAAAATGTATATTTATGTTAACTTAAAAATGAAGAACAGCAAATTTATAAGATGAGTTCTATCATTTATAATTAATATTTTAATTACATTTTAATATGCATGTTAAAACAAAAATAAAACAAAGTGAAAACCCTCATTATTTCTTAGAAGAAATCTTAGATCAATTGACCCAAAACAGCACTTTAGTCCAATATGTCGATTCCTCATTTGGTTAGACTTTATAAAAGAGAAAAAGAAGTGGCACACTTTTCAGGGCTATTATGAAGCAAAATAAAATGTATATGCATGCTAATATTTTAAATTGTATTTTGTAAATAACCATAGATGTAATAATAAATGCATTGCATGCCTGCTCAGTTTTTATTGCTTATCTCCTGTCTAGGTTTGAGCCTATTCTCATTAAGAGGAAGGGGTAACACATTCAATAGTATTCACTGCTTGGAAGATCACATTTGGGTTCAGTTCAACCCCTGATCACAACGTATCCTGGCTGCAAATACTTGTACTATGTACTTTAAACACAGGAGTCCAAATTTTATCAAAAGCTAATACAACTAGGAGGCCAGTAACATTAATAGAACCTTTCACACATCTGTTTTAGGTTGGCTTTTATGCTTTTGTTCCTAATACAACAGTAAGGACAATATGAATCTAATTAAAAGTAGTTTGACATTGACTAACATTTTCATTAAATCCAAGGAGTGTATAATTTCCAATCAATAGAACTAATTTTGAATGTCAAACTATTAAAGTTTTGATAAAGAATGAAAAAAAGTACTAAAACCCTGACTATTTAATGTTATGTTTACTATTTTATAGTATGATCACACTGGTACATTCAAAATATTCTAATATCACTTTATAATGAGATATATAAAAAACTTCTTAAAATTTAGTATTGTTATACAATCCTTCTATTTATTTCTAATTATTGTTTATACTAAGTACATCGGAATCAGAAAACCACATATTATTAATTAATGAAATGATCATTAAAATCGTTTTTAGTAAGAGATGATAAAAAATATAGGTAGTACCAATGTTGGAGAATAATGCTTTGAGATACAAATGTCAATTTTCTAGATATCTAAGCAGAAAGTACTATGCATATCTCATTTTCTAGCCTTTTCATAACTCATCAGGCTTATAGTGCAGAAGCTTGGACACATTATATGAACAGTTCCTTCAGAGACACTATATATATATATATATATATATATATATTTAGGCAAGGTAACCCTTGGTTGACCTCATAGACTGCAAGGACCTTGTCAGCTTACAATCTCTGTATTTATTTATTTATTTATTTATTTATTTATTTTTAATGCCTACAGCACCTGGTTTTCCTAAGTCGTCTCCCATCCAAGTATTAACCAGGCCTGACCCTGCTTAGCTTTTGAGATCAGAGGTGATTGAGCTTGTTCAGGGTGGCATGGCTGTAGACAAAAGGAAGACATTTTAATATTAGTAAAACAGTCCCTTTAGGGAAGAAAATGTCCTCTTGAATATTCATTTCAAGAGAAATAAAATGTCCGGAGTCAAAATAGCAGAAATTTGGAATTTAAATTAGGGCTTCTACATCATTTTCAAAGTGCAAGAGCATTAAATGATAAAGTATCAATAACAAAGATGTGGCATTCAAACAAGGCATCTTGGCTGGCAGTTTTCTTATCTATGGAATATTTATCAAGTTATATTCAGTATTAATTTAACACAAAACTCCAACTTCTGTGGAATCAAAAATTATTTTCCTTTGGCTTAAAATTATTCTATGAAAAATAACTAAAATCTTATTCTATTAAGACAATGATCCAATTGATGGTCACTAAATCTAAATAAATACACTTATTTGATACATCAAAAGATTTTTGTTTATTGAAGTTCTTAATTTTTATTTTATTTATTTTTTATTTTTTATTTTTTTTGCTATTGACCCCTTTTGCATTCTGGTGAAGCCTAGAGTACTTTCTGCCAATACCTTCTTTAACTATAACAAATACAATAAAAGATTGAAACGGAAATGAATTATAAAAAAATTAATTACCACATTTACAAACACATTTACAATTTTTGACATTATATGAGTTTGTTTATTAACAAATTAAAGATATTTCAGAGAGTCCGAGTAACAGTTTGGAAGCAGTGATAAATATTAATATTTAATATATCTGTAATAATTACTACATGTTTTAAAAATACCTGTAATTTTTATTGTTTACATGTTCAAAAATATAGCTAATACAAGTATGGTTTTTGCTTTCATTCATAATTGAAGATAATGCAATATCTCCATTAAAAGTAAAGATTCAAAGATTTTTCCTCTATCTTTGTTTACATATGTTGGATTTCACACATTATTCTCTTCCATTGAGACTAGATTAAGAATCCCCTTCGTAGATTAAGAGATTTTAGTATCTAAAGCAA
This sequence comes from Pteropus medius, assembly GCF_902729225.1. Lineage (NCBI taxonomy): Eukaryota > Metazoa > Chordata > Mammalia > Chiroptera > Pteropodidae > Pteropus > Pteropus medius. The sequence continues at coordinate 5,868,814 of NW_024349800.1, read as the reverse complement.
ATATCAACAAACTTTTTCTATAAAGGGCCAGGTAGTAAACATTTAGACTTCGTAGGCTATAGGGTCTCAGTTGCAACTGCTCAGCTCTATAGTGGGAAAGCAGGCATAAACAATATATAAATAAATGGATGGGGCTTGTTCTAATAATATTTTAAATTTCTAAAACAATTTATCAGTGAGAGGACCATAGTTTCCCAATACCTAATGTAAAGTCTGTAAATAAAATCTCTGTACTGAGGTCACTAGCTTGATGTATGAGCTTAATAAACCTACTCTAGTCATTGCCTTTCTTTTAATGAAAATTAATGGTTGCTTCTGGTTTCATGCCTATTAATAATAATTTTGAAGTAAATATACTTCAAAACTAAAAGAAGAGAATTATCTATGGTCAAGGACATACATGTTAATAGAAATTTAATCAGTTCAATCAGTGACTATTTATTGCCTTAAATATCTAAAATTTTATACACGAAATGTACAACTAGAGAAATAAGAAATACGATTTTCTTCTCCATTCTGTTTTTTTAATATTTATGCATGCACATATTATAAAGACCTAGAATTTTTTTTCCAATTGAATCCTTTTGTTCTTATACATTAAAAGTCGCTGAATGTACTTTTAAGATCCAGCATTTGGGAAATCTGGATTAAAATAAGGACAGCCTTACCTTACTTATTTGAGTTTATTTATCCATATAACGTGATTTATAATACAACTTAAATCTGAGAGATCTTAAGAGGATTAGGAAAGTAATAAATAAAATAAACTTCAAAAATAAATTTTTAGAGTTTAATACATTATTATTTATTCATTTATTGTTCATTTCAGATATGGAAGATGGCTTTGGGATGATTGATGCTAATCCTACAATTTCAAAGAAAAAACTGATGCTAACTCAAAAGTTACAAAACAAAAAATGATGGTATATTTTACAATGGCAATATGTCCATTACTTTCAATAGAGATTTTAATTTTTTAAATCTTTTATATTTAGGTTATTGATTTAATTATGTTAAAATTATTTGCATTTAAAATATTTTCTTTAATATACAAAGGAGCTATATAAAAATAGCAGGATAGTTTTATTAGTTCTAACTTGCCTAATAATTGCTATATAAGTCAAATTTTTTAAAGATCCAAAATTTCTATAAGGGCACTGTTTAATAAATGCTACAATGTATTCATAGTCATTGTAAGCTACCCTTTTTATTTTCTTAATGAATCAAATGACTAAACTTCTGCTATTGTCTTTTATCATAAAATTTTAGGGAGTCTTAACTAGACTGAATAATCTGCCTTTTCAAATTTTTTTTAAGTTAAATTTTAAAAGTTTGAATGCGTTCTTTCCATGAAAAAGGAATAAAAGTTTCTTTCCAATATCATTTCCTGCTAAAAGTTAAAGTAATTAGAGTTTCAATGTATCAAAATGTCATTCCCAAAATAGAAAAGGTTATGTGGTTTAATTATGTTCATGTTATTTCACCATAAGATTTTATTTTTCATCTATTAATTTATAGGCCAATGGTAAAGTCAGTGAAATGAACATAACTATGCTGAGTTCTCCAATATTATATCAAAACTGGCCTACACAATGAACACAGAATTCTTAAAGGTTAATAACACTCTTCCAAGATTACAAATTGTGAACTTTAGTAGGCTGTTAATTAAAAAGAACAGTTTGTCATCAGTAGAATGTTTCCATGATGGCATACAAATGTGAAAATACAGAGACATAAAATCTAGCTTGGGAACAGATTATACTTAATAAGCTTCTAAATGAAAAGACACATCATCATAAGAGACTTCAAAAAAGATATAAAGATCTCTTTGGGCTTAAATTTAAGTGTTTTAATTATTACTTGTGTATTCAATCACTTCAAAATGCCAATAGGATAGGCTAATGTAGCACACATATACACAAGAAACATTTGGAATAATACTTAGCTGTATCCAATAGTAACATGTCAAGTAAATGTTATAACTGAACTACCTCGGGAAAACTAGTGGCATTTTCAAATCTTGGAGACAATCCACAACTGCTCCTGTATCCATTTGCTAAAAGTTTTAGTTTAGTTATGTTGTTTCATTAAATGTCAAACAAGTATTATATTTCCCATTTAGCCCAATTATACACAGAAACATGAGTGGCTACGATCATTGGTCTATTAAGGAGAGTAGAGTGAGAAGAAGGTCCTTAAAATTCTTTTGAAATTTGTCTTCCATATTGAGTAAATGATTCTTCTTGTGTAGGTGTAATAAAAAATGCAACATGTGAAAAGAACATCAATTTAGTTGACGAGAGTCTGATTGCATATCTTGACATTTAAGCATTATGAGGATTTGGAATAAATCATTTATTAATCTGCTTATGGTATAAATATGTTTTGAATGCTTCATGCTTCATGTCACTTTATTGTCTGGACAATAGTAAAACCTAGTTTATTGACAAATTGTAATACATAGGCAACTGTACATTATAATTTCCCAGTATACATTTGAACACAGGTCATCTGGTTTGTAAATGTTGATACTGGATAAAGCAGAAAAGGAGAAACGCGAGAAACAGACAAAAAATATTTCAAATATTAAGTCCACACATACACGTTTTTAGTTTGTAGTGTAGACATTATAGTGTTGACTGTACTTCATATATAGAGAGAAAGATCCAATGCTTTTAAAATATTTTCTAGGTAATCGGTGTTAAATCATTTTGACACTCTAACATCAGAGTTCAAATTGATTAGTATAATGATAAAATACTTTATAAACACAAAGGCAATTTTACATTACTAGGACTAAATGTGCCTATACATAATTACATAAATATTTAGGAATGGACAGGATTGTTTGATGATAAAATTTTATTAATATTAAGAGTTCTTTTCCGGCTAAGAAAGTGATTAAAAAAAGACACTATAACGGCCAGCATCAATATGTCAAACAAGGGACTTTGAAACAGCTGCCATGGGATGTTTCTCCGAAGAAAATATCTTCGATCAACTTTGATTTGGTTAGAGATGCAAAGAGTGCTATGAGTTAGGTTAGCTCAAAAGAGTGAGAAGTTAAATTTACCATCCAGAGAAAAATTACAAGACTACTCTTAACTCTGATTAGAGTTCAATGTTAAAATTTCCTTCTCTTTTCTTCAACCCACCCATGCAAAATTGTCCTCTTCTCAAAGTGAATCAAAATTAAGCACACACAGATGTGCTACTTGGTATTTCTCAGATGGTAATATTTAAAGGAGCAATAATATCGTATCTTTGTTGAATCATAAAAGGGAGTAATCATCTGGCACTAATTGAAACAAAGTCTACACTATAGAGAAAATAAAAATGAACCTATCTTTTCCCTTACAGAGTTGAATGTTTACACTGCTTCTTCATCAGAAAAAACCACACACCTCACACCTGCTGCGTTTCTTTTTTCTGTTGAACCTCCATCTAATTAACAACAATTAAGATTCACACCTGCGGTGGCTTTAGCCTTTGCCTCCTGCTCCAAGTTGTGGTGTTTAACCCTTCTTTTTACCTATAATACATGAACGATCACTTTCTCTAACAGGCTTAGTCTTTCAAAGAGGGCTTCCTCAGTATTTGCTTGCATTCAATCACTCGAATTCACCACAGCTGGGGGTTCTGAAGAGGCGATTGTTTTTTCTGGACTGAGATGGGAACAGGTGGTACTCCCACCTGCTGCAAATCTTTGAATGTTTGTTGGCTCCGAACAGTTCTTGGACCTGATATTTGAAATGTTCTCTTGCATTAGAAGTAGCAGAGGAAGAGAAAACAGGCCATGGCCTTTTTTGTTACAAATGGTCTCATTATAGACATTCTCTGGTTAGTAATTGCTAGCATACGGAAATAAATGGGTACATTGCTTTCTGGACTGAGGGTGGGTGGAAATAAGCCAAACAGATTGGTATACAGCCTGGCTACTTTATTTTAAACGTTAAAGAAGATTTATCCTATCTAAGAGAGTGACTTATATTCCCCTTGGGAAAGTTTGCAAAGGTCTGTTTGTAACTGGCAATGGAAATGTTTCTAGATAGACAAGTAGTTCTTGTGATATTCACTAATTTCTTCAACGGGGAAGAAAGCACTTAGCCACTATCTAATTTAGGGTATGTCTATTCTGTTCTCTTAGTTTATTTACTTTTTTGGTATTTCTGTTTTCTAGCAGAGTGGGACAAATTGGCTCAAAAAATACTAGAACTACTCAATTTGAAGGCTTCTATGGACAGAGTAAAACCATTACGGTCTATCCAGTCATAATTACAATCTGCAAAGTGTGTTGGGGCTATTTTTGTTCTGAACAAAATTGAAAATATACTGTTAAGTATGGTTGTTTCTGTTCTCCCACATCCTCTCTAATAGTTTTCAGTAAATCACAGCAGAAATAGTAATACAGACTAGTTTTGATTCAATGTACCTAAAAGTGCCATTTGTGCATTTTTAGAGTTGTGTACAAAAACCATATTATTTTTATGATTGTTTATCTTCTATCTATATATCCATATACTATAGATATAGCTATTGATGTAGATGTAGAGATATAGATTGATGTAGATATAGATATATAAAGGAGATTTAGATATATTCAAATTATATGTTATACATTCTATATATGACATTATTGATCAAAATATATTAAGTGAAAATCCACACACAGGACTCCAAGTAACTGAGCTTATTCAAAGTCTGAACCAATTTTCCAGAAAGTATTTTTCTAAGATACCTGGCATTTATTATGACTATGTAAAATGTGACTGTGAAAATATGATATTGTAGAGTGAGGTACCAAAGGATATTGATATGTTTTGAAAATTAAAAGCAAAGTTAATTTCTCATTAATTAAGAAGTATACTGAGTGGATTAAAGAACAGGGGAAAAAGTATAAGGAAAGATTTGTTTAATTGGTTGAGGTGTGAAGGTGAAACTGGGAAACATTTCTTTAAATTTCCTTCTATTACAACACAATCTCCTGGTTTTCTTTTTTTCTCTCAATATAAGTTCTTAGACTCCACTGTTTCTTCTTCCTCTGCCAAATATATATTTACTCTTTCATTTCTCAGAGTTTAGTCCTAATCTTTCTTCTACTTTCACCCTGTAGTGTTTTCCTACATAATATAATTGATCTCAATAATTATGACTTGTAGGTAACAATTCAAAACACTGTGGCCAAAATTGTCCCTTTCAAAATAACATAATCTAAGAAACTAACCATAATTTCAACACAAACTGAATTCATTTTCTTTTTTATGTAAACAAAGAAGAAATCCTTTTTCTCATTCTCGATTTTTATATAGTGCACATCTTTCTGAATATTTTCTTAGAAAATAAATCTGATAATTTCACTTTCTTGCCTAAATCCATTCAATTATGTTCCATTATCTTGAAATTTGAAACCATCTGTCATAATCTGCATGATCTGTCATCTACCTGTCATGACATTCTTTCATTCTTGCTTTACTTTCCAGCAGTATCTGACACCTAATGCCTTTTATCGTCTATCTCTTCATCTTTATCCACACTCTTTAAAAACATAAAGCTATCGTTTTCAAATGTATTTCTAACATGGGTAAAAATAAATGAAAATGTTTAAGACTTCTGCCTTAAATTATTTTTCTCTTGCTTCTTCACTTCTTATTTCAATCATCTTTTTCTCAGGTTCTGCCTTAAACAGCAGCTTCTTGATTGATTTTGTTCACTTTTTATGTGTTTCTTTAACAGTTTGCCTTTTCTTTTTCAATATTTTGTTCAGTTGTGATTTGGGGGGAGCAACAATCCATGACGTTTTTACACATCTCTCATTGGTTTTTGTCCTGGACTATCTTTTTGTAAATGTTTGCATAGCTAACAGCCTTGGAAGAGGAACCTTGAAAATTTTGTCTTAAGAGAAGGACGCCAGTTATGAAGGCCTTGTATAGTATGATTTCACGCATATGAAATGTCAAGAATAGGAAAATCTACAGAGCCTAGGGCTATGGGAGGGGGTCAGAGTAATGGAGAGTACCTAACGATGAGGATAGAGTTATTTTAGGGGTGATGAAAGTGTTCTAAAATTGACTATGGTAATGATTTCACAAAACTGTGAATATATGAAAAACTAAGTTTTATTCACCTTTTAATAGGTGAATTCTTTTGCATATAAATTATATCTCAATAAAACTATTATGTTTTATTTAAATGTGTTTATGATCTGAGTAAAGGTAATAAAAATAAAAATATCCAGAATTTCTTAATTCTGGGATGCTCAGCTGTAACAGAAACCCACCGCGTGTGTAGCATCCGTGTGGGCTCATATTCACATTGACCCTATGAGACTTAGGGGGCAAGGAGGAATGATGTGAACAGAAAGCTCATGTTGCCGGCTTTGCCGTGAGCGACAGTGATTTTCCTCTGACTCAGTAGTCTCGCGTCTTCTGTCAGGATTCAGGGAACTGTGGCAGGGTAACTTGTTAGCTTATGATTAGGGTAAAATCTCGGAGCCTTCATAAATTTGGACATTCATACTATAATTCATTTTTGTATGTATGTTTTAATTTCTCTAACCTATTTTATTCACTTCTGTAGCCCTATCCTCACACAGTGGGAGGCAAAGAGCAGACACAGCAAATATTTATTGACTGACTGACGATGTAGAAGTGAGGGAGAAAAATAAAAATTAAAAAGATGAGGGAAAGAGTTTTTAGTAGGTTTATTGAGAGATTTTTGAAAGTGACCCAATTTTTCTTCTTTGAAAGTACAATTAGAACCCTCTTTTAAATATCTTTAACATCCATACTATGTGCTTTAATTAAAAAAGAAAAAACTTTTACTTAATGATGTGGAAACTCCTCATTAGTACTGTATTATTCAATAAAAATTTCTGAGTGTTAAATAAGTGTCATTATTACGGTATTCATTTATACCGCTTTTCCCTAAGGTGCCATATAATCATTATAGTTTGTAAATTGTATAGTTAAAATATTATGGGATTTCATCAGTGGATGACTTTATAAAAAAGGATGATAGAATTGAGCTATGCCTTCTAGCAGACAGAGAATTTTGATTCAGGATGGGAGCTAAGAAGCAGGCAGTAGGCAAAGTCATGAAAGGTGGAGAGTTAAGGTCAATTTAGACCAATTTGGTTTCAGCTTAGGAAAAAGTACAATAGAAGAAGCAGAGTGTGACAGAAAGTAATATTTAACTGTTGCTTAATTCTTGGCTTTCAGTGAAAGTTTCAGTGTTTCCATGTAGAGTCCATGTTTTCTTATCTGTTCACACACACTAATAATATATAAGGAAAAACAAAAGAAACATAATCTCAAAGTGCCAAATATAACTGAATTATATAAAACATAGTTGCTCTGATAAATTCAGACTCTGCTTGGTTCTGAAGGCACATTTTTTTCCCACTCTGCTACTTTGCTGATTTTTCCAGTGACATTACGGGACCATTAAAAAAATATCCCAGAAGATAAGCTTTGTCTTCTTGCTCACTACCAAGTTCAGACACAGAAGATGCCTGTGAATAACTCCTAATGATCTCTTTTTTTCCCCCCTTCTGCTTCTCAGCATACTAAAATTGTGAAAGACACAAGACCCACTGTCAATCAGAAGGTATGGAACTTGGAGTCCCTTTGTATTTCAGCCTAAAGAAATATGGTTTCCATGCAAACTTAAAATGGTATCTATCCAGATACCAGTGGTTATTAGTGGAAGATTCAATGCTGCCATAGTATTTTCATAATGAGAAGAAGATGACAGTGTGTGATCCCATTAAAAATCAAAAAGGAGAGAAACCCATCACCTAATTAACCATTCTGAGGTAGAAATTAATGGTCATGGTAACTAGGGCGGAAAAGTGATCTAAGGGAAAAATAGGTTTTGTGTTCTTGGTACTTAAAGTTATTCTAAGAGATTTGAAAGTTTTCACTACTCTAATGCATGTAATGAGTTATAGTGAATTTAAAAAATGTGTTACTTTTCTATTCTAAATTCAAATCTATTCTAACAGGGACAAATTTATAATGAATCTAAAACTCATTTAGTTTAAAAATCATCTGCTTAAATCTAACCCCTTGTAGAAACTAGTGATAATAAGTAGCATGTGTCTAGTCATTTATTGGTTTATTTTTAAATTTATTTAAAATTTTTTTCTTAGATTCAGAACCCTTACCTGATGCTTTCCATATCATTGTTGCTAAAGCAATCACTTCATTTGGATACGTTCTACTTAATTTATATTTGAGAGGAAAAAAATATCTTTAATTGTGGGAAATTAACCATATTTCCAAGAAGTTTCTTTTTTAATTGTTAATTTTATTCATCAAATTTATGTATATTCTACTGCAAATGTTTTAACCCTTGAGCCAATCACTATTTTTTTTTTCTTAAACTACTGTCTCTATTGTCAAATGATAAACTAATTTTGTAATGAGTTTGATATCCTTTATTCAAGAGAAAACAATCTGTGGATTAAGTAGGCGGGAATGGTATAGTGTCTCACAGCAGAACATTCCTTTTGGAGGGATTTGGGGCAAGAGCAGGTTTTACAGAGCACTAAGCAGTAATATGGAGACAGGGTGTGATTGGCTGGGGTTGCATATCCGGCCTTATTTAGAAAGACCAGGAAGCAAGGAAATAGTCATAGGGTCCAGAGTTGGGTTGGCACTTGGGGATTGGCTGACCGAATATACTATGTTTCTGGTAAAGCACAGCATTTGCACCAAAGTTCAGTCTGCTAAAATGGCATCAGGACAGGAGAGGCTCCGTCTGGGCCTAGAAATGTATTTCAGCACCATAAGTAGAGAACAATCACCATAAGGAAAGTTTGCCTTGCTTTGCTTTGAAGATGGCTTCGGCAAAATCACATTCAAGAATACCTAGTTCGATAACCTAGAGTAATTTGAAAATCATTTAACTATACCAAAGCTTCTCAGAAATGCAAAAAGATATGATTTATACCACCTGCAAAATACTTTTAAACGCATTGTACTCAACATCTCTTTCTTCTCTCTGTCCCTCCTCTATCTGTGTATCACATACATAGAAAGCTAGAGTCTGTCTTAAATCTCAGTTTTAAACACTCCCACTACCAAATTCAGATTGCATTTTTCCCTTCTCTACCCCAACCTTCCTATCCACTTTTCTATCTACCTTGCTACCCACTACCCCCACCTTCCTATCCATGATCCCAAACTGCTCCGTCTTGGGTATAGGTTCTTTTCTTAGCTTTTCTTACACTATGCCTAGTCTTGCTTGCTTTTTCTTTTCCTTTCTTTCTTTTTTCCTTCCTTCCTTCCTTCCTTCCTTCCTTCCTTCTTCCTTTTCCTTCCTTCCTTCCTTCCTTCCTTTTCTTCTTCCTTCCTTCCTTCCTTCCTTCCTTCCTTCCTTCTTCCTTCCTTCCTTCCTTCCTTCTTCCTTTTCCTTCCTTCCTTCCTTCCTTCTTTCTTTCTTTCTTTCTTTCTTTCTTTCTTTCTTTCTTTCTTTCTTTCTTTCTTTCTTTCTTGATGTAATCACTTTTTAATATCTTTATTTCATCCATTACCTTGATCTAAAAATTGACCCAAGGACCATGTTGGTAAAAGTCAGAGGGAGAGATGTAGTCTGTGAATAAATCATATGTTAGTTACCACTTTACCTAATATAGAGTTAATAGCCAGTGCTGATAGAATATTTTGACTGCTAGTTTTGTTATCATGGTCATCTTAATTTCACAAAAGCACTAGTTCTCATAGTAACTACTGATAACTAGAATATTCTGAGAGGAATAATCTATGTTTATACATTTGTGAACTTCCAGATATTGGCATGGCATATGTCCTAAATTAACTAAAAAGTATACTTAAATAACTTTTGTGATACTAGATCCTAGGAAACAATAAAATAAGGGAAAAATAAAACCGCATGGCAACTCATACTTAAGAAATGGGGCTTTCCGTTACTGAGGAAAGAAAGAAGGGAGGGAAAACCATTTTTACCATCTGTGGATCAAGTACCTTTTCAAACAAATTATCGACCATGTTATCTTTGTAAATCATTTCTAAGATTTTATTGAGATTACTGAGTTTTCTGGACTAAACATTTGAATAATGTTCATCCATTCATACATCTGATAATATTGACTGGGCACCTATCATTTGCTAGGAACTGTACTACATGTAATGTATGCAATAGTGAACAAATAAAATGAGGTCCCTAAAATTCGGTTTCAGAGATGATAATAGCTATCATTTACTGATAGGTATATGGGAGATTTTATGTCCTTTGCATTTAGCCTAGTAAGTATGTCACTTCCAGTCTTGCCTCTCTCTTACCTATTTCTACACAGCAGCTAGAGTTATGTTTTTTATAATAGATCAGATCAAGAGACATTCCTACTTAAAACTTTCTGTCTCCTTCTCTCTCATTTCTTTCTCTCCTCCCTCAACTCCAACTAGGTAAAATGGCCTTCTTTCAGGTTCTCGAAAGCCCTTGACTGCCCCAGATGCCTAATACCTACTAAATTTTGTGGGAATCCTGCTCTGCTTACCACTTCTGGGAAGCTCTCTCTATCTTGTTCCTTCACTCAAAGCTTGAATATCGTTGCTTCATAGAAACAGTCTTTAACCACATGGTCCAATGCAGATTGTCTCCACTCATGCCCTTCATTGGGACCCATTCATTTCCTTCTAGACTGTATTATAATTCATAATTATATGTTTATTAACTTGGTTACTAGTCCATTGTTTCTTACTCCACCATCCTATTTGCTCTTGAGGAGAAGGCGCCTTGCCTCATTTATTCATCACTAGTTTCCCTGGGACATGATTGTATGCCTAATCATATTAGACACTCCTGTATGAGTTACTGAGGGTAAGCATTTAAACATACAGCAGTCATCATGCTGAAGATGAGCATTAGTAGTCCCATTTTATAGAAAAAAAATTGAGGTACAGAGTTGTTCAGCATCTTGTCTGAGGTCACATCACTAGCATGTGCCAAAGCCAGGATCCTGACACGAGTGAGCTTTATTAAAAAGTCCAGGCTCTAAACTATAACCCAATACATTTATTCTACTTTAAAAAATCATTTTTTAAGCAGAGTATCCTCAGAAGTCAAAGTGTTCCTCCCTTAGAATTTTGGTTCATAGAAAAATTATGCATTTTGTTATGAATTAGCATCTCAGTATTATCAGAGCATCTCAGTGTCTTAGTAGCTTAGCAAAACAGTATGCATCTCTTAGATATTTGGATATTATGAGTTAACCAAGGTGAGTTTAATCAACTTGGAAATAATTATATATTATATATCATATATATAATATATATGTTTTTTCTGAACTGATGAACCTGAGAACAAACATTGGACCATTATGAGATAGTCTAGGTAATGCTACGCTGCATGGTCTTCATAGTACATGGTCAACTGGCCTTTCCATGTTGACACAACTAAATCTACACACTAAATATTCAGATTTCAATAGGTAATGGTATATACATGAATCTTCAAAATAAAAGTTAATATTCACATGCTTAGTTTTATTTTTATCTAATTTCTTTTTATCTAAAAAAGAAATACATTCAATTTTGGACCAGCCATGCTAAAATTATCTCACACTTTGAGATTTGTTCATCTATCCTTTGAGACCTGTATCACTCTGAACATCAGATAATGAGCTTTGGACCACGTAGGCAATAATCTCTTTTCCCTTAGTACTTACACCATATAGTACAGGAATTTTAATTGTAAGTAATCTGCTTGTGCTTATGGGTATCACTAATGTGTCAATACAAAGAATTGAATAAGAAATGTTTTGTTATTTATAAAATACCGATCGATTTCAATAGCACTTTTACTCAACAATAAGAAAATCTGACATTGTTGTTTTCAGAAGTAATGCGAGACAACAAAATGGGACAGCCCAGACAGAATTTGTGCAAAATTCAACAGAATTCCCCCCTGCATCATGCAGGATTCTTAATTTAACAACTATTCACTTTCACTGTCATTACGCAAAATACAGTTTGAAGGATAAAATGATAAGTTGGTTCAGTAAATCTTAGAAAAGAGCAAGTATACCTAGCACCTTAAAATTACGGAATAAATAACATACACAGTTTTAAAGACCATGAACAAACTATGTAAAGGAATTCAAAATGAAGAGTCAAAGATAGTTACAGAGTCCCTATTTTTCCTGGAACAGAGCCTTCTCTACCTGGTTCACTGACCATTTTAGTTTTTCTTCTTAATATTATCTTGACCTTGAATTTGGGCTGGCTCTAATGTTCTCTATATCTCTCTGTCTGTACCAAAGTAGGAAGATCTGTTTTGGTCGTTCTGAAGCTACAGTCCTTGGAAAACTCCAAGAATTTAAAGGTGATTGTTTATAAACCCAAAATGTTAATCTGAGCTCATTTTCTAAACTGCTGTTATTGTTCCTGGTCTCATTGGTTAAATATCTCTTTTTCATTGTCATTTACTTGAACTCATCTATTGACTTGATTCTTGAATGAAAGATGCCTTTCCATATCTTGGCTATTGTTTGTAATAATGTTTATTAGACAGAGAAAGTCTTCTCCCATATAGGCTGAATTCGATGCCGTTTCATAAGCTTAGCTGTATCCTCTGTATCCTCTGCTCCTAGGAGAGCATTTTTAAAATTGAAATACAATCAATATATACCATTGTGTAAGTGTAAGGCTATGACAGTGTTGATTTGATACATTTACATATTGCAATATGATCACCGCCTTAGTGTTGGCTAACACCTCTGTCATGTCACATAATTACCATTTCTTTCCTGTGGTGAGAACAGTTAAGATCAGTTTCAGTAATTTCGAAATGCATGATCCAGTTCTGTTGACTATTTTCGCTATAATGTTTATCAGCTCTCCAGGACTTATTTATCTGCTATTTCCAGTTTTATCTTTAAACAACATAGCTTTTGTAGTCCTGTTGTAATTTAATCCACACTTCTCTGTCATCCTCCTACCTTCATATATATATATATATTTTTAACGCTTAGCAGGAAATCTTGCTGAAGTGTGACTCCAATAAATATTGTTAAAATCATGGCAATAAAACAAACAGAGACTTAAATTTGATTGGCATTTTTGATTGAAATCTTTTTGTTAACACCAGCTGAATAAAAATTTATCAAGGACACACTAAATTTCCACGTTTTTAAAGGAATGGATAATATGTACACATTGTCTCATCAGCTACAGAAAAAAAAGAAACAGTGATTTATGAATTATGTTTATAAAAACATAATAACCTGAGAACTCTGGGCTCATTCTTGTAAGAGAAAATAATACTGTCACTGTATAACTGAAAGAAAACCAGTGACCCATTATGAGCCTTGGTATCTTCATCTGAAAATTGGTTTTAAATATCTTTCCTTCCCATCTCAATATACTGCTCATTTCAATGGTGGGAAGCTGAGAAACAAATAGCATGGGCTTTCTGTGGTGGAGAACAAGGAAAAGTCCAAATAGAATGTACTTATATACGTCTAATTTAAATTGATACTAATACCTCAGGGAGGTTTGCCTTCCAGTTTCATCACTTTCTCTTTATACCTTCATTTTAATGACTTTGAAAATCTGTGGTTCATGTTTATTCTTTACATTTTTTATCCTTTTTAGCCCTCAGAGAGTTTTAAAAGAAGATTTAAAGATAATCAGTCTGTATTTACAGGGAAATACTCTCCGAATGTTCAAATCTCTTCTGGGTGAAATTAGGCACACACTGTTATTTTACTATTTATTTCCCTAAGGAAGATTTCTGAACTAAATCTTTAGCCTCCAACAGCATATTATTATATTCTGGAAATCAGATTTTATACTCATAGAAGCATGAATATGTATCTAAAGTTTATCATTTACTGTAATTCTTAAAATTATTTCCAATTATTAACTTTTTAAGGTCATTCAGAGGGAATATTAGTAAATTATTTAATAGTGTTGCAAACATTTTTTAAAAAAAGATAAAATATTTTTCTTTTAATTCACTTTAAAGTTTAAGTACAAATATAAGCAAAAGCACTCTTCTAGGATCTGAGAAGGTAAAAATACCTTCACGGCCTTTCAAGTTAATCAAGCAAATGTAAACCTACTTATCTATAAGCCAGACATTTGATATGTGCTATGTAAGTGTGCCTCGTTCTTAGAACATGGAAGAAAAAGAGATTAGTTTTTATTTGAGGCATAAATTGTTCCTTAATGCATATGATTTAAAAGTGACTGTTTTAGTTTATCTAGTTACCCTTCTGAGGAGTAAAACTTTTGTAATTTTGAAATAAATACATTTTTTTAAAATGTATCCATTGTACTCATGTCCTGTAATGGCCATTTAACACATTTGAATTAATTATTATTATTCTAATCCTAAAAGTAAATTTCCAATTGCCTATATAAATCACTGTAAATTAACAATACGAAAGGAAAGCAAAACTATTAAGAAAAACAATGTATTTTAATTGTAAACAAAAGCAATTCAATAAAGATAAGTTGTTAGCAAGCCATCGAACGTGAGTTCTGTTTAAACTACCTTTAAAGCAGTACAAAGTTTGCAAGAATACAAATACAGTCATTCATGCAGAACAGCAAATGTCAAAGGAAAAGGCTAATAGTTTCATAAGCAACTTTAACAAGGACATATATAATAAATGCCATAAGGCCTGACAATTCCAATCAGTTGGTAGGTAACCTCCAAACTTGCAAGGGCAGATTTGAAAAATTAAGATCTTGTGTTCTACTAGCTATTATAAAATAATCAGCTGAGAGTTTTCAGAAATATCTGATTTAAATACTTAGTTGAATCATCTCAAAAGATGAGAAATTATATCTACAAACCATTTAATTAACTTATCTATCTTATTACATTGCAGGTTTATATGTACTAAAACTTTCATTATTTAAAAACATGCTTTTATAGATAAAGTTCCATGTAAGTTCATATTCTGATTACCATTTTTACAAGCTTTAAGAACAAAAAGAAACTAAATTTAGAAGGGAAAAAAAAATAGTGCTGGATACTACAAACCATTTACTTTAACTTAATGAGAAAATGTGCTCTGAAAAATAATATAAATGAATCCACTTCAAAATGAAGTCACAGCTGCCATTTCAGAGGAATTGTCTTATAGGTCTTATTCTTCAAATTTCTAGAATGTTTAAACTGGGCAAAGTAAACTTTGGACTGGGCCTAAAGCAACATTATATTCCAAACAACTGTTTGAAAAGCTGACAGGAAAGCAGACATTCTGACTACCTGACTGAAAATTAAAGACATTCTCTAGAATTAACACCACCATGTATAATAGCTAAAAAGTAACTTAGCTTATTTTCAACAACAGAAATTCCTTCTTTCTATTCATGTAATTATTCCCCTTCCCTTTCTCATAAATAGCCCCCACTTTCACTTCTTAACTGGAACACTATATTTGGTTCCTGCCTAAATCAATGCTTTCTCGAATTGCAATTCTTTTTGGATCTCAAGTAAATGCTTGTCTCCCACCTCGGCTTTTTATTTTTAGGTTAACAGTACTATATGTTATCATCCAAGGGGAAATTTGCAAACCCTTTGAGGATCACAAAGTGCTAGGTTATAAATAGCATGACTTGAGTTACAAATCATTGTCAAACCAAACGTATTTCCTACTATGATGGAATAATGGACTTGATTCCTTCAATCTACAATAAGTGTAATAGAGCTTGACATCAGGAAGTCTTTTAACTCTGTCCCATGTGGCATACTCATCAACAAATTGGAAAAATATGGGTTAGGTCATGTTGTTGCTAGCTTGCTGTAAAAATTGTTGGAGTATGGTACTCAAAAAGTTATTGATGGTTCATGGTTAACCGGAATATGTGGAATGTAATAAGGGAAGTAGTTGGTCAATGTTTGAACAAGTACTATTATGCCAGATGAGATTTCTCAGTATGAAGTAACATCTAATATTATAAATAAGAGTTAGCATGGCCTATTTATTAACTTCTATTATATCCACCTGGGAAAGATGACTATTAATTTAGGGGCTATCATAATGTGTGTATGTATATATATGTATATACGCATATACATATACATACTTTTTTCTAATGTATATTCTATATATACATAAAATGCCCCAAACAATTGAAGTACATGGTAAAGCCTGATAGCATTCCCTGAAAGACGCGAATGACAGTCAGGGGTCGGATAACATTTTGAAGTTCATTACAGTTAATTTTTTAAAAATTTTTATAAAAATAAGCCATGGCTTTCCCAAATAGAATCTAATCTGATTATTTCCAAACCCACTTGAAACTGTAATTTATACAGATTCAGGAATATAGATACAGTTCATACTCAATTTAACTCTTAAAAAATTTCTAACATAGGCCTACTTCACAGGTATTGTGGGTTTGGTTTCATATCACCACACTGAAGTGGGTATTGCAACAAAGCAAATTACACAAATTTTTTTGGTTTCCCATTGCATAGTAAAGTTATATCTTCACTGTACTGTAGTCTAATAAGGGTGCAATAGCATTATGTACATACCTTAACTAAAAAATGCTTTCTGCTAAAAAATGCTAACCATCATCTGAACCTTCAGTGAGTCATAATCTTTTTGCTGATGGAAGGTCTTGTAATATTTGCAAAGCACAATAGAATGAGGCATGCCTCTATTAGAGAAGTTATTTAATCTTTCCAAACCTCAACCTCTGTAAAGTGGCTTAAAGACTACTAACCCCAAATGTATTGATGTGAGAATAAAGAATTAATAATAATAACAGCTTTTCTTTATCAAGTGCTAACTGAATGAGGAAGATTCTAGCAGAGAGTCAGTTATGCCTTTCAACATCATATGAGAAAGATCATAATACTACATCCATTTTACTGAAGGGAAAACAAATGCAGAATTTAAAGGATCTTGCTCTAGAATACATAGCTCATAAATAGTGGAATTAGATTTTCCTCTTAACTCTTTACTCATCTAATAGATAAGATACATGAATATTATCTGAAACACAAAATAGAAAATCAACTATAAAGAATTTTATAATCAGTAATAATTGTGATAAATAGATAAATATTATCATCTGGTTTACTCATTTGACTTCCCACATAGTAACTGTAGTATCTAGATTTAGAATATTTAATGTTAATGAGACATGAGAAGTACAGGCCACTCAATGGACACTTCCTTAAATAGAAAATAATAATAACAATAATGATGCATTGAGACATAATTTTGAGAATAAATTTGGACAAAAAAGGGAAAAAATGTAGAAAAAATATACAGTGTATTTTGGGGACACGAGAAATAAATATTTTGTCATGTTTAGAACCGATAATTGTGTTACTATAATTGTGAAGAGAAATATGAAAATCAAACAATGTGTTTTTAATGTAAGGACAAATTTACAAGTGTCACAATGTATGAAAAATAGCAATCATTTACCACAGACACAGCAGACACATGCTTTTAAAGTCAAGCACTTAATTCAATCTTTCTTTATATTTTCTTTCTTTGCCTTCTTTTCCCATTCAAGGAGAAGTTGAACGAACTGATATAATCATTCTTTAAATGGAAAAATAGCTTCCAAACTACAAAGCAGAAGTTCTATCCCAAGATTCAATGGCTATCAAATGCAATTCTTGACAAAGGCTGATAATCCTAATAAGAATTCATGTTTTCAATAAGGTGAGCTTTCAGCAGTTTGGCTAACAGTACACTTAAATCTCAAGTGACCAACCTCACATAAAACTCCTACAGACCCTGTCTTTTCTGATATTGCCAAATGTAAGGTTTTGTTCTTAAATTTATATTCCTTTTGGAGTTAATTTCAAACAACTAACTTTCAGTCTTGCTTATGCTTTATGTTCTGTCTCACTATTATGATATCAAATTAGCAAAGAATGGATTGGAAAATGCTTAATGAGAATTCAAACACTGACATTAATCAACTAAAACTATTAATTTTTTTAAGTTTATTGGGGTGTCATTGGTTAATACAGTTATATAATTTTCAGGTGTACATTATCATTTGACATCTATATATTCTATTCTGTGATTACCACCCAGAGTCCAGTTTCCTTCAGCTAACATATATTTGATCTCCTTTACCACTTCACCCTCCCCTAACCCCCCTATATTAATTTCTTCCAATTCCTAATTCTACTTTTTATCTCATGCCCTTAGTCTCTATTGTAGCTATAACAATGTGAATTTTTGGACATAATTACATTTTTAACCATGTTTTCTAAAGGTAAGGAAGACAAGAGATATAGGTATAAAGACAGGTATTCATGGTGCTTAACGTCATTCTTTACTTCACATATACACATACCATTAGATATAAATGTAGACATATTATAAATACATAGATTATGGAATAAAAGTGACTTGTTGATGAAATATGATAAGCTGGAAACAAAGTAATGATCAAGGTGGTATTAATTAAAGAGGGACGTGTTTATTGAAAGCCTTATATGCAGTACTCCATGAGTCCTCAAGATTTTCTCGAGCATTCATTATAGAGTTCCATCTATAGTAAAGACAATGTTAGCAAACATCATTCAAAGAATATACAACCATACTTCAAAAATCGTTAGATTTCGGGACTTTGAAGAAAATTTAATATATGTCACTTGTTTTTATGCAGATATCTGGGCAATTCTCTTTCATATATGTATACATATATAAACATATTCATATCCTGAAGTGAATCTTAGCATATAGTGCTTTATCTTGGTGTGAAATTAAAACTAATTTTTAAAAATATAATTCATATTTTAAAATATTATTTATTTAATTTTATTTTTATTTATTTTATCTTATTTTTAAATATTATTTATATATTCATACCCTCGAATGATCTTGGCATATAGTACTTTATCTTTGTTTGAAATTAAAACTAATTTTTAAAAGTATTATTGTCACTATCATTTTTATTATTATTATTATTGAAATTATCTCACTATTTGAGAAAACTACACAAAACCTAACTGTGTAGGACTGGCAGAGAAATTAAAATATATTCCACAACAAAAACATATCAAAGTGAAGTCATTTAATTGGCAAGTTGATAGAATAGCCAAAGAAAAAAATTCATAACAAAAATTTACGTGATAACACTACTGGATTTTAATACTTGCCGAAAACATAATTTAACAGTATGACCTTGGTAAGAGAGATACAGTAGAGAAAGAAAAGAAACTGTCAACACCTCATGAATAAGAGAAACAAAGAGAAAAAAAGGAGCAGGGCAGCAAGTAAAGTTGCAACTATTACATATTTTATTCTTGTTAAACACACAGAGAATCACATTCACTTGTATTGCTATGAAATTATTAAAATATATTCAATTGATTCTCATTGCTGACAGTAGTTATGCTAACTAAAGCAACAATGAACACCGAATTCATGAATGCCTAATTACTGTTCCTAAGGGAAATACTGGGTTAGGTTCCTGTAAAACTCGTCACAATACCTTTGTCAGCAGATTTGAACGTAAACTTGCTTTATGCGTGTTTTTGTTTAAAGACATCGAATTCAATTCAATATGTATTGTTGATTCATTAATACTGAACTCACGGTCAAGGGAGCTAAGGCTCGTCCTGAACAAAGCTTACCCGACACACATACTTTGCCCGTGAGGTCACATTACAGTGTACTCATGCCTGGGAACATGAGACAGGCACTTCAGCACCACGATAGCGGCCATTTTAAACAGTGAAAACAACAACAAAATGCACAAAAACTGTGAAAATGTGGCACTAACTAGAGTGCAAAAAGGACACTTGTTTACAGTACAAAAACTGAAACAGAAAGGCAGAGCATCAATTTTCTACCTCAGCTGCGATCCTGTTCATTTGGCAACTCAATTTTTTTGCTACGAGTATTGACTTATTACAAATTAATTTTATTGAGTAGGAGATTCACAAATATAAAATTTGCAAATAATGAGAATCTACTATATTTACAAGTAGCCTAAGAGAATGTATATTAAAAGATTTCTGATAGGATGTTTTTATTTCACTAATCATGATTTCTAGATCCAGAAAAACAACAGTTAAAAGTATAATATTACTCAAGTAAATTATAGTTAAATATGACTCTTCTATAATGCTAAGGGAACTGATACAAGTCAATTGATGAATTAACAAATGCTGTTTTTAAACAAAACTTTATTTCTATTTTGTAATAAGACAACAATGAAGTTTACCACATCAACTGACTCTTCCCTTCACAAACGAGTTCTCTAAGCAGGCAATGCTGTTTGACAACATTTTATCCACCATAGAACTTTCGAACTTGAAGTCAATCCTCTCAAATCCTGCTGCCGCTTTATAAACTAAAGTTATGTAATATTCTAAATTCTTTGTTGTCATTTTAACAGTCTTCATAGCATCTCCAGTGGGAGTAGAGTTCATCTCAAGAAACTACTTTTTTTGTTCAACCACAAGAAGCACCTCCTCATCCATTAAGGCTTTCGTGAGATTTCAGCAATTCGGTAACATCTTCATGCCCCATTTCTGATTCCAGTTCTCGCTATTTCCACCACATCTGCAGATACTTCCTGCACTAAAGTCTTGAACCCCTTCTAAGCCGTCCATGAGATTTGGAGTCAACTTCTTCCAAATTCTTGCGAATGTTGATATTTTGACCACATAAATGTTCTTAATGGCATCTAGAATGATGAATCCTTTCCAGATGGGTTTCAATTTACTTTGCCCAGATTCATCAGAGGAATCACTATCTATGGCAGTTA
Source organism: Pteropus medius (assembly GCF_902729225.1). NCBI lineage: Eukaryota > Metazoa > Chordata > Mammalia > Chiroptera > Pteropodidae > Pteropus > Pteropus medius. The sequence goes on along the minus strand of NW_024349800.1, from coordinate 5,848,079 downwards.
TAGCCTTGAAAAATATATTTTGTAAACAATAAGATTTGATATTTGAAATTACTCTTTGATCTGTCACAGAACGAAAGTCGTGCTAGCAGGCATGAAAACAACATTAATCTCACTGTCCATCTCCATCAGAGCTCCTGGGTGGACGGGTGCACTGCCAATGAGCAGTAATATTTTGAAAGCGGTATTTTTTTCAAACAGTAGTTCTCAATAGTGGGTTTAAAATATTCAGCAAACCATGTTTGCTGTCATCCAGGCTTTGTTGTTCTATTTACGAGCACAGGTAGAGCAGATTTAGCATAATTCTTAAGAGCCTTTGAATTTTTCAAATGGTAAATGTGCATTGGCTTTAACTTAAAGTCACCATCTACATTAGCCTTTATCAAAAGTCAGCCTGTCCTTTGAAGCTTTGAAGCTAGGCAATGACTTCTTCTCTGTAGCTGTGGAAGGCCTAGATGGCATCTTCTGATTTTAAGCTGTTTTGCCTACACTGAAAATATATTGTTTAGTGTAGCCACCTTCATTATTTATCTTAGATTTTCTAGATAACTTACCGCAGCTTCTACATTAGCACTTGCTGCTTCACCTTGTACTTTTATGTTATGGAGACGACTTTTTTCTTTAAACCTCATGAATCAACCTCTAGTAGCTTCAAACTTTTCTTCTGCAGCTTCCTCCCTCTCTCTCAGCCTTCACAGAGTTGAGAAGTGTTAGGTAGGTCCTCGTGTGGGATTAGGATTTGGCTTAAGGGAATGTTATGGCCAGTCTGATTTTCTACCGAGACCACTAATACTTTCTCCATGTCAGCAATAAGGCTCTTATGTTTTCTTAGCCTTTGTGTGTCCACTGAAGTGCCACTTTTAATTTCCTTCAAGAATTTTTCCTTTGCATTCACAACTTGCTAACTATTTGGCACAGAAGGCTGACCTCAGCTTCTGAAAGGCTTTCCTCACTACCTTACTCATTTCTAGTTTTTGGTTTAAAGCGAGAGACATGTGACTCCTCCTCTCACTTGATCACTTAGAGGCCACTGTAGAGTTATTAATTGGCCTAATTTCAATATCGTTGTGTCTCAGGGAATATGGAAGCTGAGGAGACAGAGGGAGATAGGGGACTGGCTGGTAGGCAGAGCAGTCAGACCACGTACAATATTGTGGATTAAGTTCACTGTCTTATGTGGGTGCAGTTTGTGTGGTGCCTTAAAACAATGATCAGAGATTGCCACAATAAGCATAATAAGGACAAAGTTTGGAATATTGTGAGAATTACCAAAATGTGACACAGAGACATGAAGCGAGAATGACGCCAATAGATATGCTTGACAGGGTTGTCGTAAACCTTCAGTTATTGAAAAACACTAATATCTAATATCTTGGGAGTACAATGAACTAAATAAAAATAAATCTAGGTATACCTGTGTAGCTATGAGAAAAGATAAAAAGAGGAAGTGAAGCCTTAATAAATGCTCGGGAGATATAGAATTTGATTCCTAAAAGGAAGAAATAAAATGATACTGAAGTGCATTTATAGTCTTTACTGTAATTCTTATATCTAGAGTTACTTTTTTAAAAAACTGAGATCATATTATGAGAGTCTCTGATAAAATTCCCTTCCTCTTGTCCCATTCTGGACAAAGAGAGGAGAGTTATTGAAATGAGAAGTGCATCGCTTGGCAATGCCTAATTGAAGTGCCATACTGCATACATACATACATACACACACACACACACACACACACACACACACACACGTCTTAAATAAAATGTTTTTGTCTAAATTTGGAATATTATATGAGGTTGTGTACATTTCTTTACATTTTCTTAATAAACATTTTAAAAGGGGACATTTATGTAGGAATAGAGAATTTCCTCAATTTGTTAAAAATTATACCTTGCCTATAGATTGCTAAGTTATGGCCAGTTGACATGCTTTAAGGTCACACATAAGTATAATAGCATTTAGAGGAATATGACAGTAGATATTTTAGTCAAAAGTAGTTTAATCTATGACAGTCACTGAGTCTTTTTTTTCTTCTCATACATAGAACATTAAAATAACTCACACATTAATATAAAGTTATTATTCATAATCTTTTGAAGATATCCAATAATTCCAAGTTGCTTTTGAAAGGGTTGTGGTATCCACTGATAAACTTTCAAGTTCTTTCTAAAAATTTAAATGTGTATAATACAAAGATAAAAATTCCTTGATGTATTTCAGTATTCTAAAACTTTGAAGTTTCAGACGATATTTATGTAAAATGTTATAGACTATTCATTCAGAGAAAAAATCATGCATTTTTATATTAGAGCACATTTGTGAGAAAATATGTGAGTACAAAACAGTTAAACCAATGGGTGTAAAAGGGAAAAACAAATTAATATTTAAAATTTTCGTGGTTGTCGTTTCACTTTATTTTTTACTTTTTTTTTGCTTAGATTGTTAATGCACTTTGGATGCTAAAAATAATCATTTATTGAGTTTAACCTTCTGCAAATTTAAGAATAAAAATAGAATTACCAAGCTCTTTTATACACAAGATAATTCTAAATATTTATTTTCATTCATATTCTCATTATGTATCTTGATTAAATTAATTAAAATTGACATTTTATGGCATCATTGATTTGGGAATGACTATAAATAAATGGTTTATTAATTACTTATGACAATAATACTTAGATTTATAAGACCTAGGATTGGGATTTTTTCCTTCTGTTTGACTTAATTTTTGTTATACTTCCCACGACCACTGTTTTTATAGAAATTCTACTACAATGAAAACAAGACATTGACATTATTAATCTCATAAAGAGACCATAATACATGCAAAGATGAAGGAATGGCTTTTTCTTAATACAGTTTATGTGGCAAAAAAGACCTTTGCCATTTCAATTCATTGATGATACCATTTTTATCATATAATTTCCAATAAATATTATTAAAAATGTATATTGAATATTTGTGATCTCTAAAAGAAGTCTGTTTGTTAAAATACTGCTATAGGTTCGAATATGACAATTTGGGGCAATATCCTCTAAAATGGCTAGGACGAGTATTTTAAGCTTTCTCGTTTCTTTTTCAAATGATTTTCATTGTTCTTGCATAAAAACCTAAACTCATTAACTCAACTAGGAGAAATAATGTTATATATTAAAACTAAGTTACATATAGAAATTTCCGTAGAATAAAAACAGATATAGCAAGATTAAAATCATTAATTTCCTATAATACTAAAGGCAAGTATATTGACTTTTATGTAAAATTGTGAAAATGTAATTTGGTATATTACTATTCTGCAAGTTATTATTCAGTAAAGCTATGCATATCTATAGGGAAAATTATCAAATGAACATAACTGGCTGAATCTGTTGTTAAGACTTAGCAGGAATAGTTTAGTGGGAGAGATCAGTAAGCTTCTGGGAGAGAGCTGAACTAGAAAAATAGACATAGTAAAATGGAGAGAGACCAACAGAGAGAAGTTCTGGATTAAAAAAGAATACTGAAAATATAAATTGTAAACTCACTGGGAATATTCACGTCCCTACAGTTAGTATTATAGGCACATAAATCGGGTCGACAGAATTTGAAGCTAGTAATGGGATAGAAGGTGGGAAGGCAGAAGCTCTGTGTAGTCTCAAATGATATTCGAGAGCACATTATTGTATATTTATAAAAAAATTAAATGTACACAAATTATGCAAATTTACAGAAATAAGGATTAAAAACTTTTGTGCCTCCTGAGAATTCATGTCAGAGATTCTTAAAGAATTTATATTTGAATCTCAGAGGTAGATCAAGTCATATTATAAAGGAGATTAAGTGAAATAGACACTCTACAAATATTTCTAAAATAGTACTTACTTTCACACTATATTTATGAACAAATAAAAGCTAAAATTGAAAGAAAATATTTGATATAAAATTTTTATGCAGATATTTTTAAGTATCATATTCACATATATGTATACAGTCTATAAAAGAGGGGGAGCAAGGAAGAGGGGAGAGGGAGGCAACTATGAATTTTCAGTAATTAAACAAAGAACAAGTGAGATTAGAACGTATAGCTTTAATAAATATCATGAACCTTTCGTATACACAATGTCATTTGGTTCAGAAATTAATTATGCCTTAGCAACAAAATGAGGGGTGTTTTGAGACACTTTGGTGAAGGATAAACCAAAGTCATATTAGTGAGAAAAAGTCAGTGAGGTGTGACAAAGTGATAAAAATCTTTTCAAGGTTTCAGTAATACACTATTGGACACAATTAAAGAGAGATATATGTGAGAAATAATACTATGACTGCAAACTACTTAAGAAAATTAAATATCTCTTAGTGATTTAGTCGCTATTAATGCGGAAATATTTTTCTATGACATGGAAAATAACAATAATTATATTTCGGCATTCAGATATTCTAATATTTCATCAAATCCTCATGTCATGTCTACTATCTATAAAATTTAAATAATATGATAATCATAATTCTGAAATAGAATCTATAAAATATTTTAAACAGTTATAAAATAATTACTTGTAAGAAATTGTAAAAGTAGAAAGGAAATGTAAAAGTTATATTCATTACAAAGACTACTAACATCAAATAATGCTGAGAAACTGAGCATACTTATATATTTTATTTACTGGGTTTAAAATTCTACATGCTTTAATCAAAAACTAAAAGAACAAGAATATAGTATAAAAGATGTTTTTAAATGTGTAAAACATATTTAACAGCTTTGAAACAGAAATTAAAATCTCCTTATTTTATAATACATCTTTTAACCAATCTTAAGGATCTAGGTAAAAATGCAAGAATGATTCCAGATTTCAGATAATTTCCACATTTCCTATCGAAGAGATTCCTATTATGCTTGCACCAAAAATGTTTTTTTTTTTAAAGCAACAACAGCCAAGACATGGAAACAGCACAAGTGTCCGCAAACAACATAAAAAAATGATGAACCATTGCCATTTTTGACAACATGGTTAGATCTTGAGAGTATTATACTAAGTAAAATGAGTCAGACAGAAAAGGACAAGAGTCATATAATTTCATTCAATGTGGGATATAAAATAAAAAGCAATAAATGAACAAACAAAACAAACTCATAGATACAGACAGCAGAATGGTGGTTACCAGAGGGGAAGAGCGTTGTGGGGAGGACAGCAAGGGTAAAGAGGGTCAAATACAAGGTGACGGAAAGAGACTAGACTTCGAGAGGTGAACACTTAACAGAGTATATAGATGTTGTATTATAAAGTTGTATTCCTGAAATGTATATGTTATTAACCAATATTACCTCAATAAGTGTAATAAAATTTTTTTAAATATTTATTTATTTAATTATTATTTTTTTAGACCCTTGATTGACCTCACAGATTGCAAGGACCTTGTCAGCTCGAAATCCCTTATTTTTTGATTGTTATGCCTACAGCACCTGGTCTTCCTCGGTGGTTTCCCATCCAAGTACTAAACGGGCCCGACCCTGCTTAGCTTCTGAGATCAGACGGGATCGGGCTTGTCAGGGTAGCATGACTGTAGACAAAAATACAAAATTTAAAAAAGGAACAACGACAAAAACAGAATAGTGAAAGTTATCATCTACGACAGAAAAGCAAAGCTGCCAAATCTCATGCAATAAGAGGCCAAGGAAACACAGAGACCAACACCACAGAAAGAAAGTTAGGAAAAGAAGGCAAGCTGGCCAAATCCTGGGACAGCATTTTAACATACCCCAATTCAAAATTATCAAAAGGAGAGGATAAGAAGGAAGTTTTGGAAAAAATAAATGGCCAGAATGCCCATGAGTGTAAATACACCTACTTCCCCAGCAATTTCTCAGGAGAATGAAGAGTCAGTTCTTGAATTCATTGTTTGGTTTGCTTTAAAAATAGGTAAATAATGTAGAGACACAGAATGACTATATATTCACAGAGCTAATAATAAGAGCTAATGCCCCAATAATAAGCTGGGGTTCTGCAGAACTAAAAACAAAATAAAGACACAACTAACAGCACATGATCCTCTGGGAAGACAAACTGAGATGCGCAGGAAATTATTCTGCTCCATTTGCAAACCATTAAAAATAGGATATAAAAACACAACTAATTTTATTTCATTCACCTTTTGAGTCAAGTGGTGAGGGCTTCTGGAGAAAGTCGGTTGAGCAAAGTCGGGGTAAAATAACTAGGCTAATGTTCAGATGAAAGTATAAATTCCTAGGCCAATGCTTAATTAAGGCACCAAGATGATGTCAGAAGTAATATTTGTGCAGTGTTATGATACACAGTTGAGTAGGTGGAATGAACAATAAAATTGCTCAGAAGACACCACATAATACCAAAAAAAAAAAAAAATTAATGTCCTATGCATAGGTAGAAAAATGTAAATTAGAGGAAAATATCAGGCTGACCTTTGATTTCTCCACAAGAAGATTTAATGCTAGAAGTCAATGGAACAGTGATAACCTTATTCTGAGGGAGAAGCTATTATTGAATAATACCATTTTTAGCCATATTGCCATTTGATATTCTTTTTCTTTGATTAAAAACAGGAAAGAATACATCAAATGTTTCTTAAAATGTGTGTTCTGCAGGATTCTAGTATGAACTTGTAAATACTGTGTATGTCAATTAATAAAAAGACAATGCTGGGGAAACATTCTCTAAAATCATAGACTATCAGAAACATTGCTGTTTGAAATCATAAGAAAATGAAACACTCCACAATTGTTTGAAGGATTTTAGTCGCTTTGACATATACTTAGTCACTTAACCTCCTTTTTCATTTTAGGTTCAGGACATCAGCTAAGTTTTTCCAAACACAGTAGACCAAATTTATTTCAACTTTCTAGTTTCCAAGGAAAACAGGACTCTAGTTTCATTAAGCATCCAACATCTTATATTAAAAACTTTACAAACAGCTCTACTTTGCTAAGACTATCAAACCACTGCTTTATTTTAATTTGACCTAAAATGCACCTTTTCCCCAAATCCTATATTAATGCTGTCTCTTCTTTTGTCTGATGAGAAAAATTCAGGGGTTCCTTCAGATCCCCTCCTTGGCAGTAACAACTTAATAAATCTACTTTTGTTAGACTGCAGTCTGCCCATAGCAGTCATCATCAGATAGAATTTATCACAAAATTACCCCTACATTTATAAAATATTTCTCAGTATTTGTCTTTCTATGTTTAAAAAAATTTCCATCTACATGTAGTTTGATGTCTTGGACATTGTTGACTTAGTGTCAACGTTTATTTCTAGAAGAAAATTTTCAATTTATTTTTTACTTTTGGTATTGAAATTTTATTATTACATGTATGATTTTTCTAAAATCAATTAAATTATCATCTTTTACAAATTAATAATGTACAGATTATGGTGATAACACTTTGAATTTACATTATTTGTACAGATTACTTGAAATCCTCCATATGCAGATCAAGAAGTAGATTTTTAGTCTTTCCTTAGTTTTCACCCAATTTTTGCATATTGTTTTATTTCTCCAATATTTATTCAATAAATGATTGATTAAACCATTGCTCTAAAATCTAATCGTTCTTTCTATACCTTAGAAATGTTTCCTAAAGCCCCTAAATTAATTCTCCCAGTGACATTTATTATAGCTGACAAGTAAAGCCGTAAAACATCTCATTTCTTTTTCAGGAAAATTTGGAAAAGATGGCAGCTCTAATGTAAGCTCTAATGTAAAGCTCTAATGTAAAACTGCCATCTTTTCCAAATTTTCCTGAAATTTTAAGAAATGTTCTTTTATTTTATTTTTTATTGTACTAAGGGAGGTCCAATCTAGAGAAAATACATGGAAATTACATAAATATTGTCATAAGGGACCGAGAGAGCAAATGGACGTTCCAACAAATATTAGATTTAATATCCAAAGAGTTGTATACACAATGAGGGCGTCTTAATTCCCATCTGCCAATTAATCACATGTATCCTTTAGATAATTGTATAATATTATTCCAAGTTCTCAAAATACAAACCATGTTCTGGTCTTAGGTTAGTTTTATGTAAATGTAAAATAACCTTACAGATTTCAAGAATACATTTTTAATTTCAAACATTTGTGGGACTTACTAAGCCCAAAGTTTTAAAAAGTTTGCAAAACCTTCAAATGTGCTGAAAAGAATGAGTTCTACTATGTAAGAAAAAGTTTTGCCTCTTAATTTTGAATTTTTAAAAAAATTAACAAAATACTTTCTATATGCTTTCTCTTGTTGCCGTAATATGTTATGTCAATTATCTGAAAGGAAGTGCTCCTTATAATCTTGACTTAATTAGTCATTTCTTTTTCATTTAGAATAACATTATCCCTAAATCATACCAAAGTCTTAATTCTCTACTTATTGATTTTCGACACGAGATGTAAATTTATGTTAAAGTGCAGTACTAAATGCTATCTTAATCATCTGAAAGACAAGGTGGATTAAAATTCTAAAAGGGAAGGAAAACATTTTTAATTTTTGTTTCGATTAACATCTAATGGAGAAGTTATGAACTTGCCCTTAAAAACTCGCAGATTTTAAATAAGTAATCCAACGATGTAATTCAACACTTGCTGGCGCAATATTACCAGACAGAACAACGTGTGTGTGTGTGTGTGTGTGTGTGTGTGTGTGTGTGTGTGTGTGTGTTTAAAGAAACAATGAAATAGAAAGGAGGAAAGGGAGGGAGGAAGGAAAGGGGAAAGAGAGAGGAGGGAAAGAGGAAAAATTTAAGAATACGTTCTGTGGGTTCTAGAGAGAAACACGATCAATCATAACAAGTTTTTTTAAGAATTTAGCATTTGAAATTGCCCTTGAATCATTGTTACGATTTCAGCAGAGTTGGAGCAGGAGTCTATTGTAGATGGAAGGGAGAGCAAGAGCTTAGGGAAAAGTTTAGAAACCTCGGACATATTTAGAAGGATAAACAATATATAGTCAAATATTGAGAAAGGATTTTTGAATGCAGGCTTAGAGTTTTAGTCATAATTGCACAGGCAACATAAATCATGTTTGGGTATATCGATTATTGGTCTTCAGACACAGAATTCTCAATATGAGACACAATGTCTCAATGTTATTACTATAAATGAATGTGTTTACTTTTAACCAATAAGTCATCTGAGTTTAATTTTATATTTCTTATCTGGATATTTATGTACTTTATAATTTTATAAATACTATGTTTATATTAGATAGAAAGCATTATTTCCCTTTACGATTTCTTATCTAGGCTAAAAAGTGCATTTTCTTCAGTAATTTCCACGGAACTTTTTTCTGTTTTTCTCCAATTTGGTGCAGTTTTATCTATGTGGGGATCAAACAGAGGTATAATGGCAGATTATGCCTCATACTGATCATTTTAACTGTGGAGATTTTCATGCATTTCAGACTCCTGGTGCCACTACGATGCTAAAGTACATGTTATCCTCTCCTATAACTACAGATCTGATTTTATTACATCTCACTTCATTTATTTACTGACAAATATTAAGTTTCTGTTATGCTCCAGGGAATTTGAAAACTTCTTTGAATAAAACAATGAGCACAAGAGACTAGGCCCTCATCTTAACAAGGCTACTATAGTTCATGAGAAATTCAGACTTATAGGCTTGTCTCCCATCATATGGATCTCCATGGCTCTGTCTTGTTTCTGCATGTTTTGCATCAGCTTTAGATCCATTTGCTCTTTTCACAGGTATTAGTAGAAACACTCTTGGAAAACAGAGAAGTGTTTCCCTTCAGGGCAGAGGGAGAATTTGTGTCCTGTCTAGAATAACGATGCTGTCTTCCTCCCAGACAAAGGTTGAACAGGTAAACCTAACTGCTTCTTAGTAAACCAACATCCCCCTTTAAAGACTGGGTTTTCTAAGCTCATGGTTTCTCAGCTGTGACACAAACCCACTATTTGCAGCGCACCTCTGCTTCTTTGCCATGGGACTTGGAGGATACACACTTGAAGCTTATCTGCAAGTTGTGCTAGGATTTAAAAAAGAAATATTGAATAATAAAACGTAGGGGACGAAAACTAATGTGACCTCATAGGAGGAACTCCATGGGCCAATTTGATGTATTGTCGTTGCTTGTACATCTCAATGTACAGTAGAGATTGATTTGTTATGTGCTTATACATCTCATCCCATAAATGTCAGGGACATTAGCCTGAACTAGGAAGAGCTACAGGCAGAGAAGTGCTAACGGGACACACTATCTAATATTTGCCACTAATGAGTACATCAGAATTTAGTGCACGTGCCTCTGCCCTCTGATGTCCAAAGCTTTCATAACATAGGTGACGTCTTCTTGGATGCCAAGCCAGAAGCCTAAGTCTCAAAGGCCTGACTGCTGTGTTTTCACTTCTCCTCCAGAAAGGGTCACTGATAAGCCCTGACAAAAATTCTGGGGCCCACTTGATGAATAAACTTTCTTGGGATTATGTGGGTAGATTCACAGTGACTTTTCAAAGAAAAACTGCTGTTACTTCATCTCCCTACTTACTAAAAAGGAGTCTCAACGCCTATTGGACACTGGATGTTGGAGACAATGCAAGTGTCTGTGACTAGTGACTTTGATTAGAGCCTCTGACAAAGGGAAGCATCCTCCAGCCAGAGAATCCCTGTTTCCTCCCTGACAGGACCACCAGGTCCACAACTTCAGAAAAGCATTTATTAGCTTCCTGTTATGTTGTTGTTAACACTAAACGTTTGCCCGTGGAGGGCTTGTGACTCTGTAGCCTGATATTCCTATTTGGGTAGGTGGGTCTCAAATATAGCCACCAACAAGGATCCCCAAAAGCCTCACTTATCAAATTTAAGTGCTAAGTATATTCAATAACTCAGCAGTCCCGGCTCCCGTGGCATCTCAGTTTCACATGAAACTGCGGTAGGCTAATTTGTGAGCTTGGAAATAGAATTAAAATCTCACATTCTTCATAATTGTTGAAAGTGTAATATTGGGATTTTTTTTTTCCCCTCTGAGAATAAACACATTTTGATTATTCATTTTACATATAATTTTTATTATTGCGATTACCCAAATTTAGGTTATAGTCAGTTCTTACCTAATTGTCGACTATCATTTTAGTTACGGCTCACAAGTCATCAATATTCATATTTAGGGTATATATTTCTTATTGTGGTATAGATTTTCAAAATCTTTTCCGAAATGTCCATGGTTTGCAAAACCTTGAATACTATGTGTTAATCATCAATATTAAATTAAATATGACATCTCTTAAGGTTGTAATGGAGATGAAATGGAAAAACACATAAAGAACTTGACATTCTGCATGGTAAGCTTTAATTTTCATTTAGTTATGATCATTGCCAATTGTGAATAAAATTTAATTCAATTAAAAATATTTCTGAAAATGATATTATGATCTAGAATTCAAAAATATTTTGGTTATTTCTTATAAGCAATACCTTCTTTCAGTACATTGCTATTCAAGAAATATGTACAAGTAATTTTGTAATATCAATAGATGGTGTTTTACATTTATAACCACTATTCAAATTTTACTGCAGTACTAACTAGATTGTATTATAATTTCCCTTCTTTTTCATGCCTTCTTGTTTCCCCTCACTTGACTTTGAGCGTCTCAAGGACAATGACTATGTTTTGTTTATGTTTTTATCTCTATTTAAGCAGTAAATGTATTCAATAACTCAGCATTCCTGGCTCCAGTGCCATCCCAGTTTTATATGAAACTGTGGTAGGCTAATTTATAAGCTTGGAAGTAAGATTTAAAGTCTCCCACTCTTCACAATTGTTGAAAGTGTAATATTGAGATTTTTTAAAAATCATCTAACATGGTAACTAGGACAGAGTGAATTCCTATCTTTTCAAAGGATACAGGAATATATGAATAAATGAAGCATTTCTTATATTTGTTCTAGATGAAAGGCATTTAAAATTATATTTAAATCATATGTTAACACTCAGTAAAATACATGTGTTTGGTATTTTGAAAACAGTTTAGGTGTTTTTCAATTTTAAAAAGTATGGCTGAGAGCACTATGTACAGGATCGAATCTTTCATAATGAAGAATATTAGATTGTCATAAAAATACATTGTCAGAGTAATGCAGTCTTAAAGTCCATGATATTTGGGGAAAATTTATGTAGTATTTGGATAGAGAAATTTTCTTCATTATGTTAAATCACAGATTATGGCAGCATTCAGACTTTCAGGAGTGACTGTCATCACCGCACTGAACCTCAGAAACAGAGTAGATTAGAACGTATAGTTAGTATAAGAAAGAAGTGAAACAATTCAGAAATTGTGAAGTTTAAAAAAAATGTTCAATTTTTATATGAAAAAAATGAAGTATGGCTCATTCAAGATATAAAACATTGAAAGAGAAATAAAATTCCAAGTGTGCATCTAAGGATCCAAATCAATTATTTATGATGGTTTAGGCAGTACAAATCAATATCTGTACAGTATGAGGTAGCAAAAGAAAGATGCATAGTTTGAATCCTTCCAAATATTGAATGAAATCGATTAACACCCATTTGAAACAACATTAATTTTAGTCTAGATTTATGAGCTAAAGTCTGATTATAAATACTGAAACTAGCCAAAATAAGATTCATGAAGGAATATACACCAAGAAGGTGATCTAATTTAAAGATTTCAATTCTAATAGATTTAGGTCGTAACCTTAATCTTCAGCAACATTGTATTCCTTCTAATCGCGAAGATTCTAGACACTGTTTAAAAGAACATTTGCTAGAAATAACATATTAATAGCTCTTTAAAAGTATGCATGTTGAACATTTCTGGAATGTGAATGTATGAGCATTTAATCAAAATATTTGAAAAGTAGATATAAACATAAATAGGTTGTAAGATAATCTTCAGAAAGATGGCCAGCTCTGATACCTTCTAACCTACTGAACTCCAGTCAATCCTAGTGACTCTCTGACAAGAGTAACAATTGTAGACGCCTGCACTCCTATGTCATGCAAAGCCTGCAAGTCGGCAAGGCTCATCGCTTTACCCCCCTCCATCTGGTCACTATGGCAAGAACTTCAGACAGAATTCTCTATTGCAGAAGCTGTCAGGTCTGTGTGCCCTTTTTCTTCTTTGCTTCTGCTCATTAATGATTTGCTTTGATGTTTGATTGTTCACCAGAGCCTAATTAGTGGAGTCTTTCTACTTATTCTTTCCTAATCACCTATTTTACTGTTATGTAGTCATATGATGAGTCATCTTCATATTTTTCAGGATGCAACAAATAGATTAAACAACAAAATCAACTTTCTTCTTTTCTGTATGTTATCTATATCGGAATATCAACTCGGAAAAATAAAAATTAAAAAAAAAGTCTGAGCTCTGGGCATTCACAGGTGGATACATTTAGGGACTCGTGTTACTCGTGAAACAAAACGTTAGTAATCTTGGATAGAGATTGGATCTGACACTGTATTGTGAAATGATCTGGAAGAAAACAGTTGAGGTATGAAATTAAAAATCTCAATGTGGGACGCATATAAAGTAAACATAAACCCATAGATTTGTAGATTGCAGATTATATACTCAGAAGTTTTAGTTTCAAAGTGACATTCTTCCTGGAAACTTGTTTACAAGGCCATATTAACATTGTAGCTTTATTCACACGAGGCCTGTCAAGTATTTTGTGAACATGGTTTAGGTAACAATGCTATGTGCTGAACGGATGACAAAACAATTGGTAAGGGAGCTTATTTTCCTCACTCTTGTAGATAAGTATAATTTGAAATCGTTAGCAAAATTGGTTGTTAGTTGGTTAAAATATAACTTCAATTTTTATAATTCTTACATTTGCTTCCTTTTTTTGAATCCTAAATACTTAAAATTAGGTATTATATTGACCATTGTAGAAAGACCCCTCATTTATCCACTCTGATCATGACATATAGTATCCTTCCTGTTTTCATAGTGTAGCTTAATTTTATTTTAAAAATGTTATTCATTATAGGGCCCGTAGTCTAACTTACCTTCCCTCCCTCCCACTTCCTTTTTTTTTTTCTTCAAGAAACTGATTTGTAATCTAGTCTTGAGTTCTCATCTGAACTGAGCAAAAGCAATCAAATAAAGTGTTCTTGATATGTAAGACCAAATAAAAAAATAAATAAATAACTCATCCTTGTATTAGGGTACTACAGTCAAAAAAAAGGAGAGATAATATATCCATTTTCATTGTCAAGAGATGAGCTGCTGAGACATATGGCTGCCATGTGTTATGGTGGTCAATTAAGACAACAAGCCAAAATGAAAGTATTAGTGAAGGCTTTATTTGCTTGCTATGATAGTATAAGGAAGAGACCAGAAAGAAGGTAAGACATCTCTAATATTACGTTTTTCCATGAATGACACCGGGAAAGGTTCGGATGTGTCAGCACACGGTGAGGAAGATTATCTCACTGCCCAGGGACCCTTAAACAAAATGTTTCTGGCATTTTATGTATCCTATGGGTGCTAGGAAAGCAAAAACACAGCTGGTCCTCAAATGTTTCATTATAATGTTGATGAGATGCCAAAAGAACTTAACTCTTGTTTATATCTATTAGTATATGGTAAAATTGGTTTCATGATATATCTTTTGCTCAAAGTTGTGGAACCCACTGATGACCTGAAGTGAGGACTTACTGCACTGAGTACTGAGTCATCTTTAAGGCTACCTTCTCCTATAATGAGAGATCGCTGTAGAGGCACCTGGGGACAACCTCAGGAGGCCTCTGATGGGATGCAGACGTGCGTAAGAGCGTGTCCTGCAACCGGCCTGAGTCCTCCACCGCAACTCCCTTCAGAGGCTGCAGTGCACTGTCTATAAACTGAATTGGTATGGGGAGGGCAGCTTTCTGCCACGAGGCCTGACAAGAAGAGCCTTTGTCATTGCCTGTGGAGGAGACTGGAAGATCGCTCATAGAATTCTGGAAAGGAGCCAGACTCCTCAACCCCATCCTTTTGTTTTTCGGTGCCCGAGTGAGAAACACAGGCCATCCCACATGGATCCAAATAACTCAGACTTTGAGGAGCTGTGACAAGAATCTCATGAATAGTCTTAGTCACAGAAGACCTTGGTCAAACTCAAGAGCACTCCGAGTAGGACGATCAGGCCTCCTGATGGAGTTAACATAGCTATGAACTCTAGTCATTACCAAGTCAGGAAAAGAGGCTCCTTTAGGGTCTACTTTAGAAAGCCAGCAATTTTCCTCCTTAAGCTTCTTTATGAATCTTTTTTACTTGGACTGAGGTATCAACTCAGGCATAGCACAGCTCTGGCAAGTAAGCTGAACCTGACCCGAATGCCTTTTGGTGGATGCCTTCATGCTAGTCAAGGTGCACACATACACGAGCACAATCCCAGAGGGCACATGTGCTCCCTTGGAAACAAAGCATTTACAGTCTTAGGGGACTCCTAGCAGGACACATGTTATTTAGGCAGTCAGGTGAAGTGGGCTCCCAAGGTAGCCTGTCCTTGAGACACCTCCTACCCTGAAGTTCCCAGTCCAACCCAAATAATTCAGTTCAGTTCATAGTATTAGTGGGGCTGCCTGAGGCATTTTTAAAAGTTGGATTTGTCCATGATGTCAGTTTTCCAGCTTCACGAGTGTGGATTGCATTAGCAGATATTCTGTATGGAAAGTGCAGGAGCTGAAAACATCTTCTATTCTGCTATGGTCACCACCATCACACACAATCACAGGCTCAGAAGACTTTTGACCTCGACGCATCATAGCAGCTTGGAGAAGCAGCACAGGAAGTTTTTCTTCAGGAGGAGAGAAAGCTTGGAGGAGCAGTTCTTAAAAGTAAATATGTTAACGTTCTCCCCCATCTCCCACATCTGCCCAGGTGCTGGGTTTTCGGTGTTTCGTGTGGCGGTAGTTGCTATTAGTGTGTCCCATTTAGTCATCGAAACATATATATTTTTTCAGTCATCTCTACTCTTATCCAGGCTGTCCACCCAAAATGGTCGCACAAAACAGGGACGAAAGCATTTGTACGGAAAGACACAACATCTTAAAGAATGAGCACAGAATTTGAATTCTGAAAATTTTGAAATGGGTTTCTGTCATTTTTCATACTTGCTGTTTAAAAGCCATCCTGATCTTACATCTATTTGGGTCTTTGGGAAGGGAAATAAAAGGGATGGAAGGCCATTAAGGGTGTACAAGGTGTCAGTAACTGCAAAATAAGAGGGGATGATTGAAAGAAGGGGACAGACAGCTTGACCAAACATATAAAGTAAATGAGAAGTACTCTCGTGGGGAATTGCTGCATTTGAGACTCCGGACTCCTTGTCTGAGATGCATAGTCCAGGCTGGCGTTATCTCGTCCCCTCCCCTCAGCTGCGTAAGCCCGTCTTTTAATTGTCCATAAAAACACTCAATCATCCCTGTGGCTTCGGGGTGATGTAGAGCATGGAGAGTCTGTCATGTGCCCTATGATTTGGCCCACTGATGTGTGGCTTGGGCTGTAAGCAGATACAATGGACTCAGGAAAAAAAAAAAGTAAATGTGGTCTGGCACAACCTGGACAGTGTGGCAGTCAGCAGTCAAACACAGGAGGATGGCTAAGCCAAACCTGGAGAAGGTGTCAATTGCAGTCAGGGTCCAGCAAAACTCTCTGGCTGGCACTGGAGGCCCAGCTGATCCACCTACCAAGTATACCTTTTCTCTGGGCAGTGTATACCAGGCTCTGGCATCAGATCAACTTTTTCGTAATGGTATCTTCTGATGACAGTGACAGTTCAGGTGTGTAGGGCCAAGGGGTGCACACGGACACCTATCAATATCAACAGTATATGCAGTAGTGAGGGCCCTAAGAATGAAGATCTGTAGTGGCCCACAGGGAGCTGAGCATAGTCAAGTCCCGGTGGTGGTGGCATCAGCCCCAAATCAGCATTATCTGTTTTCCCTCATGCCGTTGCAGAAACCACAGTCACTTGCGCACCGGTACATAAAATGCCCAAGAAGTGCAATTCTCTCCCACTGTCCCCTTGAATTCTAACCTTGGCATAGGATCTCCAGGGCCCTATGAAGACAGAGAGACACTGGACTAACCCCTAATGTTGTTTATTTTAGAAGGGGAGAGATCTGGGCAAAGGACAGCAGGCCCCTGGGTCCTGTCCCTAGACCCGCCCTAGTCTGAAGGGAACAGTGCTTAATGTCAGCGCCCGAGGACACCACTGCCTGGACCCAGCCGCGCAGCCCGCCAGGGTCTAGTCACACATTTTTCTAAGGAGGGCGGGGGAGCAGAGAGCAGGGGAGCAGCAGGCTTGGGGGCAGTTTTCTCGGCACAACTCTCCGGGCTGCGCAGAAAGGCCGAACTTTGCCAGGCGGGACCGGACGCGGCCCCAAGGACTGGCCGCCACTCCTCCAAGTTGCTGGGTGTGGCCAAGAGACGAGTTGGGGTGGCGCAGAGCGGGGTCAGCAGAAGGGCATGGCCGACCAGGTTATCACCGGTTGGTTACTCTCTGTGTCTGCTGGTCAGTCTTCAAGTTGGGAGCCCTGCGAGCTGCATCACCTCAGCGCCGGGAGACGGAGCGTGACAACGAGGGAGGCGGTCCCCCCGGCGCCGCCGCAGCTCAGGCTTCGTCGCCGTTTACGCAGTGGCTGCTGGCAGGGAGGGGCTTTGCAGTAACATACCCCACCCCTCTCCACTCTCTCCACTAAGGATAACGAGATCACCTCCGGAGGGGATCTAATTAAGTCCCCACGGTCTCTTCTGGCCCTGGGCAAGGCAGCCTCCAAGGTCTCTGCGCTCTTTCTCCTTGGAGTTTCAACTCCGCTGCGCCGCAGGGTGTTTCTCGGCTCTGGCTGTGGGGACCTGTTCAGAGTCACTCAGCTAGGGGCTGGCGCGGGAACGACTGTCCCTAGTCCCCTTCCAGGAGGCCATAGCAGTGGGAAGGGGACCGACTTTCGGGGAACCCTTTGATTGTATCTCTAATCCGACCCTGCAGATGGGCTCAGCCAGGGAGTCCGTGCTCCCCTTCACCCCAGCCCCAAGCCGAACCGCTCGTGGGTGCGGACGGTCCACTAGCATTTTTCATGAATGTCCCTCAGTTTCTGCTAGCACTTCCTAAGTCTCACTGGCTAAATGTTCGAGGGGCCCCAGCTGACTCCGCTGCCGGCTACCCCAAGTGCCTCAGCAGACCTACGAATTCTTCCTACTCGCGAACGGCACGGAGCTGGACCCCGAGAGACCGCCCTGCTTGCTGTACCAGGAGCCAGAGCCGAGTGGAGGGAGCTAAGCTGCCACGACCAGGACCCCTCGCCCACCCTCCTAGTTTTTCCACAAACAGAATCTTTCTTCCAAATGCAACGGCATATTTTAAGTGTTCTATTAATGCGGAAAACAGTGTTGTAAAATAAACACTATTCTGGATTTTTTTTTTTTCTGAGTTTGTAAATAGATGGGTGCTGCAAGTGAGAGGCATCGAAATGAAATTCCGTTCCTAACAGATGTTTTCTAGGGTAAAGAGAAGACCCACCGACACAGTGACCCTAATTACTCCACTGGGCAGAGGCGCTTCCTTTTATAGCTAGGTTCTTTTCCAGATTGTGGTAAAATCGGGAGAACTCCAATAGTATCTCTGCTGTCTGCATACCGGATTGGGCCCTGTGTCATATGCATTAACTGTATCTCTTCCGCATATACATTTTCTGAGACCACTTGACGCTCAACAAATTGATGGAGAAGTGACTGATTGATTGTCAATAGATAATTACCTGACCATGAGCAATCAAATGCATAAGAGTAAAGTGGTTCCCTAATGCTCGATTAGTACTGCCTGATAACTACGTTCATTTTAAAAATGTATTTCCAATCGACAGATGACAGTAATATAGTTTAGAAGAATTTGATGCTCATAAGCATCAAATCATATTTAACAAGTGAGAGAAGATTCCTGGAATAATTTTACAGCATTTTTTCAATTAATTAATTCAACAGTGTCCTGAATGGCTATTTTTACTAAGCACTATGCAAAGGCATGATAAATGGAGTAAACAGGACGTAGACTTGTTTTTAAAGATATTATATATAGCTGAGATTCAAACAGAGAAAAAAGAATTTCCAAAATACATATCAGTATATCTGGCTTCTTATGACCCACCCCCTTCACACAGGTCATTTGATAAAGAGTGGCAAGTTGACACAATTCAGCCAGTCAGTCCTGAAAAAAAATTGATATTTGAAAGAACTGTAGCCAATTTAGGGGAGTCAAGTAAGATGAGACATGAAAACCTAGGAACTATAGAGAGAATATGTGCCCTGAGCAGCAGCAAAAAGTGGTCTGGTGACAGAGGAGAATGAAGCTGATGGAGAGGGAGAGAAACTGCACATGTATAAACTCTGTTACTGGTTTTTCTTCTTCATGAGGCTCAGCTGCTTTCTTGGGCTTTGTCCTTGGGTTCTAATATCTATGTGTTCACTATTTAACATGTCTGAAATTGAAATCTGTGTCATAAGTAATGGTGTCTGATATTAGCTGTTGACAAGTGGCAGTAGGAATGTAATTCTCATTGCCTGTGCTTGCGTGTACTTAGTCACACCTATTTATATGGTTGTCATGACAATTGAGTTACAGCATTTTCATTATGACACATGAGTGAGATGCCATTTAAAAAGATATACATGATTATTCATGAAACAACATTTTATTATGAAAAGAAATAGGCATGGAACCAGAGTAGTGAGGCACAAATATGATATATTGAAGTAAATATTTTTTTCGCTGGGGTAATAATGAATGCGATTGCATATTTTCCTACAAAATATTATCACACACCAAGCAACATGACAAAGGCCAGAAGATATTCCTAAATACCTTGGAAAATTCTTATTATATTCAAAGGAAGAGGGTCTGTTTTGACATATTCATGCATCTCACAGAACTATCTTTAAAGTCTCATACATAAGTTTTCCAGAACTTTCACATTGAGTTTGAACAGAATCTTCTTAACTTATAGTGAAGGTAATTTAATTAAAGAAAAGTGATAGCATTAGTTTAGTCATCTAAGAAATGTTTATGAATACTCACTATTTAATATGCCAAACATGTAGCATTAATGCTAAATATACTTAAGAGATCATTATGGATTATTACAAAAAAAAAAAAAAAAAAAAAAGAAAGAAAGAAAGGAAAAAAAGCACATTACTGTGAGGCTCTGCTTAATAATTTCCAAAAATAAATTGCCACCATATTTAATTTTAAGCCACAGAATAAAATTGTACACCCAAGATGTTATTGTGAAAAGACCAAAAAGCAAAAGAGTAGATAGATGATGGCTATACTGATGTCGTACTTATTAAATGTCTTCTACCATAAAAGTCCAGAAACTCTCCCTAACCACTGGGTATGTTAGATCTTCATACACATTTCCTAGAGTCCTCTTCCAGTAAAATCACAGAGGAAATGCTCAATTCTTCCAGCAACAAGTTGCGACATGTGAGAATCATGGTCTATACGTTCATCACCTCACATAGTTATTTTTTTGTATGTGTAGTGAGAACACTTAAGATCTACTCTCTTAGCAAATTCTAATTGTGCATGACAGTTATTATCAACTGCAATCACCATGCTGTACATTAGATCTCCAGAACTTATTAATCTTATAACTGAAATTATTAGTTCTACATAGTTCTCAGTTAATTCAATCAATATCTAATCAATTCTTTAGCCTTTAGAATGTGTCCATTTTCTAAAATATCTTGTTGATTGTTTTCCAAAAAGTCATCAATGAATTATATGTCAACAAATCCAATGATCTTAGGTCTCACTTTCTTATATCCCAACACCATTTGACACATTTTACCTTCCTTTCTCCTTTGAAATCTTTTCCACCTTCAGTGTCTAGGATTACATATTCATGCTCTCCTTTTACATATCTGGTTAATATTTTTATGATTACTTTTCCTCTTTTCTACCATTAGTTAAAGACATTAGCTGTTATTCTGACCTCATTTTTTTTATCCCATGTTTAAAATTTCTTTCTCTACTGTTGACTAGAAAGTCTTAGTATTGTGGTTTCTATGTTTTTAGCTCAAACATTTTTATCTTTATATAGTGACCTATTCCTGATATTCTAACTATACATTTTCAAATACCTTCTGGGCATTTATTTTTGATTATTCAATACTGCGTCAAACATAGTATGTCTAAAAGTAAACTCAATTTTTTTCTTAGACCATTTTTTTCATTTTTTTCTTTTTCTATCTATAGAAACACTACCACTCAGCTATTACCATCTACAAGGTACATCATAATCCATTTTTACTCACCTCCCCAGCCTCAGTAACGATATTTCATGGAGATATCACTTAATTTTATGAACTTTTCACTAAAATTCTCACGATTCTGCAATAACATCCCTAAAATATCAGTCAATGATCCACCAGTATTTTCAACTGTGCTGGATCTTGTTTATTGGACATTGAAATTCGATGTACTTCTCTAAAGACTCTATGCTATTCATGGTTTTTCCTTTCACATTTCAAATTTTTATTAATCTCGTACCTCTTAATAATTCTTAAAAGACACTATTGAGACATAACTTTTTAGGAAGACTCCGACTCCCTTCACCTCATGATTCCAAATGTCTTCTCTGTGAATGTGTAGTTCCATGAAAATATGTCTGTTTAAATATTAATCACTCTGTGTTAAAAATGTACTGCTTGCTTGTCTCTCTCTTCTACACTGGGTAATATTCTGTTGAAGTTTAAAACGTGTCTTACTTATTATAAATTATCTGTGCATAGTATTAGGATATCTGTAAGTTCCATTCATTTACTGAGAGCTACAGTGTATAAGGCACAATTTTTTTCTAGTTGCGCGAGACAAAAATAAATAATATATATTAAATAAGTACATTATATTATATTAGAAGGTATAGTGTTATGAAATAAAAAAAAAAACAGAGTAAGTTCAGAGTAATGGGAGTGTGGATATTTTAAATAGGGTGTAGGTAAGGGCTGGTCAATGACAATTTGAACAAGGACATTATGGAGCTGAGAGAGGTAGTCACATGCTCATGGAAGAGCATTCTAAACCAAGGAAACAAAGTGCAAAGACCATAAGTATTGAACATGCCTATGATATTTGAACAACAAAGAGGCTAATGTAGCAAAGCAGAGGTGTGAGAAGAGTGAAAAGAAAGAAGATTGACTTGTAGCTCAGGGTCATATGTTAATTTGTGCAGGACTTTGTAAGAACTTTGGCTTTACACTGGGTGAACTGAGGACCAGCAAAGGATTTTTAGAAGGAAAGTAATAAAGTCTACATTTTTAAGGCACTCCCACAGTATTCATTATCCATGTTGAAAAAAAGAAAAAGAAAAGAAAAGATTGTAAAAATGACAAGTGTGTTAGCAAAGAGATGAATTAAGAATCTATTGCTCTAATCCACATGAGAGCTGATGGCAGCTAAACCAGGATACTGGTGGTAAGGGTGGAGGGTGAGGGAGTGCTCTGATTATGAATATATGTTGTATATAATGTCAGGTGAACATTGGAATTTGATAGAAAGAAAAAGGGATGGCTTCAATATTTTTCACCTGAGCATTTAAAAAGATGGGGATGTCATCATCTTAGATGGAAAAGGTTGTGGTTGGAACATGTTTGGGGAGAAGGAGACCAGTAGTTCATTTTGTACCATTTGAGTTTGAAATTCTATTATTGATTCAAGCAGAAATGTCAAAAAGTAAGTTGTCTATAACTAAAAGACTATGTTTAGTAGAGGATTTGAGGCTGAATTTATAATGATGGGAGTCCCTAGTGTGCAGATGGTACTTGAAGTCCAGAAACTGGATAATATCATGAAGAAACAAACACAAAGTGAAGAAGTCCACAGCCCAGGTTTTGGGCCCTCCAAACTAGAGAGAAGGAACAAGCAAAGGGTAAAAAGAAAGGGAGCTCAGACCATACTTCTTGCAAACCAAGTGGAAACAATGCACCAAGTACATATTCTTTAAAATGAAATGACATTTTGTCATTCTCCGAAATCACTCCATAGTTGCTATATTTACTACGTCTGCATACAAGATGTTATAAAGCTAACTTTTTCTGTAATTCAATTTAGTACATTGTTCATTTGTTATGTTTTGTGGGAAAAGTCTAAGTTTGCCTTACATCCACTGAGATTCCATTATGAATATTTTATTTATTTATTTTTAAATAATTAAACTTTAGAAGTAGAAGTGGATACTGAAACAAAATTATTCTCTGGATTATTTCTATGAATATATTGACTTATTTTTGAAAAAAATAAAATTTTCTTTAATGCACACATAGAACTAAATCAAGACAGCACTTGAAAGTGTGATAAACTTGATACTGTAGCGTCATAGATAGAACAATAAGATCAATACTAAACATAGGGTAGACTCTGAATCCTACAAATATTGACTTTAAATATGTAGACCATATCACATCATAAGTTTGTCTCCCTTTCTAAAATCAGAAAACAGTTATTAATGGATTGTAGAAAATAATTTTAAATGCAATAAGAAACTACTGTAAGTCCTGAACTATAATGCATTCATATTTTAAAAAGCAGATTTTAGAATTTTTTGACATACATTTGTTTTTTTACTAAGCTAAAATAAAAAGTGTTTTACTGACTAATTCTATAGAGTTCTTTTTTAAGAAAATGCAAAATTAGGGCATTGTGGAAAAAAAAAACAGTAAGTTTATCCTTTGTATATTGGAAATTCTCCATTTAGTAAAGTAAGAAGTAACAGGTCTATCAACTACATTGATGGTAAGTTCAGATAGGGAATTGAAATACTTTATTATAATTAAATATAAACTAGCTCTGAGGAGACGAAGTTTAAGTTGCTAAAAAGGGGTTTTACTGACTGATTCTACAGAGTTCTTTTTAAAGAAAATGCAAAGTTAGGGCATTGTAGGGGAAAAAAAAATCCCAGTAAGTTTATCCTTTGTATATTAGAAACTCTCCACTTAGTAAAATAAGAAGTAACAGATCTATTAACTGCATTGATGGTAAGTTCAGATAGAGAATTGAGATGGTTTATTATAATTAGATATAAACTGGCTCTGAGGAGGTGAAGTTTAAGTTGTTATTAACTTGAAATTCCCCCAAGGCATGATAATTCAGTTAGATTTATAAAAGAGCACTAGAACACTCTGCAATTTGTCTCATTTGCAGCACACTAATAAGGCTGACAGTGGCATCCTTATGAATAAATGGACAATTTATGAAATCAAAATGACATCTATTCTATATGACTTGTGTTCTTTCTTAAACCAATATATTCTCCTCTGATTTTCAAAGTAGTTAAACTATTAAGGAGAATTTTAAAAAGTAAAATATGCCTTTTATTAGTTGGAATTCAAAACTGAATAAGAAGATACCTTCAAATAAATGGTGTTAAGATTAAGCGTAGCTGGAAGAGAGTGATATAAGTTAATATACTAAAAGGAAATATTAAAACGAGAGCCAAATATGATGCCACCATTATCCTTCAAAAGCCAACTTACTTGAGACTTATATAATAAGATATTCTGATGTTTTATAACATTTAAAATAGAAATGGGTTCTAAGACCTACAGTATAAAAGATCTGTACATCAAATGGCAATTAGCCATAAACGATGAAAGTTGAAGAATAATCCATTTTACTTCCAAGGAAAAACTGGGTCAGATTAAATTGAAGGCTATTTCATCTGAGAGCTTACTGAGAATAGTTTGGCTTCTCAAGAAAAAAGTTTAGTACTATTGTGACATGGAAATCCATCACTTAAAATGCTTCCTAATTAGTATCCTAACATACTAGACTAGGATAAAGTATGTCCTATGATCTGAATACTTGTATCTCAGTCTAAGTGTCTTTACTATTTCATAACTGTTCCAACGTAATGACCTATAGCTCAGGAAATATCCTCTTCTGATTTGGATAAAAACTTTACTTGGTCTTTCTTATGTATCTACAGCTCGTGGCTAAATTAGACCAAACACCTGATTTTGCATGTACCAGAAGAGATTGATGTTTTTTTTTACATATTTTTAACTGTGAAAAAGAATGACATTTCATGACACATTAAATTTTTATAAAATTCAAATTTTATCATCCATAAAGAAAGTTTAATTGAAACACAGCTTTGCTCATTCGTTTATGTATCACCTGCAACTGCTTTCACACAATGGCTGAGGTAGTCAGGCCAGAGATCATATGTTCCACAAAGGCTACATTATTTCCTACATATCCCTCACAAAAAAAAGGTTGATGACTCCTGCTCCAAGGAATGGAGAAATTATTTTAATGTCTATTCTATTTCAAATTTGATGGTTATTATTTGACATTGGTTAGAAAATCAAAATGGTGATAAAACCAGTGATTGATAAAAACTGTTCTTGATAGATGGTGGTTTGGCCCTGGAGCCATGCCTAAACTCTAGCTACGAAGAGGAAAACCAAAACCAAACCAAAACAAAAGCATAGACCTTTAATTACATACTATTTAAAATAATAATGGCTGGCACTTGAACCTTAAACTAGATTATTTTAAACCCTTAAGCAGCACTAAATGTATCAAGTACATTTTAAGTACTTGATATCGGAGTATTTTAATTGCATTACCTAAGTTGGTTGTTCTAATAAAAAAAATATGTAGTTTCAAACTTTCAAAATAATTATATTTGAAAATATATTGTTTCTTTTAATGTAAACAATTAGTCTTTTGCATTTATTTAAATTTGTGTGCACTGTAAAGCAAATTTATCAAGACTAAAACTGTGTTCTCTCATCAATGTTAAACATATTTGTTAAGAAAAAATGCTTAATATTCAGCTGCTGTTATTTTATTTCTCTTTGAAACGGGAAAGGGTAGTCATTGGTCATTTCTATGAATGCAAATTGAAAAAGTCCCTTGGAAAATAATTGTGGCAAATTCTTAATAAGAGTAGTATAAACATACTTTGAAATATTTTAATAGTTTTAATACACTGATTAGAGAGATAAACGATCACAAATAATCAGATGAGTCTCTTAATAAAATAGAAAAGTTAAAAGGAAAGTACAAACTACTCCGAAATCATGAACAAAACAGAACTAATTAATAGTACAAATATGAGAAAACAGAGAAATTAAAAAATAAAGAAAACAGATTAACATTCTACTAAAAGAAATCCTGCTAGTCACATTTTCAAAATACGTATTTTGTGAATAGTCAAACAACACCAAGATGAAAGATAATAACAAGAAAGCATCAGCCGGAAGGGTTTTTATATTATTGTGTCAAGAATGATTATTAGTAGACAATTTACCAAAATCATTAAAAGCATGGCTTTGAAGCTAAATACTTTTTAAAAATAATATTCCTGATATTTACTAACTATGACACCTTGGGAAAGGTAGTTAATATCTTCATTCCTCAATTTGTGGATCTATAAAATGTAATACTAATGATTGGATAAGGAAGATGTGGGACATATGTACAATGGAATACTACTCAGCCATAAAAAGATGAAATATTGTCATTTGCAATAACATGGATGGATCTTGAGAGTATCATGCTAAGTGAAATAAGTCAGATGGAAAAGGACAGGAACCATATGATTTCATTCATATGTGGCACATAAAATAAAAATCACCAAACAAACTCAAATACAGATAATAAAATGGTGGTTACCAGAGGGGAAGAGGGATGGGATGAAGACAAAGAATGTAAAGGGAGTCAAATATATATTGATGGAAGGAGACTAGACCTTGGGTGGTGAGCACACAGTGGAGTATACAGATATTATATTACAAAGTTGTACGCCTGAAACTTAAATAATGTTATTAACCTACGTTACTCAATAAATTTAATTAAAATTAAAAAAATAATAATATATTTCTTAAACTTGTTGTAGGGGTTATGTAAGAAAAATATACTAATAAATGTTTGGTATATTGCTTCATACAGAATGTTTATTAAATGCTAGCTATTTTTATAGACCTTGGCAAAAAAAAAGGCTCTTACATTTAATTAACACTTCAGATTATCCAGTATTTTTAATGCTTTTTTTATGTATTCACTCTTTGTATACATAAGAGCCAGTTTAAGTAAACTATTCTAGGGATCTGAGAACTTAATCCAAATAAAAAATTTCTCATTGTATTTGACTTTAAACTATCATGAATTTTACATTACGATATGTTACGGTTAAGTAATATTATGCCACACCTCCCAAGCCACTCTATGATAATTAATTATATCTTTTAAATAGTTTACTAAATTACCTGACAGGCAGATATTCTACCAGAGATATTGATAATATGGTTTAAGACTATTATGATTAAATGGAATTTATTCTAAAATATTTATTGAGCTTATACTATGTGCTAGGCACTGTTATAGATATTGGGAAAATAATGATTAAAGGGGGTCAAATATGTGGTGACAGAAAGAAATCTAACAGTATAAACATATATATGCCTTACTGTTAAATTGTTCAGCTGAAACTTATTGGATTTCATTAACCAATGTCACCATAACAAAATTAATTAATTAATTAATGTAAAAAAAATGATGCAAGGCATTGTTCTCAAGTAATGTTTGTTTTTGTTCTTTATATATTCTTAGGGATTATTTTTGTCTAAAGTTGATATTGGGAATAAAGTTTGTCTTATTTATTTATTAAATATAATTATGATTGAGAAGTTAAATATTGTCAAGAGAGGCTTCATCTTTAACTTATAACAGTAAAGAAATTTCATAATTATTGACATTTCTTCAAGTCACTGCATGACAGGAAAGATATTTTAGAAGCATTCTTTAATGATGATAGCAAGCAGAAAAAATTAATAATCATAAAGAAAATAAAAAGTAGATCAATAATTTTTAAAAGACTATGAATAATAATGTTTATAATAGTGATACATTTTCCAGCTAACTGAGTTATAGGAGAAGCGTGTTTTTTTTTTTCAATACTGAATTTGAAAATATTTCTCGAACTTATTAATTCTGGTAATGAATAGGTAAATGAAAGTAATAACTTTATTTGAACATAAAATTAAACTGCTTATTTCTTTAATAATTTTAAATTTAACATGTGTGAAAAAATAAAGAATGAAATTTGACTAGCTCATTCCTATCACCAGCATTGCCAAATTATCAAGTGCAGGAAAACAAGAAAAACTGCTCTTAGAGTTTTCTGTGTAGATGTATTTAAATATTTTACTTTCTAGAGATCCAAATTATCATGTGATAAGTCAAAATTAGTGGAGAAAAGTTTCTTCACATTTCTAAAGATTTTGGAATCTAATTTTATTTAATTTTTTCTAGTGCCTGATAAGATTATAAGAAGCTAACAAAAGCTGTTTTCTTATATCTTGATAGTTTTGTTACCTCCTAATACTATTTCACCATATGATTTAGCTCAGTATATATAATGAAGACGGTGTTTACCATACTTATTTTTATAGTCATTATCCACCTACATTTTCACTTTATTACTACATTTTCACTTTATTATTTGTTCTAAAAAACTATTTGTGCCCTATGAAATTTAAGTTGATGCAGTCATTAAATATTTTATTTATTTTTCAGTTTAGTTTAAAATATATGCCCATATCTTAATTTAAACATAATTTAAACATAAGCTGAATCATTTGTTGTATGTGATTTTTATGGACATTTCAGATCTATACACATATCAAAGTGAGCTTGAACTTTCAAGGCAAAGTTTTGATGTTCCTTTTAAATAATTCCTTTTAAACATTTTGTTAGACCTTGAAATGATCAATAAGAAGAGAGATGGGGCATCTAGGTTGAGTTGTTTTGTTTTGTTTTGTTTTGACTATTTATAGAAACAAAATAAAAATGTGAAATGTAGAAGAGAAATATTACAATTGGTAAATAACATAAACATTTCTTACATTAAAGTGATAAGAATACCAAGAAGGAAATAGAAAAAGTGTTATGCTTAATTTAACTTTCCTGAACTGAAGCAGCATGTTTTCTGTTGGGATATTGTAAGAATTGTTTCAAATGAAGAAATTCACGTGTTCGAATGTTGGCACAACAGTGTCAGGATTAATATAGATAGCTGAAATTCATTTCCTCTCCAATTTCGCCAGTACACATATGGTCATGCTTTCCAGGTTTTCCATTTGATGGTCCATTCATTCAGTTACTTTTCCTACTTGTTATACTTGTCTATTTATTTAATGAACGTCTATAAGTTCTTGTTCAAGTGGAGATGTCTGTTTGAATGCATATTTTTAAGAGTATAGCAGACAAGAATAAGAAGAGTACAGGTAAGGCTGAAGCTCAAGTTCATATTTTCATATTAAGCTCATTAAACTTCAGATTAAACTAGACTAAATGAGTTATTTCCTCTCCTTCCAATTTGCACAGTCATCACTCTGCTGTCTCATAACTTTCCCTTTAAGCTCGACCTTGTGGTGGTTGTGGCATGAAATTTGAAAGGAAAAGAATATATTAGCAAAAGAATCAGATAAAAGAGATTTTCATATCCGAAAGCTCAGATTTGAAATTTTAGTATTGTAAAGTTATTAGATAAACTCATATCATTTTTAAGCACAGTTCTAAAGTACATTTCTTTTTTAAAAGCATTTGGTTTATAATACATTTTCAGAGATAATACTTGAAAGAGAATAAACGGGTACATATGAAATAAATGAATAAAGTTACAATGACCTATCATAACCCAAAAGGGAAAATTTTTTGCTGAATCTCCTCTGAATATTTTTCCCTATGCAAATAAATTTTATTTTAATGTATGAACATACTTCTAAGTCTTTTTATCTCTGCCTTCTCCACTTTCTCGCTTTCCCTTCTGTTACAAGCAAGAAAAGCAGCATTCAAAGTGACACCCATGGGCGCATTTCTGTCCTTCCAGAATGCCTGGTTTATTGAGTGGAACCTTCTCAGATAAGCCAATCAGGTACCCACGCAGGTTAATGCACAACACACAGAGAAGGGAAGTACAGAGACTTATTCGACATTGTGAAGGATGAAAGTCCTTATCTCCCAAGCCAGCTCTGTTTATTGGAAGCAGCAGATAGTTTTGTGTTGGTCCCAAGCCAGCAACTATGAAAGGCAGAAGGTCAGAATCTTTGGCCCTCAGCTTACCCGTCCATGATGCTCTCGGGTCAGTCTTGAGCATCATCTGCCTGAGGTGTTCAGCTTATATGGCCCTTACAAGGTGAGATCCTTATGATATTGGTCGCTGCAGTTAGGGGCTTATCGATGGCAGTCATGGCTGACTTTTCTGTGGTTTGGGGCATTTGAGTCACACTCTAAGAGCATTCTCATTATGTGCCAGCTGTCATGGCTCCCATGGAATCCATTTTTCAAAGTCCAAAACGTCCTCAATTTTTTCTGCTTTGTATGCTTGCCCAACCTAATCTCCTCTCCTTCCTACACCATTTGCTATATGGCATCACTAGGTGGTAAAAAATGACAAACTCAGAGAGAGAGGCAAAGTATAGGATCACTGTATAATTTATCATGAAAGCATGGTACTTCTGTGAATGCAAGAAGGTATGAAACAGACGATAGTTATAAATGTAACTGGGATAGAGAAGGAGCAGCTAGGGCATAGTGCCCTCACCCGGACAGCTTGGTGGGAAGAGGTAAACCAAGCTGAGAGAAGCGCTGAGCCAGAGAGGGAAGCTTCCCAGTCCCAAGGGAGCATGGGGGACATACAATAACAAATCCCAGTGAATACCAGGCTTTCCTATTATTAAAAAGTGTTTTGTGGCACTCTAGAGCTAGGAGTTTGGTGTAAAAACCTTGTAGGTCCCCTGAAGAAATTTACAAAGCATGTTGTTCAAAAAAGTACAGTGTTCTAACCAATCCAATGAGATACATTATAAAATGGTTATACATTAAAAAGATTACTATACTATATGTACTTCTCAGTAACTGTAGCCTCTTAAATACTTTACATATAGGTTATCAAAGAAAATTGATAGAATATATATATTTTTCAGATTAAATAGTACCAGAATTCTGTTCTAATTACCTTTTGTCAATTTTAAAATAAAAGTTTTATCACTAGCTTATTGACAAAAAAAGGATCCTCAATGTCAATCTGAATTATGCAACAACAAAAAATGAATCAATTATATTTTTTAAGAGCAGAACTATTGATTTCCAAAACAAAGCAAAACCATTTTAAGGAAAAATATAGCAATTTTTAAAATTTAGAGTAACAAAGAATTTTTCTAAATTTAAGTAATTTTTAAAATTTAAAATTTAAATGGAAAAGGAAGACAAATGGACTTTCTTCCAGCCTCAGGGAAGTCTAAGTATTTGACCTTGGGCCAAATCCCCCTTGAACCATTAATGTTCTAATTGTTAAGACTTTATCAACTCCTAGTTGATGTACCTGAGGAAGCACCTGTACTGACAGCTGAGATGGTTTTATACAGCAGTAACTGGGACCGATGGAATTCAGTTGAGCCAAAGAATGGCCCCTAATCACACATCCCTAAGAGGGTATAAAGGTAGATGGTAACACCAACATCCGAAGGTTCAGGCTAAGTACAAGTTCAAAGGATCTCTAGCCACGAAGGATTCTCTGAGCTGAGCTGGTCTGACAATTCTCAGCCTCGCTTCTTGTCATGCACATCCCGAGTGACAACTGACTGGCACATGGCTGTGTTGTTGTTCTTTACGATGTGATGTTTCCTGTCCTGTGTCCATCTTAAAGGTAGGTGAACTTTTTTCTTTCATGTAAATATTAC
Source organism: Pteropus medius (assembly GCF_902729225.1). Classification (NCBI taxonomy): domain Eukaryota; kingdom Metazoa; phylum Chordata; class Mammalia; order Chiroptera; family Pteropodidae; genus Pteropus; species Pteropus medius. Next base: position 5,816,361 of record NW_024349800.1, on the reverse strand, counting down.
CACTAGGAAGTAGAAGTACCAGAACTATCCTGGTCTGAGAAGTCCTCTCTAGTCAGTACCTGCTTTTACCTAAAGGTAAATACTGCCTCCATTCTATGAAATTCGATTTGTCCGATTTTGTTTATTATGTAAGTGGATTTTAAGTAGGTACACTCTGGTTCATTTGGCTCAATATTATGTTTGTGAGATTCAGCCATGTTGTGGTAGGTAGGAGTATTTTGTAGACTTTTATTGTGTAGTATGCATTTTATGGTTACAAAGTGGGACTGTTTGTAACAGCCCCAAGTTACTTTTTCAATTGTTCTCAACTGTTACAAACTTAGGGCTGATACTGCTTTGAACTTTTCTCATCAATGTTTTTGTTGTTGTTATACATATACAGATTTATCTTTGATACACACTCAGGAATAAAAATGTTTCTTCATAAAGTCTGCAAATGTTTAGCTTTTAGTAGATACTACAAAGAATTTTTCCCTAGTAGAGCATTAATTTTCCAGCTACTTCACATCCTTGCCAACACTTTGCATTTTCTGTGTTTTTAAGTTTAGTGATTGTGGTAGGCATATGTTGTTATCTTATTGTACTTTTTATTTTCATAATCCTGATGAGTAATAATATATATATTATGAAACTTCCCCATTCTCATTAGCTTTTAAAATCTAAAGACATTACTATTTGAAAAAGGAAACCTCGATAGAAGTATAAATGAAATTACTAATTCTCTTCAGGGTTTTAGTGGGATTTTTTTCTATTCTGTTTAAAATCTTCTGCTAGTCCGAATCTTTAAAGGTTTTCACTATGTTATCCTTTAGAAACTATTAGTTAATATTAAGCTCTTTAATCCATCTGTTACTGATTTTCTTGGATATAAAAATTTGTTCTTCTTTTGCAGTGGTTTATGTGTTATTTTTGGTGCAATACTGTACTTCCTTAATTATCATTTTATAATAAGTCTTGATACGTGGTCTTGCAAATCCTAAAAATGTGTTTTTCCAGATTATCTTGGCTGTTTTTCCTCTTGCATTTAAAGCTACAAAAATAGAATTTGTCAATTACTTAACTTCTGTTGAGATTTTAACTGAGGTTGCATTAGATTCATACATTTTTTGTTACCATAACAAAAGGGGTCCATCTGCCTGTGTGCGTCCCAGTCAAAGAAAAGATATGTACAGATTTTGAAGCAAAGAAAGTAAGCATTTATTTCAGGGAGTTGCAAGTCCCAAAGACACAGGTGAGCCAATGCTTCCAACAATCTGCACCCACTACCGCCCAGGGGTTTCTGGAGTACAGATTATATAGGGAAAAATCAGTCGCACGGAAACTAAGGAAGTGGGGGGTCGTAGGTGCTACTAATTGGTGGATTGGACCAGGCTGGTGTAATTGATCTTTGTGATTGGTTCTGGCATCAGCTAAGGTGCCATCCCATCTGGTCCCATGGCCTGTGGGGTTGTTTTGCCTCGATGGGCCTGAGGCTGAAACACATCTAAGGCCAAGATGCTATCCTTAGTGTAATCGAAACTTATTATCCTCATGATTATAGAAGATCCATAAATCTTCTGTCCTAAGGCTTAATGATTAAAGGAGCAGGCAGAGAAAGGTAAAGGGAAGGTGGGTAGAAAAAGCAAGCGAGTCACAATGCCATTATCAGGGCAAGACCAGGCTTGACTCGGGGAAAAAACTCCGTTAAAGAAATGAAACAGAGTTTGCGTGTGGTTGCAGTGTGGTTACATTTTCACGTCTTTAATTTCTCTCCGTAACATGTGATAATTTTTTTCAGTCTTTCGTCTCTTGTTAGATTTAGTCTGAGTATTATCGCTCTTCTCCAGGGCTTTCTCACTGTTAGTTAGTGTCTTTTGTGGGGAGCGTTGTTTTGTTTTTGCTTTACAGATGCTTAAATACTTATCTGTGGTAGTGACAAAAAATTACTTCCTTCACAAATACATTGAGATTACTCAAAGTTTCTGAGATAACATGGTGAAAAATCATCCACGAAATCTTTTTTTTTCCAGTATGACATCAGGTTATCACATTTCCTTCATTATCATTATTCTTTTACATTTGTTCTTTACTTTTTTGTAGTATGCACTGAACAAAGGCTTCTGACTTATGATCTTTGTGAATTGGATAAAATTAAATAATTGTCTTGATGAACCCCAAATGAATATGGATAGTCTCCTGATTTTTTGCTTTGTTATTAATCAAATTTATATATTACTGATATATAATATTCAGTTTTGCTTTGTTGCTGGTATAGCAAGTAATTAAATAATGATGTATGTACAGATTAAACTATGGTCAATTTTCCATAACTAAGTTTTGTTACAATTTTGATCCGATTACATTAAAACCAACAATCCTATATGCCACAATTTATCTTGTTTTACTAAGTGTCTCAAGCAAAATCAGGCAATCAGAAGGTTTTGAATTAAGTGATAAAAATGTAGGCGTAGGTTTTTGCTCTAAAGATATGATCCAATAGCCATAATTTCTCCTGAGTAGTTAATTTATTAGAACGTCCTTGCCTCTCTTTTAGTAGCTTGAAGTATGGTTCATTGTTCAATGTTTTGTGTCAGAGTGAGAGATTTCCCTTCTACCAGGCTCCCTCCACAGACTAAGCTAATTAAATACAAAGCAAAAGAGATTTCCACCCTAATAAATCTGCCTGTGGGTTAAGACACTATGTCACTTTGGTAGTTCTTTCAATAAAGCCAGAAGGGATTAAACCTGGAGCTTTTTTTTAATCATTGCCAATGACATTAGTAATAGTCTCCCGAATCCTACCCTATCACAATGAATGCTTTGACAGGAAATTTCCCCCATTCTGCTCTCAGCAATTTAATTGAGATGGTCAGCACTTAGGACAACTGACAGATTCTATTATAAAAATTCATACCCATTTTTCTTAGTAGCAGAAATAAAAGAAACTGATTTCTATCTCTATAAATCCTAATTGATCAAACATAGCTATACTTTCAACATAAAACAGCTTCCTGTTTTAAGGCTTCCGATTTTGACAGTAGCTATAAAGCTTTGTGACTGCTAAAATGGATGTTTATTTTAAATGTCCTGCTTTCTTTGAACATGTCCCTTTGTAAATAAAATGAGTGAAGATCTATGTGGTATTATATTTAATTTCTCAACTATAACAGATCACATAAGATTGATTTGAATTTACTTTTTATCAAATTGGATTATTTTTAAAGTTCATTTTCTTTTTTGCATATTTGACAATCGCCAGCTATTTTTTTAATGCTGTTACTTTCAGAGAGCATAGCTATAACTTATTCAGTACACAGGTCCAGGCCTAGGAAGGCCCTCTCCTTAACCTGATAATAACACTGTGTCTTAGAAGCTTCTTTCCACTAAGTTAGAAAGCTGAACCATGTCAATGAGTTGATGACTTCATTATCAATATCTAATTTACCACTGGAGAAGTTTAATCTGATAATTCCCACAGTCTACATTGTACATTCCCTCTTTGACAGACCAAGACATTCCTCCAGAGTGTCCATGGTGACTTCTTTATCTTTCTCTTCTGGTTCTCCTTGATAATGTTATTGAGATGATGTAACACATTAACTATTTTTTAAACATTTTATTTTTTTTTTAACATTTATTTTCCTCCTCCCCTCTCCTCTCTGGTAACCACTCGTCCATTGTCCATGTCTATGAGTCTCTGTCTTCTTCATTTGTTGCTTTTAGGTTTATATCCCACATATAAGAGAAAAATGTGATTTTCAACACTTTCTGTCTGGCTTATTTCACTTAGTATGATTATTTCAAGGTCCATCTATGTTGTCGCAAATGGCAGTATTTCATCTCTTCTTATGGCTGAGTAATATTCCATTATATATATGTACCACAGCTTCCTTAACCAAGCATCTATTGTAGGACGCTTCGGTTGCTTCCATGTCCTGGCCACTGTGAATAATGCTGCTATGAACATCAGTGTGCAAATATCTTTTTGGATAGGCGTTTTCAAGTCTTTGGGGTAAATACTCAGTAGAAGGATTACTGGATCATATGGTAAATCAATTCTTAGTATTTTGAGGAACCTCCATATCATCTTCCATAGTGGCTGTACCAATTCGCAGTCCCACCAGCAGTATATGAGGGTTCCTACTTCACATCCTCTCCAACATTTGTTATTACTTGTTCTGTTGATTATAGCCATTCTAACAGGTGTGAGATGGTATCTCATAGTGGTTTTGATTTGCATTTTCCTGGTAGCTAGCGATGTTGAGCATCTTTTCATATATTTGTTGGCCATTTGTATGATTTCTTTAGAGGAGTGTCTGTTCAGGTCCTTTGCCCATTTTTTGATTGGATCATTTGGGGTTTTTTTGTTATTGAGTCGTATGAGTTCTTTGTATATTTTGGATATTAGGCCCTTATCAGAGGTTGCTTGCAAATATATTTTCCCATTTGAATGATTGTGTCTTTACCTTGTTGACTATTTCTTTTGCTGAGCAGAAACTTTTTATTTTGATATAGTGTCATTCATTTTTGCTTTTAGTTCCCTTGCCTTTGAGGTCAAATACATAAAATCTTCTTTAAGTCCAAGGTTCTTGAGTTTCGTTCTTATTTTTTCTTCTATGCATTTTATTGTTTCAAATTTTATATTTAGGTCCTTAATCCATTTTGAGTTAACTTTGGGGTGTGGCGATAAACAACAGTCTAGCTTCATTCTTTTGCAGGTGGTTTTCCAGTTTTCCCAGCACCATTTATTGAAGAGACTTTCCTTTCTCCACTGTATGTTTTTGGCTTTTTTGTCAAAAATTATTTGCCCACATAAATATGGAATTACTTCTGGACTCTTGATTCTGTTCCACTGGTCTGAGTGTCTGTTTTGCTGCCAATACCATGCCGTTTTGATTACTGTCACTTTGTAGTGTAATTTGAAGTTAGGCAGAGTTTTGCCTCCAGCCTCATTCTTTTTCCTCAGAGTGGCTTTGGCAATTCGGGGTCTTTTGTACTAATAGGCAATTCTGTCCCCTGAACCACCACTGGATTCTCATGGCTACTCCCTTTCTTCCCCCAATAAAGCATGGGTTCATATGGAAACACTAGTATTTGAATGAGTAGAAAAAATAACTATGTTGGCTCAGAATTGCCCCAATCAATGATTCAATTATAAGCAATAAGTGGTATTGTCTTCAGTTGCCCTAAAGTGATTTGAGTTATTGAAAGAAAAACTCTGTACTCATTGAACTTCTATGTATGGATCTAGGAACTAGGAGTATATCAGTGAAACAAAAATCTCTACCCTTAGGGAGCTTTCCTTCTAGTGATAGTCCCTTTTAAAAATGTCTCCTACCAATTCCCTATCCTGTTTCACTTCTTACATTGTTTCATAGAATCAAAGTTGTAATAATCATGTTCAAATGTAATTTTTTTTTTTAGAAGATGTGCATTGACATTCAATACCATTTTGGTCTAAACACATTGTTATAATCTACGAGGCAGCCACTAAATGGGTTAAGAGAGGAATTTTTCACTGGGAGGAGGGATGTTTTAGACAAAAAGCACTTTAAGAAGGTGTCTGGCAGCTAATAAATAGCACAAATCCTGGGAAGCTGCAGCAGGAAAAATGCATAAATGGGAATAGAGATGTTTCTGAAGATATTCTTGGCATATTTTATATTTTTCATGCCCTTAGCAAATAATCACTAGAATTCACTTGACTCAAAAACTTCAAATGTTCAAAAGAGCTCTTGTGATAAAGATCATTAATTCTGTATTTTACTAGAAGTTCATCTTCACCTGTTATGTTTCTCATTAATTTCAAAGATGCTAGAAGGAGTGGCAGACATAGAGTTGCTAAAAAATGTACTAATCATGTAGCCCAGCATGATTGAATTTATTAGGTTAGGTGTGATCAACATGTATGATTATTTAAATGGTGGCTCACCAAGCAGGCGGGAGGCACATGTGGAATTGCTCAAGGATGTTCTCAGGAGGCATAGATAAAACTAGAGGGAAATTAAGCAGAGCAAAATATGCTTGTTATCATTATAATTCCCAGTAGCAAGGTCTTTTAGGATGTGATAAAATCTTCTAAGTTTTCATTTGAGTTATGTAAAACTAGACTAGACAATGCACTAGAGAATTTACTCAAATATAAAAGTGCTCCCAGACAGGAAGATAGGGGAGATGACCAAACAGTCCTTTTCCATCTCTAATTGCTAGGAGTCCAGGAAACCTATGATGGATTTAAACACATAGCAGTTGCCCTTATAATTTTCTAGGATGAAAGCATGTTATTCATCTTTATACCAGAACAGTCATTAAAGAAAGCAGGTCTGTGTCAGTGGTGAAAGACTAGATTTTTCAATAGATAATCTGAACAGGTTTTCTACAGTGAATTAGCTCTAATCAACTTGGCATGTAATAATCATGTGCTTTTCTGTGGAACCACAAAGGATTTTTTCAATCACTTATCATGCATATAACCTTGCTTTAACACCTTGAAATTGCTTTTATTTATTTGCCATGAAAAGTGCAAAAATTTGGGACCAAAAAAAGATCTCACAGATATATATTGATACACATGGTGGTTAACTTTAAAATATGTGAAATATTCCAAATATTCATCTGAAATTAATGCATTTTGCTTCTTTGAAGAGAGCTTAGTGTGAAACAGAATTTATTAAGAGTTAAGTGAGATGGATAATGAGTACTTAAGAGTGGATAGAGTTAGAGTGGTCATAAATTTAAAAAGAAAAAAACAATCGATTTCACCACCCAAGAGCATCAAGATCAAGAATAAGATTAGCTTCTATACCAGAAACTCTAGTTTAAAACCTTAAACATTTTTATACTCCGTTCAGGTCTGTTTCTTGAAATATTCTTCAATTTGTAATGTAAGGAAGCTCTGATCATGAGTAGGGTGTTTTAATCTCAAGATTTCTGTATAGACAAGGATCTCAAGAAGAAGGGACATTTTCTCTCTAGAAGAAGGATAGGGGAGAGAATATAAACATAGAAACTAAAGCAAAGTCCTTGGTGTGGAAAGTTGCCTTGAGTTTGGAAAAATACCAAATTAATGAACTTCTTTCCCACAGAAAGTTAGGTGAAGTTTTACATCCCAACTTGAAATGTTTTTAACTGGAAATGAGTAGAACAGCAATTTCATAGCTTTTTTGCTTTCTTTCCTATATATTTATTTTTTAGGGAAAATTACACATTTGTAGCAGGAGTTTTCTGCCTCCACACACTGACAATTCACAGTACTCTAAATGTTCAGTTTACCCCAAGAACAGATGAATGGATTGTTCTTTGTCTCTACTTCACAACAGAATTTATTTTGATTTTTTGCCTTGTCCTCTGGGCACTGTGGCAACATCTCCTTTCTAGTTAAAATAGCCAGATTTTGCAAATAAAAATATTAGTATGTTAATTTAAATTTGAATTTCAAATACAGTGGATATTTTAAGTCTTTGTATGTCCCATGCAATATTTGAGACATTTATATTATATGAAATGCAAATTTAACTGGGCATCCTATATTTTATCCAATAGCCCTATTTCTAGTACTTGCTCTTTCCAGGAGGTGTTAGAGAGGGGATTTTGGGCATGACTCCAGCAGGCTGCAAAGACACTAGCACATATGCCATGAAGTCCTCACCTGTGGAACTAATCATCTGTGAGCCCAGTTTTCAGGCACTAGAACTTGTAATAGGGCTTCACTGGTTCCATTCGGCTAGTCTCTTCTCAGCAGCACTTCTTCGTGGGCCTCAGAAACCTCTTACGTGGGCAAAGCTTCACTGGCTCTCTAGTTAAAATAAGCCCATCCTTTTCTCTCTGAACACACACGCATATCAGCCTTCATTGCTCTCACTAGTTACTTCAGATTTTTTGCTTATAATCTTCCTACTAAAATAAAATGGTATCTTTTTTTTTCCTCATAATCTTTTCAATCAGTAAGAATAATGATGATTATTATGTTTAGGGAAATGTCATTAACAGAATAACCAGTGACTCTTTTATTGAATTATTGAGGATCAAGGTGGAGGAAATGATCACATTTATCCTAAGGAAAGCAGCTGACTTTTATGTTCTCTAACACATTTTTCTCTTCAGTCCCTCTACCCTTTAACTCCTAAAGAAGCAAAAACAAAAGTATAGTTTCATATGAAGGCTGGTTCATTGTTTAAATGATGGACCATTGAAAAACTTTCTTTCCTCTTAGGTTACCTAAAAATTCAAATAAGGGCTCAGTAGATAAGTAAATATTATAGAAATGTAAAAAATAATGTTAGATTATAGTCAATTATTTATACATATTTTTTATTCATTTGTTTCATAGTCCACAATTAAGTATTGCATTTCTATGTTTAAGTAACAATTGCTAAAAAAAAAAAAAACCCACAATCTTCATTTTCCTGTATGAAAAAATAGAATACTACTGATCTGTCCTACTGTAAAATATCATCTTGAAAGACATGGCCATATATAATATGAATTTTTTTCAGTGGATAAATAGGTACATTTCACTAAAGTAGTTTATGTATTATTTTAGCTGGGGCAATGACTTGTCAAATATTGCATGTAGGTGTGTACCCTCATGTTCTATATCTTGGAATTATGAATGAGGGCGATTATTAATGCTCACTATCCAGGTCTCCTCTCTCCTATTTTAATACTTGTTAGTAGAAGTGGCACACATTTACATAATAAAAGAAAGCTTGGTTAGGAGGTAATTTTGAAGACTTTGGACCAAGGAAGATATATTTAATGTATATAAACCTGTATAAGATATATTCCTTAGGGATTGAATTCAGAATCGACTCTGAGATGTTGTATTGCCTATTCTAGTATTACTCTTTTGCATAAATTGCTTCAGTAACTTCCTATTTCCTTCCAGGAAAAAAAAAAAGAAAAAGGAAAGAAATTTAAAGTCTTTTCATGGCCTACTTACCTATCCAGGCTCATTCCATACCATCAGCTCTTAGCATCAATATTATTCAATTGTATGCAATTATTCAAAAGTGCCATTCTTTTTCTAAGCTTCTGGCTTTTATCTACATAATTCTCTTTCCTAAATCACTCATTTCTCCTCTCCTGTCCTTAAACTATCTTTTATCATTTGGCTTCTGTATCTACCTTCTGGGAAAACCTGAACAACTGAATTCCCCCACTCATCCTATAAACTCCCATGGCACCCTGTGATTTGTCCGTATACACATTTTGTCATATTTACTGCAATTCTGGCTTAATCTCCTCTATATTGTCAGAGACTATTCTTTTTTCTCTGTGTCAAACCAGTTCCTTTCTCAGTGAATGGTTGTTGGTTGTATAAATGATTCTGCCTTTAACTACCTTTGTGGCCTTGAGTGAGTGAGGCAATCTTTAAGCCGCAATCTTTAATCTTTTATCTGCAGATAAAAATGATGGGGCTAGATAATCACTGTGTTGTCTAACAGCTCTTAAATACCATAATTTTATGGCTAAATATCCACTATGAAAAACAAGGGTATTCAAATGTTGATTTCTGATAATTTTTAAATTCTAAAAGAACATAAATGAATATATTTATTAGGCAGAGTTTTAACCAGTATATATGGCAACTTTTTTTTGTCATTCCCAGTATTGCCTCGTCCTCAAATGGTTTTTGCTTGTAGGAAGATTCGCAGATATAGATTAAAAATAACTTTATTTTGGATAATAAAAATGCCTGAAAATTTGTAAGCATATAGATATTCCTGTGTATCATAATATTACAAGTCAAAAAAGTTGAAGAAACTTTAATGTCTTTATCTTTTTTTAGCACTGAATTTTTTTCCCTTTAATTGGCTTAATTTTGACATCTGAATAAGTGATAGTTACATCCCAATTTATCTTGAGCTGTCAGAAGGCTGATATAATGGCATAACAAATCATCAGTGTAGTTGGAAAGAAACTGAACTTTCAAAAAGAGTTGAGCACTTACAGTAAAAAAAAAAAAACATTTTTAAAAGTAAAATACTAAAAATTAAAATGAAACATTTCAATACTGATGAAAAATGCCCTAATAAGTAGATATGTAATTATACTTAAATTTGTTAAGCATTTCAAGATAGTCTGAAAATTAAATTGTATTATTTTAGACTAATTCATTCTCTGGATAAAGTAGATGAGATAAGTTTGAGCTCATGTAGGACCTTATCGTTGTTTCCTGATGTAATTAATAAATCGAACAAAAAAATTTTACATCTAACCAAAATGAAAAGAACATAATTATGACATTAAATCTAAATGGTCCAAATACTCTAGATTGGATAAAAATGTTAGATCCTATAAGAAACTCATTTTAAATATAAAACACAAACCAATTAAAGATAAAAGGACAGAAAAATAACATGCTAATATTATTCAAAGAAAGCTAGAAAGGTTACATTATCAAAGTAGATTTCAGAGCAGATAATGTTAACAGGGATCAAGACAGTCACTTTACAGATAAGTTAGTCAAAAACACAACAAACTTGTGTTTCTATCCTCACCATAGTGCAAGTTTTTGATCCTTCAAATTCTTACCAATATTCGGAAACCAGTTTGGCAGTCTCTCAAAAATTAAGAGCACCTACCATGTAATCTAGCCATTGTGGATCCATCCTACGTATTTGTCCAAGTGAATTAAAAGCATTTGCCCATTTATAGACTTGTACTCCAATGAACATGATAATTTTTTTTTTTTTGTAATCACACTAACCTGGAAACAACTCAAATATCCATCAGCTGAAAAATGGGTAAATAATTGTAGGGTATCCATATAATAAAATACAACTCGAAACAAACAACAACAACAACAAAAGCTATTGATATAACCAACAAGAAAAATAAATCTCAAAGTAATTATACCAAGTAAAAGAAGCCAAACATATAAAAAGCACATACGATATTCTATTTATGTAAAACCCTAGAGAAGGCAAACTAATCTATAGTGACTAAGTTTGCCTAGGGGAGGGAAAAGTTGGGTAGGAGAGATTATAAAAGGAAAAAAAAAATACCTCCGGGGTGATTAATCACTATACTGCTTGTGGTGACAGTTTCATGGATGAAAACTCATCAATTATACATTTTATGTATGTATGCCATTCATTTCTTAATTGCTTTCAAAAAGACGTACTTAAAAAATTGTAGAACAAAAATTACCTCTTCTTACCCACAAATGCATTCAGTTCAGTAACTGAGCAAAATGCATGAGTAGAAAGCCAGACGGTTTGTAACAATTTTGCTTAGCAAAAAGCAAGTAACTTGATAAACACCAAGGGAGAATAAGAACTGAAGGGCATCATGGATAAGATCTTCATTTTACATATATCACATTGAGGACAAAATAGTTTATATCTTGACACATACTTTTCTTCTATGTTCCATTTATTGAGCTATTGTATTTGACAAGGCCACTTAGCAGTTAATGTCAGAGCAAAACCATGAAACTACATTTAAATATATTCAGTGTTTTCTTCCTATGCCAGTGCTCTGAGTCAGCCATATATACCTCTTATTGTGGAACTTTTAGAAATGTTGCAAAGTCCAGCTGGAAATTCTTATTTATTTTGTCTTATTTATTTATTTTGTCTTTTCCTTACTGACATTAACTGACATATAACCAAGGGAGTAGAATGGTGCTTTTGAAGGGCTGAGGAGTAGGAGCATTGGAGAGATAGTTATTAAAGGGCATCAAATTTCAGTTACAAGATGAAAACATTCTGGGGATCTAACATACAGAATGGTGACTATAGTTAATAATACTGTATTTTATACTTGAAATCTGCTAAGAGAGTAGACTTTCAGTGTCTTCACCACAAAAGTAACTAAATGAGGTGATGGATGTGTTAATCAACTTGAGTGTGGTAATTATTTCACAATGCGTGTGCATATTAAATTATCACTTCGTTCACGTTAATGACATTGAACAGCCTTAAAATATCACATTGAACAGCCTAAAGATATGCACTTTTCTATTTGTCAATTACACCTCAATAAAGCAGGAAAAATTGACTTAGATATTAGTAACACTAGGAAGACTTTTGTGACCTATCTTTCAGTCTGTGTAGCTGGCTTTTCCATGTCTAGTCATGAACATATCCATGAAATGGGTCCCTACTGGGTGATGGTGAAATTATACTAAATGCTTCCAGACTGAAAATAGTGTTGAGGGATGTTCTAAACATTCTTCATGACTCTAATTAAATAATCCAAGATAAATGTTTGACTAATCCAATCATAAATGTCAACAATGAAATAAATTGTTCAACCAGAACTTATTTCATTAATCAACCTAATCTTATCTCATTAAAATTACAATGGAGATAAAGTTTTATCTTACTAATCAGTTTTTGACATATAGCTTTATTAAAATTTAATGAAAATTATTGAGATTTAAAAATTTCTATTGGGGTGACATCAGTTAGTAAAATTGTATTGGTTTCAAGTGTACAATCCGATCATACATCATCTGTACATTGCATTGCGTGGTCACCACCCAAAGTCACATCTTTCTTTGTCACCACACCATATATTTGACCCCCTTTACCCTTATCTAGCTCTCCCCCTCCCTGCTTTCTCTCTGGTAACCACTAAACTGTCATCTGTGTCTGAGTTCTTGTCTTGTTCTTTTTTTTGCTTTCAGTTTTATATCCCACATATTAGTGAAATCATGTGGTTCTCAACTTTTTCTGACTTATTTCTATTAACAGGATTATCCATAGCCACTTTTTATAGGCAGAGTACTGTCTGAAAACATGGTGTATATATATATAGTGGAGAAACACTTCAGTGACTATTTCATTTTAAGAGCAGTAATAACATATTAACTTCAAGTCAACATATATCAGTCATGGGGTGTCAGAACCAAACCCTTTAATTATTTGTTGACCCTGTGTCCAGTTCAAATACCCACACTACAAGTTCACCTAATCTGATATTTAAATTTAAGATACCAGTTGAACCAGTAGACAAAGTCAACAGTTTTCAGCAAGATGATTCATATATTTTGGGAACCATGGCCTACTGGCCCAGAAGTTCTGCAAGTATGCCATCTACTCTGATGTTGAGCCCAGAGTCAATTCCCATCATCTTTGTGTATTAACCTGGATGTACAGTATCTTCAAGTAGATAGGCTCTTACATATGTTTCACATATCTTCTAGTTCCCTAAACTCTTTTCTCCATCAATTCAACCTCTTATAATGACTGTTTTTCAGAAGTCTTTCAAAATTGTTAGAGTTTTAATGGCAGAAGTTTATAATATTTACTGCAGTTAAAATTTTTCTCTAATACTTTTGAAAATGAAAATTGGTAAAAATTTTGATATTTAGTCATCTTGAAGGTTTGTATACAAGACTAATTGGAGAGTTTTAATGTTTTATATTTTAGGTAACTTTTTACTTTATATTATGTGTTTATATTATGAGAAAGCATTTGCTCATTTTTCTTCGGTGGTGAGGTACACACAGGAAAGAGACTTCTTTTTGTGATAGGAATTTTTTTTTCAGCTTTTTCATATTTTAAAATGTTTCGTTTATGGAAAAACACCAATGACAACATTTAAAAGAGAAAAGTAGTCACAGATCCTGTTCACGTTTTGATCAGTCTTATATCAGATTTATAACTACAGCATTTAACTATATCCTTATATTAGAAAATAGTTTTCCCTTTTGGACAATATATAAAGTTCTTTAAAAAAACACACACTTACACTAAATGCTCTATAGGCTTGTGGGACCTGGTGTAGTAAAGCTACATACACTGTGTTCATATGCCCCATGGTGTATTCCTGTGTATACACACACATACACAACTAATACACCCACAAACACAAATCAGTTATGTTGACTTGTTTCATCAGTGTGAAAGGGTACTGTAGATACAGTCAAAAGATGCTTCCAGAGTTTGGTTTGACCAAGCTATTTTGTTGCTTTTATTGTGTTAGCAATATTTCCATATATCTACTTCATAACATAAAAAGAATCAGTTTGGATTATTTTGTCTTTTTATTTCCCTCTTCTCCTTCATATGATTCTACTGGGCTTTTTTAAACTAGTTTTATTCCTTTAAAGATATTCTCCTTTTGTAGTGATTTATTTAGTAGTCTCATAAAATAAACTGCAAAGTAGAGTGATGTTTGTATATCAATTTATAAGAAACAGTTTATATAAATTGCTGCACATCATAGAGATATAATTTGATAGCAAATCAATATGTGCCAACTATCAAAATACATCAATTTAATTTAGATGAAAAAAATCAAAAGCATAACATAGAGAAACTTATTTTTTCAATAGAAAGCCACCTGTCCTTGCTAGAAATAATCACAGAGAATTTCATAGTTAGAGAACATAAAAAGCTCTATCCTTGAATAGTTATGAAACAATTTGAATTTTGATTGTTCATACAGTGTGGTGAGACTGATTAAAAGTGAGGAGGTAGAAACATATGGCAGTAAGTAAGGAAAGATGAGGCTCTATAAAGCACTAAAAAATCAATCTTGTTACAATCTGGAAACCAATGAGACTGACAGGTTGGGTCACAATGTGATTTTTTTCATGTATTAGAACATTAATATAATATGTTGAACAACTTGATGTGTTTTTTTCCTACCCCACTCCCAAGACTCAGAGCAAATTTATAATTCTGTATTTCAAAAAAAAAGTCTTTGGACTTAATTATCATTATTGCGAAGAACTCCCTCTAGTATTCTGACATGATAGAGAACAATAATGTAAGTTGGTTAAAAGAAAACACTTATTTTGATGCCATAAAAATCTTTATCAACTTTTATAGATATGATAGAAGACATTAAAGAAACACTTAATTGTCAATATAAATGGTTTACTTATATGACTAGTACACATAAGACTAATTCTGAAATCATTGTTACCATGGGAAAAATAACATTTTTATACTCAATAGATAGGCTAGTTTTGGTTTATTTGAATGAGCTTTCATTCTACCAATCAATGGAAAGGAGCTAATATCTGCATATTACATTTTTGGATAGGGTTAGGCATTTTCAATGGATATTAATAACTGGACCTGTGATAACTCTATACAATAGGTTTTTAATTGATCAAATATAGAATTTCTCACTTCTGTAGTGTAATCATTTGTCTTTAGTAATGTCTGATTATTGGAATGTAAACTTAATTTAGGATGCAAAATCTGTTTGTAATATTCACACTGATATCTCCTAGCACAATATAGAGTCCTAATAAATGTCCTCTTTGTTCCTTTAATGTCCTCATGTTCCTTTTTCAGCAAAAACATGTACATATACTAAAAAAATCAATTTAATCACAAATTTTATATTTTTAAAAAGAACTATGTTTTGGACCTCTTAGATCTTTAGTTTTTCCTCTGAGCTATCTATTTTGGGTAGATTGTACCCAGTTGAACACTTTAATTTTCAGGATATGAGTTTAAAAATAGTTTTTAATGCAAAGAATAAATGATAAGTAATATATTGATGATACTATTAATACTTGAAAATAAAATACTAAATTTGAAATAATTTATAAAAATAGATAAATATGCTTTAGATAGCTTCCTCCATTCTGAAATGGACCCTGTGTTTCCTTTAGCTCCGTGCTGTGCCTCACACAGGTGGAAGTCCCCAACAGGTAGAAGCATGTGCCTGTGTTATTGTTAAGGACCAAGATGATCTCAAAGTTGTCTTACTCAGGCCTAGTCTGCTCTTGGGTAAAATGAAAGTTCCTACTTTTTTGAGGATAAAACCTAGTGGCCAGGTAAAGCTTGCTTTTTAAGATGAGTAACAATAACAACAACAAAAAAACAACAAAAAAAGCACACACAGAAAAATTTAGGTTACTAGAAACATTGGATTTTGAGAAATATTTTTGATAGACAATTATCCAAAAAGAAAATAGAATTTTTAATTAAAATTCTCAAAGTATTATAAAATTTGTCAAGGAGAATTAATACATTCTTGTTTTTTCTCACTCATATTAGCTTAGGTAGCTGTTAAGAGCTGAATTGTGTCCCCCGCCTCGCCCCGAAAAGAAAACATGTTGAAGCCTTAGCCCCCAGTATTTGAGAATGTGACCTTCTTTGGAAATAGTGTTACAAAGGTGATCGAGTTAAAGCGAGGTCATTAGCATGTGCTCTATTCCGATATGACTGGCATCCAAAAGGGGAAATTTGGATGGAAAGACAGACATGCTCAGTGGAAGGATTATGTGAAGATGCATACGGAGAAGATGGACACCTGAATGATTTGATACATTTACGAACCAGTAGATGCCAACGATTGCCATTAAACACTAGAAGAGCTAAGGAATGATTCTCCCCTGGAGCTAACAGAGAGAGCAAGGTCCTACCAATACCTTGGTTTCAGACTTCTGGCCACTAGAACTGTAGAATGATACATTTATGTTGTTTGACGTGACCCATATTTTGGTACTCTGTATGGCAGCCCTAGAAAACAGCATTATAGCAGATATACGGCATTTCTCATTAAATTTTTAAAACTTTTACAAAATATAATGAATTATAAAATATCTGCATATAACAGATTGACTTGAAAAAAATTCAATGCTAACTGCCAGTTGCTATCATAACAAGATAACCTTTGAAATGTTGGAAGTTAATTAAAATATGGGATTCGCTAAAATAACATACACTGATTTTGAAATATTTATCACTTAATAAAATTGGAACTTGACTGATCATGTTTTAAAATATAAATATATGATTCAAGTTCAGATTCAGTTAGTTTGGCTTATCTACATTTTAATACATGGAAACTTCATAAATGATAGCACAAGAAAACTCAAAGATATGTGCACACGGTCCTATGAATCATAGATAATGTTACCTATGTATAAAAAAGTTTTGAGCATTAGTGTGTATCTTTGATGAAAATGTGCAATTTGAAAATCTGGTGACGAACATCCAAGGAAGATTCCCACATGCTATATTTTCCTAACTCAGTGTAAGACTGAAATTTTCCTTTTCTTTGGTGCCATCCCATTCCCCATAATGTCTGACCAGTGACAGTGTGGAGTGAATACTCTCCTCACTGGTCTTTGAATACATAATATCAAATTCTGTTCGGCAGTTAATATATTAATTTTTTTATATTACAACATGAGAAAACTATTAAAAATAAAGTGACTAAAAGATGAAGATTTTTAAAAATCTGTATCTTTTCTTCCCATTAAAAACAAGCCAAAAAATTGAGTTGTAATTTTTAAAACTCACATGAGTAAAATATGGCATTAATTGGGGGTCTATGCTTCATTCCTGCCCTAGACAGAAATTCTACTGAATTCAGAATTGGTTATTTAATGATAGATATGAGAGCTACCATAAGATATTTGCTAAATAATATTTAAGTTACTCCAGGGGTAAAATTTCTGGAGAGAAAATGGGGAATATGTCTTCTCTTAATATGAACAGAAATATAGAATTACATTTTAACATTACATGTTGCAAAGTATATATACTTTTATTCACTTTTGAAAGTTGTGATATACTGTTAATCATATAATCAAAAAGCATGGTAACAGTGAAATATGTGCCTCTAAATTCAACCCAGTCATATGGAAACATTACTAATTTTTTTCAAAATGAAAGTCATATTCTTTCTATACTCTTTTCTGGTTACCATATCATAACCATAATAACAAAGCTTGATACTTCAGAAAACAATTTCAAATCCTTGATTAGTTAACTTGATGACCAGATATATATCCCTCAAGGCCAATGTGGTATTTAGCAGGTGACTGATGCTACAGATTACTTTTTTAAAATGCCTCTTTATTCTCTGGTATAACATCGTACTATAGGATTCAGAATTGAATTCTCCCTTAAGTATAGAGTGTGTACCATTCTTGTACTTCTAAGTGATTTTCTCCAAACTTTCTTCTCCAAGGTGTTTATACTATTAATCCAACATCTCTATGCATGTCAATCTTTCAACGGGGAATATATAAAGTAAAATTTAGAAAAACAAAATAAAGTCCTAGAATATAAATGTAGTGAAAGTTAAATTAGGGCAAGAGAACAGTACATGAAGCCTAACAAAAACAATAAAGCCCACAAAATGAAACATAAGCAATCAAAATTCCTCAATCATGAAATAGGAGAAAGACTTTTAAAGGAAAATTCATATAGAAATAGTTGTCATTGACAATCCAGAGGAACTTGATCATTCTTTGTTTAATTAAGTACACTGTTTTTCTAATAGATGATTGTATGGAAATAAATTTAAAATGTAGATGATACTTTTTTTTTTCTTAATACACATCAATTTCTAAACGATGCCACAGAAATACAATTGTTTTTTAGGTGTTATTAGCACTAATATTTACTAACCCCCCTGAACCAGACAACTTCCTTTCTACAAGTTTAGGACCTCAGTAAAATCAAACTTACACATAAAATACTATTCACCTACACATACCAAACTGTGAATAAACTACAGACCTAGTGGAACTATTCTACTTTTCCCCAAAAAATCAGCAAAGATTTTAGTCCTCTAAAGCTAATTGTTGCAAGCACATCCAGGAAAGAATGAAACCACCCAATTAAAGAATAGAAGGAGATAAACATTGAGATTTGCATTTCTAATATGCCTCAAAGCCAAAGCACTTAAGCTATTCTAGACCAAAGTGGTTGTAAAAACATGTAGGGAAGTATAAACAATGCATTCTGGATTAAGAAAGGAAATGTTTTATTGGCTAGCAATGGGAGAATAGAGAATATGTAGCGGCCTTGGCAGAATGGATTACCTGTCTTATATTTTTCTTGAAAAGCCACAGTCTGGGCAAATAAGTACTCAAGGCTCTTATTTATGAGTGTAGTGTCCCAACACAGTTCTGCAATCTGTGGTTGATTGATTAGACTGCTATTGCATGTTTTCCCCTAAGATTTCAAGACGCTTTACAGAGCATTTTAAACATGGAGAAGCGGATGCTATAAAATTGAAAGCAAGGAATTCATTTGAAAAATTGCAAAGAAAAATGAAGAGAGTAATGGAAACGTAAGGCAGAATAGAAAGAACAGGTGATGGAAAAGTCAAAACCCCCAAGTAATGATGACCAAAATTAATCATTCAAGGAGAATGTTTCAGTTTTTGAAAGAAAAATTGTTTTCTTTACCAAATGCAACCACTACCCTTGTAAAAATCTCTATCTCCCAGGGACACACACATTGCTGCTCCCCTCATGGCAAACATACTTCTTTGGTTCTACTCTCCCTCTAGTGACAGAGTTTTTAACTATGTGCTATACCTCAATATGTCAGTGTGGCTAAGAAGTTTGTTCCAGATAATAGCATTATCATTGCACCTCATCTCTGCTCTCATTCATTTTAGCCAGATTTATTGAAAATCTAATTGTTAGTACATTGCTTTCTAAAATTGTCACTTTAGAATTAGAAAATATTTAATTGTTATTTGTTTTATATATCAATAAAGTAGTTTTTCACTCAGATTCTATTTAATTAATCTGGGAGTCAGGCAAAGAATAATTTTTTAAAGCTCCTCAAATAATTCTAATTGCCACCAAGGTGGAAAATTAATACAGTAGAGCTATTCAAAGCAGTGTCAAAATTTTGGTTAAGGCTCTGCAATTGCAAGGCTTATGGCCACTGACAAATTAAAATCATTTTGACCATAGACTTGTTATGTAAAATGAGAATCAAGATACTAAATTCTATCCCACCTGTTTGCTGTCAAAGTTAAAAAAAAAAAAATCAAATATAATCGGTATGTAAATTTTAAGGCATATGTTATCTACTACAAACTCTAGTTCTTCCGTGTATAGTAGAAGAGTATATTGGTGTCCAATAATTCTATGCTCAATATGAATGGTTTCAATAATCCCTTATTAAATTACATTATTTTCAATAGAAATTATATATTAATATGTAGAGATGAATTGGAATGCTATCATTTTACTAATGCTATTTAACTCATAAAAGGCAATTCGTTTGTGATTAAAAGCATTTTCAGTTAATGCAAATTGATGTTAAGGACTTAGAGTATGTGGTTTTCATTCCTATTCTAGATAGAACAATGATTCATAGATAAATGAGCTCTTCTGCTTCCTTGGGAGAATGTCTTATAAAGCGAACATTATTATGATGGCATGCTACAGTGATAAGATGTGCCCTTAAAGCAATAGACTGGACAGCATTAGGAAAATAAAGACAAGGTTATTTAATTGTGATATATGATATTTAACAATACTTTTCTAAAACTATAAACTTCTTGAAAGAAATGGTAATAAAAGGCAGTTCACAAGACCTTAAAATATAAAGAGATATAAAATTATGAACTAATTTAAGGATAGCTTTTTGAGTCACTCTGTCCTTGAATTTGCAATACAATTTAGGCATAAAAGAGCTTACTAATATATGTAAATTCAATTTAACAATACTTTTGTAATATAAAGTATATATATTCCTCTTCGATATGGCAAATAAGTCCAAAAGAGAAGCATATATAACGGTAATGTTAGCTAATGCTTTTAAAAATCTTACCATGTGACGCAGGTGTTTATGAATTTTAACTCATTTAATGCTCACAGTGACCCTGTGAGGTACGTATTAGTATTATCCCTACTATGAGATGAGGAAACAGTTACCGAAGATAACACAGCTAGTGAGAGCAGAACTGGGAGTGAACACAACCTGCCTCCAAACCTGGGTTCCTAATGTCAACACAAAGAAGATTTAAACCTTTGTAGATTTAAGAAAATAGATTTATCTGGGCCCATGCGAGGACAGTGCCTGAGAGCAGAGCTCCAAGAAGCCTTGAAACAGTGCTCCGATTTTAGGAAAGAAGAGAAAAATGCAGCTCTGCATCAGCAGTTTTAGTTACATACGTCCAAAGATGAACAGTTTTACATCAGTTGGAAAGAATATGCAGATAAGGTAGGGTCATCTTCATGCATCTGCAATTAGGAGTCAGGCAAAGGGGTCTGGAAGCAAGTATTTTATCAGGATGTAGAAAGAACTGGCCCTGCCTTCTATAATTTATCTTTTTTAATTGGAACTATTGGAAAGTATGTGTCTAGCCCCATGAAGGCCTTGGTTAGGAATTTACTGTGTTCCCTTGGTTACGGATCAAGTTGGAGCAGCTTAGATACTTTTTCCTTTCTCACTAAACCACTACATTAGCTTGCCTCTCAAATTCATAATTTGCATATTCCAAATACTTACTGTCATGCAAGGCTTTACATGGGTATTTATGAAGATTTGCTAAATTAAATTGTACAGAACTGAACTGAATGATACATTAAATGATGCAGCGTTATAAAAATTCAGTAGATCTGTATATTCGATCATTTCCTATCGTGTTAGGATTTAAAAAAAAAAAACTCTTAGAAATTCAGGGGTCACCTAGAATGTCTTCAACACTATTCCTTAGTCTCCCTCAATTTTCGTGGTAACCTCTTGCCTTAGAACTGTCTTACCTGATCTAATGAGATCACCACCCCACCTGTAGCATGCCCTATAGGTAAGAACTGCTGTTGCTAATAATCCTTAAACATTAGCTCCCATGTAAAAGCTTGTAATTTAGCGTGCGATAAACTGCATGCAAAATGTCAAACTTTAAAACTCCACACATTTTTGTGGCCTAAGTAAGACCGTATCATTTTGTCTCTAGGAAATTCATTAAACTTTGTTATCTTAACTAATCACTAATGTCATAAATGTTTTAAAATAGAACATAGTAGGAATAAGAAAATAACTGTCATCATCTCTTAAATATAAGAGCTGGCTTCGACATTACCTAGCCTAACCTTTGAGTTTTACTAATAAGAATCCTACAAACCAGCTGCATTACAAGACTTGTCTCAAAATTGGCAAATAAATCTTTCCAATCTCTTGCTCTTTCACTCAGGATACTACCTAATATGCAATATTGACCTGAAGCATTTAATTTTTTATAAGCTTTATACATGGTTTATGAGTCTTAAAGAAAAACAAAACATACTATTTTAATTAAAAAAATTATATATTAATAAAATTCAAAAATATCAAAGAGTGGAACTTTGAAAATATATAAGGGAATACAAATAGGTTTTATTTATCAATAATTATTTAGATATAAGGCATTCTTCTCATAGATAGGTCAAGTGTTCATTATTTGTATAATAGAATGAATGTAAGAAACCAAACATGATTTTAATTGCAAAACACTATAAATTCAGGAATAACAAGAAAAGGGCACTAGATAAGAAGCCAATGTGATAATTTGATATGCTAACTAATAATTTAGATATTGATTTTATTGATGGCACATTCAGAAGAAGCCATGTAACAACCAGATACATGAGAAATAGCTCTTAAATTATGTATAGGATATAGAAGTAAAGCTATCCAATTTGTTTTCATATATAAATATTCTAGAATACTAAGTTTATTTAATATCAAATATAGTAAATTCTTGAGCACAAAGTATTTGACTAATATAATTTAAAAATTTTTAAAAACATGTTTTATTGTGCTGAAAAAGCACTAAAACCTGCCTCCTTTTAAGTTTTATCTACAATCATAAAAGGCAGTTAGTGGAAACCATTCAGATTGATGAAGGGAAAAAAGGCTCTGTTGGAAAAAAAAATAGAAACTTCAAGCATATGCAGTTTTTCAAAATTATACAAACTTTGTTCAATGGAAAATATGTAGTATGAGGAACTTAAAAATGTTTGACTATCTTAATATTTTAGGAAAATAATGATAGTGTTCCTTTTAAGGTACAGTTGACATACAATGTTATATTAGTTTCAGGTGTACAACATGTATACATTTATATATCTTACGATATGATCACCATGATAAGCCTAGTCACAATCTGCAAATAAAGATCGTAACGATATATAGACTGCTATACATTATAGTTGTTTATCCTTTATTCCCTTTCACCTTTCTCAGCCACCCCCTACCTGCTCCCATTGGCAATTATCAGTTTGTTCTCTGTATCTATGAATGATTTTTTCATTTCTTTTTGTTTTCTTACATTCCGCATGTAAGTGAAATCATGTCATATTTGTCTTTCTCTGTCTGACTTATTTGACTTAGTGTAATATCCTCTAGGCCAATATCCATATTGTCCCAAATGGCAAGACTTCATTCTTTTTTATTGCTGAGTAATATTCCAATGTGGGCGTGTGTGTGTAACATCTTTATCCATTTTTCTATTGACGGATACCTAGGTTGCTTCCATATGTTGGCTGTTATATATAATACTGCAGTGAACATAGGGGTGCATATAACTTTTCAAATAAATATTTTCATTTTCTTCAGATAAATGCCCTGAAGTGGAAATGCTGGGTTGTATAGTAGTTCTATTTTTATATTTTGAAGAACTGTCATATTGTTTTCCATAGTGGCTGTACCAATTTATAATCCCACCAAGAGTGCACAAGGGTTCCCATTTATCCACATTCTTACCATTACTTGTTATTTGTTAAATTTTTGATAATAGCCATTCTGCCAGGTGTGAGGTATGATTTTGTTTTGCCTTTGCCTGGAGATTGGTGATGTTGAGAGTCTTTTCATGTGTTTGTTGGCCATCTGTACATCTTTAGAAAAATGTCTATTCAGATCCTCTGTCCATTTCTAAATCAAATATTTTTCGATGTTGAATTGTATGAATTCTTTATATATTTTAGATATTAACCCTTTATCACATTTATCACTTTCGAATATCTTCTTCCATTCAATGGGTTGTTTTTGTTTTTGTTGATGATGGTTTCCTACACCATGCAAAATCTTTTTAGTTTGATATAATCTCATTTGTTTATTTTTGCTTGTTGTCCTTGCCCGGGAAGATACATCCAAAAAAATATTACTTAGGCTGATGTCAAAAAGTTTACTGCCTATTTTTTTCTTTTAAGAGCTTTCTGGTTTCTGGGTTTATATTTAAGTCTTTAATACATTTTGAGTTTATTTTTGTATATGATATAAGAAAGTGGTCCAGTTCTCATTTCTTGCATGAAACTGTCCAGTTTTCCCAACACCATTTATTAAAGAGACTATCATTTCCCTATTGCATATTCTGGCCTCCTTTCTCATAGATTAATTGACCATTTAGGCATGAGTTTATTTCTGTGCTGTCTATTCTGTTCCATTAATCTATGTGTCCGTCTTTGTGCTAGTACCATACTATTTTGGTTATTATTGCTTTGTAGTATAGTGTGAAATCAGGGAGCATTGTACCTTTAAATTTGTTTTTCTTAAGGTTGCTTTGGCTTCAGGGTCTCTTGTGGTTCCATATACATTTTAGGATTATTTCTTCTAGTTCTGCATAAAATGTCATTGGTATTTTGATGGAGATTGCATTCAATCTGTAAGTTCTTTTGGGCAGTATGAACAATTTAACAGTATTAATCTTTCCAATATATCTTTTCATTTATTTGTGCCATCTTCGATTTTTTTCATCAGTGTCTTACAGTTTCCAGAGTATAAAATTTTTACCTCCTTGGTTAAATTTATTCCTATTTCATTCTTTTGATGTTCTTGTAAATGGGATTTTTTTTTTAAATTTCTCTTTTTGATTGTTTATTATTAATGTACAGAAATGTAACTGATTTCCAAATATTAATTTTGCATCCTGCAATTCTACTGAATTAATGTATTAGTTTTAATTGTTTTTTGGTGGAGACTTCAGGATTATCTATATATAATATATTGTCATTTGCAAATAGTAACAATTTTACTTCTTCCTTTCCAATTTATATGCCTTTTATTGTCTTCTTGCTGTGGCTACGACTTCCATTACTGTGCTGAATAAAAGTGGGGAGAATGGGCATCCTTGCCCTGCTGCTGATCTTAGAAGAAAAGCTTTTAGCTTTTCACTCTTAACTATGATGTTAACTGTGGATTTCTCATATGGCTTTTATTATGTGAGATATGTAGCCTCTATACCAACTTGTTGAAAGTTTCTATCATAGAGGTTGAGTTTTGTCAAATGCTTTTTCTACCACTATAGATCTGATCATATAATTTTTAATCCTTGATATTGTTAATGTGGTTTATAACTAATTAATTTAAGGATGTTGAACCACTCTTACATCCTTGGAATAAATTCTACTTAATCATAATGTATGATCTGTTTAATCTGTTGTTGAATTTGGTTTACTAATTTTTTTTGAGAATTTTTGCATCTTTTTTTGTCAGGGATGATGGTATATAATTTTCTTTCTTTCTTTTTTAATAGTGTCTTTGTCTGATTTTAGTATCAGGGTAATACTGGCTTCATGGAACGAGTTTGGAAGTGTTTCCTCTCAAGTTTTTTGGAATACTTTGAAAAGGATAGGTATTAATCCTTCTTTAAATGTTTGGTAGAATTCTCGGAAGCCATCTGGTCTGGGCCTTTTGTTTGTTGGGAGTTTATTGAATACGGATCGAATTTTGTTACAAGTAATTGATCTATTCAGATTTTATGTTTTTTCCTGGTTCAGTCTTGGAAGGTTGTACATTTCTAGAAATTCCATTTCTTCTAGGTTGTCCAGTTTGTTGCCAAGTAATTATTCATGATATTATTTTATAATTCTTCGTATTTCTGTGGTGTTCATTATAATATCTCTCTTCTTTCATTTCTCATTTATTTGATACTCTCTGCTTTTTTCTTAATCAGTCTGGCTAAAAGTTTATCAATTTTATACTTTTCAGAGAACCAATTCTTAGTTTCATTGACCTTTCCTAATGATTTTAGTCTCTATCTCATTTATTTCAACTCTGATCTTTATCATTTCTTTCCTCTACTCATTTTGGGTTTTGTTTTTCTTCTTTTTCTAGTTTCTTCAGGTGTAAAGTGAGATTATTTATTTTAAATTTTTCTTGTTTCTTCACATAGGTCTGTATTTCTATAAACTTTCCTCTTAGAACTGCTTTTGCTGCATTCCATAGATTTTGGAGAATTGTGTTTACATTTCAATTGTACCAAGGTATTTTTTGTTTCCCTCTTCATTTTTTTTCTTTGATCCATTGGTTATTTAGTTGTGTGTTGTTTAATCTCCACATGATTATTTTTCCCATGATTATTTTGTTTGTTTGTTTGTTAGTTTTTTGTAGTTGATTTCTAGTTTTATACTGTTGTGATCAAAAAGTTACTTGACATCATTTCAATATTATTGAATTTATTTAGACTTTTTTGTGGTCTAACCTGTGATCTATCTTAGAGAATGTTCCATGTACTCTTGAAACAATGTATATTCTACAGTTTTTGGATGAAATGTTCTATAAATATCCATTAAGATCATCTGATCTAATGTGTCATTTAAGGTCATTTCTTTATTGATTTTCTGTCTGGATGATCTAGTCATTGATGTAGAGAGGTATTAAAGGCCCCTACTATTGTTATACTCTCAATTTTTCCCTTTATGTATGTTAACATTTACTTTATATATTTAGGTGTTCCTATACTCAGTGTGTAAATATTTAAAATTCATATATTCTCTTTTTGGATTGTTCCCTTTATCATTATAGAATGCTCTTTTTTTTTCTCTTTTTTACAGTTTTTGTTTTAATGTTTAATTTGTCTGAGTATTGCTACCTCAGCTTTTGTTTGTTTCTGTTTGCATAGAATATTTTTTTCCCACCTTTTCACATTCACTCTGTACAAACTTTGGTACAAATGAACATGAAAACATGATTCTCCAAAATCAACTGGATGCATAAAAGCAGTTCTAAAAATAAAATTTATAGAAATACAGGCCTACGTAAAGAAACAAGCAGCATATAGAAGGGTCTTGTTTTTTATAATTAATAGTATCTTTATCAGCAATTATCAAAAAATTTCAGTACTTTTAAATGGGAATTATTTTCAAATAAATAATTGTATATCCATGATAATAAAATTCCTAATTGAAAACTGAGTTTATATAGCTAGGGATATATACCTACGTGTAGGTATATATAGATATATACCTAAATATATACAGATATATATCTACATATAGGTATATATATGTATGTATATTCTTATCAAGTCTACTGTTCTTCACCTTAAATGTTAATTAATTTCAGTGAAAAAATTAATGTCCCCAAGTTTAAAATACCTGAAAATTGATAGTCATTCAGTTAACTGTGTAATTCAAATAGCATAGCAGCTGTATACACTGGAAGGTACACTCAAATGAAAATTAAATTGAGAAAATATTCTGAGAAAAGCGAAACATGGGTACAAGAACTGAAAATGTAAATCTATAATCAAGAAATGAGTGACAACCACATTTTATATTAAAAAGTATTTTAAAAACAGTATTATGGGATAGGAATACAAATAGATTGGAATTCAATCCATAGTCTTTAAAATTTAAGATTTACGGGTATGAGAAATGAGGAAAAATGTAATTTGGCATAGTGATAAATACAGATTAAATATAGTTGTAAAAACATTTAACAAGTAGCAAGACAAAGTCATAGAGTAGATAATCCAAATTATAAGGGAGAATTAGAAGATCTTGATCAATAGAGATTTATAAAATAACATTAAACTAAAAATAAAATTTAATAAGATTAGGAAATGAAGTATTGTTATAAGTAAAATATATAGGAAATATATTTGTTATATGAAGCTATATATAGTTTGAGGAGTTGGCCTCTATTTTTCAAAATTTTGATCTCACTTTTTTGGGGCTTACTTCACTGAGGGTTATCTTTACTCTTCCAAAAATTGTCAAAAGCAAGAGTCAAACAGGAAGAGAATGAAACAAAAGGAATAATCATTGTCAGACAAAACTACTAATAACTATGTTTTTGTCCATGTTTCTCTGAAGTATTATTATTACTCTGATTAAATTGATTGTTTTTTTTGTAATATTTGTAATAAAATTATGCTGGACAGAAATTTGAGTTCAGTGTCTATATATAATATCTCACTAATATTAAATGCTAGTCATCAAAACGGTGCAAATGTGGGGAGGATTTATGACAGCAATGATCTAGGAAAATTGACTTGTCAGGCAACAGTACATCAATAACATCCTGATTTCAACCCTGCCTCTAATTTCCAACCCTTTCTGATTAGACCATATAGTGAAGATGATTAATTCCATAGTTTAGATCTGATCTCCTTAAAGGTGAATAAATATTACACATTTAGTTACTATACACTTCTGTGGTAAACTACTTAATAATTTCACCAATTATTGAATTTGCTATAAAGTATTCTCCATGACTACGTATTTTCACTGAGCCATAAATGTAGTAATTTAACCATGATTAAATATATATATTTTAAAAGTAGTTACTAAAATATCTATTTATGAAACAGAAAAAATTAAAATGAACATAAAAGCAACATAGTTGAAATATTGTAATATTACTCTAGTAGTCAAAAATATGAATTACTTTATAGTATTTTAAAATTGTTGAGAGATCGCCATAAAATTTGAAGTATTAACCTTAAAGTCCCCTGATAGAATAAAATGTTATGTTTTGTGATCTGTTTTTAGAAATTAGAATTTATCAGAAAAGAATATGGTATTGATTAATACAGCCTGTTTTAAAGTATTATATACTGAGAGCATCTGCATAGTGAAGCAAGTCTTATGTACATTTTAAAAAATAGTTGCAAATTTAACAGTTTTGAAGAGTTGGCAAGAAATAATGCAAGATGAAATAGAAATTAATCAATTTAAAATAAAAAATTCATAGGCTTTTAGAGATGATATTTAAAACAGGATGCAATAGGTAATTATAAAAAGAGAAAGAAGTATACATGAAAATATGATGAAACATGGAAGATTCTCTTTTTTGTATATTTTTTAAAATTAATAAACATTACTAATTATTGTTGAGGTTAAAATTATTTATAGAATAAGCCAAGTAACTCTTGACACTTGCTGGGCTTTGCCTGGGAGAAAAGAGGAAAAATTTGACATTCCAGAGCCTAATAGTTTCACATTCTTTCAGAGATTATCATCACTGGTCTTAAGTCCAGAAGTCCCCAACCTTTCTGGCACCGGGAACAGTGCTCCTATGAGAATCTAATGCCTGATGGTCTGAGGTGGAGCTGAGGCAGTGATGCTCGCGCTGGGGAGCAGCTGCAAATACAGATGAAGCTTTGCTCACTTGCTGGTTGCTCAATTCCTGCTGTGCGACTTGGTTCCTAACAAGCCATGGACTGGTACCCGTTCACAGCCTGGGGGCTGGGGACCCCTGGTCTAAACTTCAAGAAATGTGGCATGTAATAAATATCTAGAGAAATACATGAAATGAAAAAGAGATATTATGACAAGATGCGTAAGTGTATAGATTCAGCAGCATCTAATTGTCATGCCTACAATTACTATTTCAAGCAAAATCTACATTTTGTTGCTTGGTGAACTTGAAAATGGTGGTTAGTATATGAGAAATTATCCACCCACTACATATTTATATACATTGTTTTCCTATAAGTGGAATAATTAGGATAGATCAGAAGTCTACAAAAGTATTATTTTCATTGCTAATATTTCCGTATTTTGGTTCTTTCACAGAATTGTTTCAGTTCTCACTGTTCTCATAAACATGCTCCCTGTGATTCTCATATTCATATTTTAAGGGTCTATAATTCTCACAATACTATACAAAGACTTTCCAAATGCTCATGGGAAACTGTTACATTCTTCCCAGTAATATTGGGAGGTATTATTTTAATGGAATTATGTTAGAGGCAGTTGGGTCAAATGTTATACTTACTGAAGGGTCCATGGACTGA
The DNA here is from genome assembly GCF_902729225.1 of Pteropus medius. NCBI lineage: Eukaryota > Metazoa > Chordata > Mammalia > Chiroptera > Pteropodidae > Pteropus > Pteropus medius. The sequence continues at coordinate 5,786,700 of NW_024349800.1, read as the reverse complement.
AAAAATTTGTCAATCAGGGAATTGAATTATAGTATACACTAAGAAACAACTAAAATTCCATTGGTCCAAATGCTGAATAGAATAATAAGAAAATAATGTCGATAGAATTTTAATTTGGGAATAAGTTGACAAGCAAACAAGTGAAATACAGTTTTGCCATGCTTTCTCAAATCTAGAGTGACTCAATCATGACGTCAGTCAGAACGTGTTGAAAACCGAGTGAAAAAATTATAAAACATCCTTTAATCATGTCATATTCTTGAATTATATTAAATAATTTTAATACAATCACACAAATATTCAAATTGAAGAATAACCTATTTTATTAAGGATTCCTTCCTGGACAAAGTAAGACTTTTTTTCTTGGTTCCTTTATCCCGAAAAGTATATAAGCAATAAGAGTATAAAAGGCATCATTGCATAAAAATGTATACTGTCTAATACTGTACATAAAAAGGACTTCACCACCAGCAGATTTTTACCTCTTTTTTTTTCTGGTAGAATTTTATTTTTTTGGATCTATTTCATGATCTCTTGTGAACACTAATGAATCTTTGAAAAATAGGAACATGTGTTGAAAATGTGGTATGCGATTAAGAAAATGGGAAAGCTAGCTGATAACATAAATCCATAAGGTAATGGTTCTATTGTTGTCATTAACATTATATTCCAAACAACTGAGCCAACCAGGCACAGACATTGATAACAAATGATTTGTATGTATTTTCTTGAAATTAGCTAAAGCAAACCACCTCCATTATTAAGTAACAATTCTTAAAAATAAAACTTTAAAAAAAATTGGGAGTAAACTTTGGAATAAAATGTTTATCTCTGGAAGAAGTTAGGATATTCAAAAAGTTGGGATATACAAAAATAACATCTCTTTAAAACAATTTCCCCACTTGTGAAAATAGAAAACTGTAGGTCCTCACTGTGATTCTGGGTTTATTTAACACAGCTATCAGCCTATAAATAGCTTGAATCTAATGTTACAAGTGTTAAAAACATTTTATCACTCAATATTGACTGAAATTACCTGATCGGATACTTACTATTCATGCAATTATGGAAATGTTAACACTAACTTGTTATACTTAATTTCTTCCATTATATCCTACTACTAATATGCCTGTGATTCATTTCCATCATGCTCTTGGTTGGCTTTTCACCTCATACTTCTACAAAAGGGACTCATTAAAAGATCTTCTAGTAACAGCTGTCGGGAAATGAGGCTCAGAACTGCAGGCAGGACCAGATAGATTTTTCATTGCCTGTTGTTTCCTTGGCAGGCAATTTGTTTCTCATTGTTACATTTAGAAGTTTATTTATGCCAGAACTTAGTGAAAATAAGGAGCAATTGAAAAGAAAACTTCAATAAAAATATATAGTAATTTTACTTTTCTGAAATATTAGAGAAATAGAGATGATTATATTAGATACTTTAAAAACTAAAGTCATTTAACTGAGTCTATCTCACATAAATTCTAGAGTCATGGACTGTGTTAGGTGCCAGAAGTAGGACACTTAAAAAGCAAAGCAAATTTTCTGTCTTTAATATGACATTTCATCATATTTTGTATTTATTTTAAAAAATTCTCTACGTGTATGGGATATTATGTAAATACCAAAATGAAACTCATGATTCAGCTTATTGTAAAATAAAAAAGAAATTAAGACAATTTTTTATATGGTTATATGTTCAATAGATTTTCATCAAATGCAAGAAATATGTTACATGGAGAAAATTAAAGAATCATGTATATAGATGTGCATTTTTCTAAATATACTTTAGTAAACCCATCACTGAATCAATTAAACAATACATTGTACACAAATAGATATCTAAGAAGTGCAAGGTAATTCAAAATGAATAAATAAGTGTAATTCACTACAATATTAGAGAAAAGAGAGGAAAATCACATTATCATCTAGAAATGTGCTGGGAGTTATTTAGAATATTTAAATATCTGCTTTTTTGTAAAATTTTTAAAATTAAATTTATTGGGGCAACATTGGTTAATAAAATATAGGCTTTGAGTGTGCAATTCTATAATACGTGATCTGTACATTGCATTGTGTGCCTACCACCCAAAGTTAAATTTCTCTCCATTACCATATATTTGCCCCCCTCCAATTTTAAATAAAAATGAAAAGTATATTTTCCAAATTGGGTAACAGGTGTTTAAAAGAAGCCTCTGATAAAACTCATTCTTAAGTAAGAAATATTCATGATTTCTACTGAAGTTGTTAACACACTAGAAATGTCACCATTACCATTTTTATAATCAACATCTATGGTATTAGGTCATGAATAAGGACAAAAATAAGTAGTTCATGTGATTTGACAGTTTATATGAAAACATAGAAGACATGGAATGACATTACATATTCCTTTATGAGTAAACCCATATAAAATTGACACTTACCTACATATAGCTATAAATAAACTGAAGTAAAAAAAAATTACCACAGAGGTTAAAAAATACTGATTCGATTTTAAATTTCATATGAAGAATAAATTTAAAAGCAAAGCAAAGAAACGTGCATATCATACAGCTTTATCTAATATATTCAAACATAATATAAAATTATACAGCATTTCAAGCAATATGAAATTAACTTATATTCAGAAATTTATTAGGTGAATAAGTAGAAATTTAAAAGATAGGCTAATGAACATATATGGATTAATATGGCTTAAAGGCACCAAGTAATTAAAGGGAAAATGTTGGACTACTTAATACCTGTGACTTAGGCAAGTTTTATTTCAATTTATAGTTATAAACTTACAAATATAATTCTTGCAGATGAAATGAAAATTTAATAATAACAATAGCATGAATGCACCAGTAGAAAACAATGAGATAGTTTTAGAAATCAGAAAATTAAGGTCTTTAATTAAGAAAAAACAAAAATAAAAGAAAACTAGGCAAATGTATATATGTGATATCTGAAATTTTCCACAATTTGGTAAATTACTATAATATTAAATATAAACTTCTCTAGAAGTTTTCTTAATCCCTTGACTTTTTTATCCTAATTTTTTCTACATTTATCTTTCACATTTCTCATTTCTTCATCAAATTTTGCAAAGGTTTGGCTAGGATTCTTTTCAAGGAATCAGCGTTTTATTTTATTGAAAACTAGTACAGCAAATTTTTCAGTTTAATCTTTGGCTCACTTATCACTATTAAATTATCCTTCATATTTCAAAAGTACTATTCTTTTTTTAGCTTTGTTACTTTTAATATCTAGTTTATTTTTTCAGTCCTAAAATATATTTTTCAAAAGTAATTGAGGCAAATTTATCTAAATATCATATATAGCACATAGTATATGATTTGATGGTGGATTGTGGCTAAATATTATATAATTTCAATTCATTTTCCTGTAGAAAGAACTGAAATAGTTACAGGACCGAGTCTTTCCGTTCAAAATGTTGTATCTGTCTCAATGTGCAGGTTCTGATTACAGAGGTTTGCATTACGTGTGTGTGTATGTGTGTATTTGTGTATATTTATAAGTATGGGGAATGCGCATGTGTACATGCATATATTTAAGTTTGTATGTATATATGTTCATATTTAAAGCTGTGTGCACATGCACATGCTCATGTTTTGGTATGGGTGCACATGGAGGTGTATATACATGTTTGTGTGTAGTTGAGTATGCATTATGAAAGTGTGTGTTCATGTTTATGTATAGTGAAGTATCTGAGAGTTGATGATAGAGGATATATAGCTAAATTGGCTTTTATCTTTTCCTGAAAGCACATGTTCATTTATTGGTGATTTGCTTTTCTGAATTACTTAGAGCTGTACTTATGAGTTTATCTGGGTAAGCAAACCCTATCTTTGACAGCTAAATATTAGTAATTGCTACATCTTTTTTATGTCTAATTAGTTCAAATTACTGCATCCACTTTGCTGTTAGCAATAGTCTTTCTTATATAATGAATGTTATGAAGCTCTATTAAGGAAATTTACTTTTCTGGAAGTGGCCTCTTTTAACCCTATGGATTTCAAATTTCCTAGCTACGGTAAATGTCTATGACTATTTGTTTTAATTTTCCTAGTATATTCCAGAAAGTTCCCAGTACTTAAGTGATCTTGAGGCACTCATTCTGAATCTTGTATTTATCATTGTTTCCTCTATCTTTCCAGTGGTATTAGGGGATTGAGAACAAAATGCATATATTCAGCCAGCCAGCTCAAACACAAAGTTCAGCTAAATTTTCAAAATATTACGTACCTGGGTTTTTAGAGTATATTTAATACATAAGAAATATATAAAAATATTATGTACATGTTTATGTATAAATATGGTAAAATTTAAATGTTTTCTTATATAGAATGCATTTAAAAGTAGATTCTAAATTATATATATAAATGTATATATATATATACACACACATATATATGAGGAGCAATTTTTTATCGAATTGTTGATTTAGTTACAAATAAAATTATTTTTGATATAATTGTTACCAAAATCCGAAAAGAGTTGACTCTCATTAATATTAAACATTCCCTCCTGTTATCATTGAACCTTCATACAACTATTGACTCAAATATCTGTTTTATAGAAAAATGTACAGAAAGACTTAAAGTCTTATAGTAGGATTACTTCAAAACTTGGCACAATAGTCGTTCCTCAGTATCAGCGGGAGATTGGTTCTAGGAACTCCCAGGATAACAAAATCCATGGGTGCTAAGTCCCTTATGTAAAATGGCACAGTGTTTACATATAACCTATGCACATCCTCCCATCCACTTCCATCTTCTCTAGATTACTTATAATACCTAACATAAATGCTCTGTAATTGATACTATATCATTTAGGAAGTAATGACAAGAAAAATGTACATGTTTAGTTTAGATGCAACCACTGTAGGCCTAACTATTCAGTACAGCAGGTCCTTGAATAAGGTCATTTTGTTTAATACATTTCATGATAATATTGATGAGACACTGTAGGAATTTAATTCTTGTTGATATCAATTAGCTTGTGGAGAAATTGGTTTGTTTTATGTCATTTCGCTTAAAGTTGCAGAACCTGTTGACAGTGTTAAGTAAGGACTTACTGTACACATCAGCAACAATGTAACATTTTTCAAATAGTTTTGATCCATGGTTGATTGAATCCGTGGATGTGGAACCCACAGATATGAAGTGCCAACTGTATTTACATCAGTGCTAGGCATGTTACTTTGATGTGAAATTAAAAGCTAAGATATATTTAATTTCAGTTTTTATGTATGCTCAACAAATTTGTTTAGTCAAACTGTTGTCTATTTCCTATGACATAAAAATGAATTGGGCTAGGGGTGAAAAATATGCAAGACTTTCCTTCATTGCTACAACCCTATTCCTTTCCACATAACTGATTATGGTAGTTGATCACCAATTATGGCATTATTTTACCATTGAGCTTGCATTCTACATATTCTACATATGTTCCACATGTTGACACTAATAATAAATTATTGTCACGTTCACTATTGTTATATGCCATCTATGTCCAAGACTGTTCATTGAAATAATGTCGAAAGCCATTTCCATCCCTTTTTAATTATTTTCCATATATGTGCACATGTACAGTGGATCTATAGTTGTTACCATTCACTGGATAGATCAGTTGCCTTATATGTTCTATTGGACTCTATGCACATATAAATGATTCAGTACTTATGATTATTCAGATATCATTCAACAGATATGATACCTATCTTTTTTCCTAGCTCCTATTTATCATATTAACTCTCAGTATGTCTTTGGTTGTTCAAATATAAACAAACTTTCTATTGCTTAAACTATATGTCTCCATTTTCTCAAATACCCTATAAATTTAAAATTAAATAATTTAATTAAAATAAACATTAATCTCATTGTATAAGAACATATGCATTCCTCATTTGCTAACATATATTTAAATCATCTCATACCCTACCCAATTTTTTTCATTATTCAGTTTTGATTATATGTATTTATAAATAATTAATATACTTTTGTTTTTCTCTCATGTATTTCTCAATATCAATTAATGATAACCAATATTCAAAATTATTAAAATTACATTTCCTTCTTGTTATGGTAAATACTATTCCTAAATTTGATATCAAATCTGCGTACTTTTCTTCCTAAGTTATATAATTTCTTCTAATTTATATAATTCTGCTTTTCCTCTGTACTTTTTCCTTCCCTCTAGATTTAAGTATTGAAGTATACTTTCATTCAATATTTACATTTCATTTTAGAATAGAACATTATTTTATTTCTACATTTGAAATCATAGTCTATAGAACTATATAATGCCCACATCCAATGATTTTTTTTTTTAATGTCCTCTTTTATAGAGAAATGACTGTGCTTTAATTATAATACCCCTTGGGATATTTTCAATCTTCTTACACAAGAATGAATTCTAAGTCTCTGCTAGTACATCAATGTGCTTACTAACGTGGTTAAACCTACAAAATATGCTTCCTTGAAGTTTAATACAGTGGTAGCACTGTGGGCCATTATCGCTCTAATTTAATTCAATATACATGTTGCCAACTATTTTCAAAGTGTTCTTAGGTTGGGCTTACAGAATATCAAAAGAGTTTTCCTTCATAAGATATAATTTTCTGAAGCAAATGAAATTTTGTGACTTAAATCAACACATAATTTAAAATAGCATCCTATTAGGAATTCTCAGTTTTAAAATCTAGTTTAACTTTTTGTATAGATCTAAAAGTACTCTTAGTACACATATCCCTATAGAAAATAGTTGAATTTAGTGTTTGCCCAGAATAGCTCTTATGAATTTTTAAAAAACTTCTGTGTTGACAGATCAATGATGGTTTTTCCTTTTTGTAACTTTTATGGGCCTACTCTTAATTTAAATTTTTTAATATAAATAATATTTATTGAGTAACTCCTATATGCTTAAGCACTGTGCTACAATCGTAAGAAAATGATAATTTGTCATATTATGGCTTTTTTTGGGAAATAAACATTAATCAAATATCTGTATAACAATTACTAAACAAAGAATATATATTTTTCTATGAAATGTACAACAAAGAAATATGGTTTAATTTAGGAGAGTGAGTGAAGAGCAAAAATAGCTTGGGATCATTCTGAGAAGATGAAACGTGAATACCTCCACTGGCAACAGGATAAACACATGTTAGTTCATAGAATAAGTCATCTTAAATGGGATTCCATGCAAGCGAGCTTCCAACTGAAGCAACCTCAGGATAAAGAGGTGCAAAAGATGTAGATGGTCAGCTAGAGACTGCAACATACCAGGAAACTCATTAGTTTGTGGTACCCAGTAAAAGGATCTCCAAGGAATCCACGAAATTGTTTTTGGAATAGCGTGAAGAATTCGCTCAGTTTTCATGGGACAACTTCAGTTAATGTTGCTATCAATCAGTACTTCCTAATGACTTTTAGAGCCCCTTTTAACTCCAAAATTGTTCCAGATGTAATGATAAATTAATAGTTACTCTGCGAATGAGAGAAAAAGAAGCATTTTTGACACTTGTCACGCAAGAGACGGCATTAGTTTTATGATTTATTATTATACCAAGAAAGGTCTCTGCTGAACTTACTTCCTTCACACCAGTTCTAGAGGAACCAGATAGGTAGTGAATAGTGGACAAAATAAATTCTTTAGAAGTGGTAAAAAAAAAAAGAAAAATTCAAACCACGATTTGCTGCAATGAGGTTGAATGGTTTAAAGCAGATTTTGCAGACAATAGAGAGAAATGTTGCATTAGCTAAGAGATTGAAGTTTTGTGTTAGACAAATTATATTTCAATACCTACAATAAGACTGTCAATATGAGAGAATCCAGAAAATTCTATGTGATCTACTCAAGGTAATGATGGAGATGGAGGATAGGAGTAAAGGAGATTTGCTAAAAGATGATTATAAAAGTAATAACTGCTTTCTTCTTATACCCTATGGAATCCGACTCCAAATTGATTAAATAATAAGAATTGCTATTATTTTGCAGTTCATACTGTGTGCTAAATTAAGTGATTTACATAGAGCATTTTATTTAAATGTCAGTCTTACAAAGTTGGCATCTGAAGCATGAATTATCTGCAAATTGTTCAACTGTTCAACTTCACAGAGCTAGTGAAGATAAGTGAGAGAATGGGACCCAACTCTGGTTTTAAAATAAATGCTCATTAGCACTTTAATGTGACTGTACTTTTGTTTTTGATACATAGCTATTGTTTTTCACAATTTTATACTAGTTTGTGTAGTGGATTGAGATAGATAGACACTATATATGTAGCTTGTGCCTAATGAGATAGAGTCTATTTTTCCATCCTGTGACTTCTTTAACAGAATGTGGTTGCCTCAGAAGTACTTTCGGCTTTGACTCTTGGTCTCCTAGAATACTACTGCCATTGTGTGAAATGGACTCCATGAAAGACCACATATAGATAGTAGCCTACCCATTCCATGAGGTTCAAGACATGCTGATGGGACCCTTTGAGAAACTCCTCATGATAGTGAGTTTACTGAATGCAGCTACATGAATGGGTCTAGATAAGACCAGAGGAAGAACTGAACCATTAACTCACAGAACCGTGTAATGTTCTAAGTTCCAATATTTTATTTATTTTTAATGTGGATATAACAACTGTTAGAGTACAATACTGCAATTATCCAAAGAAAATTTATTTCTGAAAATATTTTCATTTTATAACCTTAGAGTGTATGTGTGTATGTGTATATAAAATGAATGAACTTTGATACCTCTGAGTGATTCCCATACCTATAAAAATCAGACTCAACTGGCATGATGTAACATATGTGCCTTAAATTATAGAGATTCTGCTAGATTTAACCCTTAAGACACCTATCTCACACTTTTCTTCTACGCATATATCTTATATTCCACATCTATTTCACGTAAAGAATCTTCAACACACAATGCAATATACATGTTATTGAACTGTACACTTGAAACTGGTATACTTTTATTGACCAATGTCACCCTAATAAATTTAATTTAAAAAATAAGTAAAGGAAACTTCCAATAATCCAGTTTTTCACTGTTTAGAGTACTAAATGAAACCTTTTTCTATTTCTTAAGTCACAATTTTATCAATTCTCGTTTTTATATTCTTTCTTTTAAATAGATAACTGATATTTTCAGAATATTAACTCCATGTGGCACCCGTCTTTCATTGTTATCACTTTCTACTGGTCTGTCAATAGATAAATGATTTGATTACTGCAGGTTTCTAATTTTTCAGCTATTAGCATATGGCTTGACAACACAAAACTACAAAAACAAATTTATGACAGCTTTCAGCTTGTTTTCCCTGAAAACTAACTTGTTTTCCATAGAGTTTTGATGGAGGCTCATAACTTACATTGGTCGTCTTGAAGCTGCTAATTTATAATACAGTCAAACAGGTTCTAAATCATGATATTGTGTGTTACATGTTTCGTCTTATGTGCTCAACTTTAAACTCCCAAGAGTCTACAGAGTTTTGGAAAATATTCAGACTTTCAAAAGTATATAAAATATATTAAGTTGAAATTGTTTAAAAAAACACTATTTACCCATTAATTTATCAATGTATCTCATGTTTGATTATGATTACACATAATGGATGACAAACACATCATTTAACTAAAAAGATATTTTTAAATAATATTATGCTCATCTAAAAAAGATAAAAACTACTAAACAACACATAGCAAAATTATTGCTTATAAGACGTTTCTTTTGTGTATCAGTGTACAGTGTACAGAGATTAAATCCATCATTAATAGATCCCAAACTGTAGTAACCACCTTTAAATAGACATTGAGTGCTTTTCTTCAGCTTTTAAGTTTTGTTTAGCTCAATATAAACCATTTACTGGTCACATCACATTTAGCTCTAGCATAGTTTTTCCTCTAGACTTTCTTTTTCTTTTTTTTCAGTCATTGCAAAGAAAGCATTATTAATTAAGCCAGGCCATGCACTTTTAAAAATGCAATTGCTATCTATTTTTAATTAAAGTTGTTTCAGAATATCCTTAGGTCTTATACATTTTCCCATTAATTTTGAATTTTTAAATAGAAAAATAAACTATTTAAATTAAGTGTATTGTTAGAAATATTTTCTATTCTCATGTGCCTTGAACTTTAAAATTTTATCTTACAGTAATAAAATCTCAGTTGAGTAAGTATTTGGATAAGGAGCAATGTTCTATAATTTTTTGGTTTTGAAATCTAGTGAAATTAAAATAATTGCAAAGGTAATTCTGGATAATTGTCATTTATAATCAAAGCTAACTCAAATTTAATGGTGGCCCAGTGTCAAAATCTTTATAATAGCAACTGCAATAGCACAAATGTCTCTCTGCTTCTATCACCAGTTGAAATCTTTACTTGCCTTTCTGATTTGTATTTAAAAGTCATAGAAACACGCTTTTCAAAGGCTTTCTAGTAAATGACTTTCATTTTTAAAATGTAAAGAGCTTTCTATTATTTAGAAAGACAGAATAGTCTTTATTCATGTCAATAGCCAACTACTTGACAGATATTAAGAGAATGGTGTCAATTCATATTCCTTTTCAAACTTCCTGCTATAGAAATGAATTTCAAAGGCACATTTTAAATAAAATTTTACCAACTTTTCTATAATTTGGTACTGAGCAGGACATTCAATAAACCATTCTGCTACTACATATATAGTATATATATGCCACTCTTTAAGGGCTCTGAGAAGTCAGTATAAGGGACCCTTATCATTTTAAAATATTCAAACTTTGTATTCTGCCAGAAAGTGTAAAGCTCCCAGATTATGTTTTATTTGGGAAAGAGTTTATACCACTGGTGGGGGAAGATGCAGGGAAGAAAGGCAGAGACCCAACTTTTGAAAGATGGGATTTTGCCCTAGAAGCAGTTTTGACCCGAGAAATAATGATTATTTTTTAATGACTATTTTTATTTAGAGTTTAGGATAAAATTGGTAGCTACTATCTGCTATGCAAATAAGTTATTGTCATGTAATTTTTAAGCTACTCAATATGTAGCTCTACATAGCTTTTTCCTATTTTGGCTTCAACTAGGTCTTCTTAAAAAACAAGTATTTCCAGATCAATTGCTATACTCACATACCTATAGGAAAATGTTAATAAAATTATATAGGTTTCGAGTGTACAATTCAATAACACATCAATTGTATATTACACTGTGTGTTCATCATCCCAAATCAAATTTCCTTCTGTTACCATATATTTGACACCTTTTACCCTTATCTACCTCCCTCCTCCCCTCTGGTAACCACTAAACTGTTGTTTGTGTCTATGAGTTTTTGTTTATTTGTCTTATTCGTTTGTTGCTTGCAGTTTTATATTTCTCATATGAGTGAAATCATATGGTTCTCAACTTTTTCTGTCTGATTTATCTCACTTAGCACGATTATCTCAAGATCCATTTGTGTTGTCAAAATAGAAGTATTTCATCTTTTCTTGTGGCTGAGTAATATTCCATCTAACTCTTAAAATAAAAATGAAATGGGTGATATTAGTTTTATAGTACAACCTATTAAATGTTCAAATGGAACAGTGCTTAAGGGGATCTTTGGTTGCTTGGAAATTATGATTTGACTTAAATTGCCATACTGAGCTACATTTAAAAATGACACAATTCAGTAAAAGGAAGAATGCCTATTTACATTCAAGAATGCTCTAATTAAAGAGCATTCATTAATGTTGTTTTCATGTGTAATGCTACTGTTTGGGAAATTTTGCACGAGAATATTAAATAATGACAATAGTCTTGAAAAAACATGAAATAGTATAATATAGCTTTCAAAAGATTTGTGAATACAAATCATGTAAAAGCATAGCTCATATATCTCACATGAATTAGAGTCATACATCACTAGGTATCAATTGGAGCTGTTCAATTACTGTCCAGCTGAACGATTTATACATAAAGGTGCATTAATAAGACATTTTCACAATACATATAGCATGTGTTCCTTTACCATTCCTTCATTATCTGAATTATTCTGGATATACAAACTTGGCCAATACAGCACTGAATTTCTCAGTTGTGTCTAAAAAAGAAAATTACTTTGCCTCCTAGTTTGCGATAAGACTCAATTGTGGACGTATTTTGCTAAGTTCAGAATCCCCATATTTATAAGTCCCTGTGTAAGAAAACTTTTTTTCTTAACCAACAAACAAATGCAGAGTTGTGACCTAAGTGTTATGATTTCAAGGACTGTATACTTTTCCTTATATCAAGAAACTGCAAGTTGGAAAACTTGAAAGACTCAAGCAATTAGCTTACCTTTATTTTATGAAGTTTTACGAATTTTGTCATAATGTAACCAAATATTAATGGGTTTGATTGCTTTATAAAACTATTCTAATAAATGAAGAAGAATGAAAGAAAGCATATCACTAATTTGTAACCCCAATGAAATAATGGTTCTAATCAATGATCACCAATGGCTCCAAAAACATCAGAGTCAATCAGGTACACAAGACACAAGACCATGAAATAATCTTTCCAAAAAACTCGAACCTCAGTCTGATGAAGTCTTCTTTCTCTATTGACCAATTTGTAGAAATATAAGAACCAATATAGTATGTGAAATTATATCACAGGATAGCATTGGCAATATCCATACCAAGGGAAAGTATGAATTAAACATAAATCAAGCAAAACAATGCCTCCAATATAAGTTGGAAAGAAGGGAAAGAGAAGTAGAACACTGTACATTGGTGATGTATTAGCAACTGAAGTATGTGGAACTTATTTCAAATCTGAGACAACAAATTAAATTATAAAAACCAATTCATGCGATAATTTAAAAAAATTTTTACACTGAATAGATATTAAAGAATATAATTTCATTCATATATGGGATATAAAACTGAAAGCAACAAATAAATATGACAACCACTCACAGACAGACATCGGTTTAATGGTCACCAGAGGGAATGGGGGGAGGAGGAGGAGGAGGTAGTTAAGGGTACAGGGAGTCAAATATATGGTGATGGAAGGAGATTCGACGTTGGGTGATGAACACACAATGCAATATACAGATGATTTATAGAATTGTACTCTTGAAACCCAATAAATTAAAAATAAAAAAAAATTTTTCAAATGATAGTACTTTCAAACTGGAAAATTCTTATCTTTAAAAGATACGTTTTGAAATATCTATAAGTGAAGTAACACGATATCAAAATTTCCTTGGAAATAACCCTGGAGAAGGTCACACTTGTGTAGGGACCATGAATTGACAATATTTTAATCTGGGTAATGGGTTTGTTATAATTCTATACATGTTTAGAATTTTGCAAAATAAAATGTTAAATCCCAGTTGAACAACAGCTTTAAAATTCATTCATGTCAAAACCTCACAAAGATCCAATTTTTTCATCTGCATATTGAGGATAACTTATAGAATTCATGAGAGATTTAAATATAACTTATACAAAGTACTTAAGAGTTCCAAGAAAATACAAATAATTGAATTTGAAATGTTCTTATTATTTTTAGCAACTATTTATTATTATGGCTTTCTACAGTGCCTGACAGATTGTGGAGATGAACCTTGGCTTTTGCAAATAATATGTGACAGCTGAGGAGCATGCCTAAATTATATAATTATGATTGCTAGCCTTTTCCTCTTTCATCCACTCTATTTAAAAAATCTCATGTATTCAAATTGAAATTTCTCTGTTTAAAAAATAACATATACTTGTATTTAATGATATATCTTTAAACATGTTTGAGAGAGCAGATATAAAAACAAGTGCTTCTAATAAATATATTTCAGTAGGAAAAGAGAGTTCACATTTTTTACAATATTATTATGTTCACTGTCTCCACCACCCTAGTCCAAACTTGTTTTCTCTGCCTTATCACTTTCATTCTTTTCATGGACTCACCAAAAAACTTTAAAAAACACAGATCTGATCATATATCCCTATTTTAAAAACCTTTCCTGTCTTCCCAAGATAGATAGAAAGAAATTATTCTCTCCTTTCTCACACAACCTGACAGGTGCTTCCTATGCCTCCGGCCTCATTTCATCACACTGGACATCACATATTATGACAGGCTCTCGCCATCCTCAGGGGTTTCATCTTCCTTGCCCATCTCTTATTTCATCCCCTTATATGCCACAGATAATTTCTGTTCATTCTTTAGCTTTTAAGTGTTAATAGACCCCCAAGTGTAGGCTAATTCTTTTTGCTATAAACATCCATTAATTATCTGTGACCTCTCCTTCATAAATTTAATTACACTTATGGTAAATTGTTTAATGTTTTTATTTTTTTAACTTCAACTACATGCTCCGTGAATGTAGGGTTCTTATCATCTCTCTCTCCACCTTAATAAATGCTCCTTGACCAAAGATGATGTTCTTTATTTTGATAAAGTCTTGATCATGTTGGACAAATATGTAATTTAGAAATTTTATCTGGTAGAAAAAAAGCAATACTTTTTTTTCAAGTGTTGCCAGAAAAATGACACTTGGAAATTTATGGCGATGGAGAGAAGAGAGATATACAGTGACAACTTTCAAACTAGTCCTTGATAAAGACTTCTGTATAACTTTTAGATTAATATTTGTCATCAATAATACCATTTGCATTTAAATGGGGACAGTTCTGAGTAAATCAATGTAGGAGGCCAATTTATTTCTGAACTCAGTATGTGGGGAGGAGACAAATGCGCACACACGCACACACACACGTACCTATTGAGAGAATTTATGTCCAGTGGCACGATTTCTAAAATTTTAAATCAAATAATTAGGTTTTATCTCTTTTACCTATTGAATTAGATGATAATGGATACGGCAGTGGAATTTATAAAGTGATATCAGTATAGAATAAGAACAAAAAATATAGCATTAACCGATACAGAAATACAGATAGCAAATGAGGACACTTTCTTTGGTCTATCAGAAATAAAGGAGTTTGGTTGGAGAATAACACAGTATAGTGGCAGTCATGAAACAATCTACAATTTAGGAAGATTCAAGATGTATTCCCAGCTCACAGCAAATTCTGTGACTGTAGTGTTATTTGAAATTCATTTATGTCGAACTGTAATTAAAACGAGACACAAATATACAAATTAAAACTTAACTTTTTTGTATATTACTTTTTGTACATTTGATAGGATAAATTATTCTTGAATTAAGTAATATGTATCTGATATACATAAATGATCAAATTCCTTTTTTTTTTCAAAAGCAATGTCCACTTAATTTTGACTCCCACTTTAAGTGTTAACATCTAAATTTCAAAAATACTTTAGGGAATTATGTTGATATAAATTAAGAGAATATTGCTAAATAACTGTATAAAGCACTGCTGTTAATGGTTGTTTATGCATACATATCATCAGGTTTCAAATCTACAGTTTGCAAGTGATTAAGGTGTGGATTTATGTTAAACATGCAAAATAAAAGGATTTACATTAATATTGGAAGTCTCTGGAAAGTTATGTTAATTTGGATATGATAGATTTGATCAAGCATAAGATTTTAAGTGATTTTTTTACTTTATTAATTTACATATTTATATTGTCTTCCTGACACAGAATTAATAGATTATGGATACATTATCAATATTTTTTATTTAAAATAGTAGAATATGAACTACTTCCAAATCATCATTTAAAAATATGTACTTATTACTCTATGTAGTTTGTATGTTATTGGCCAGTGAATAATAATGAGTAGTATAGCAATAAAGGGTAGTAAGCTAAGCTATTACGGACACCAGAAAATTTGGTAATGTATTTTAAAACAATGATTCATTTTCTATTTGGAATCCCATTTGGAACCGATGCCTTCTATCAAGTGGCTCAAAATGCCCTACTCAGCCAAACTGTGGAAGACTGATGGAACCAGACAGAAGGTAATTGCCAGATAGGATATGGATGTAGATACATAGGTACAGAGAATATTAAAATTTAATTTTCAAAATGGCAAAATCATCACTTAGAAAAATGTAAAATAAAAATGTGCTAAAGGTTTTAACACATCACTTAATGAGGGAACCTCAGATGCTGGGTGTACTTATAGAAGGATTAAATTGCTGAGTTAGAATGCAAACTAAATAATGGTCCACATGCCATTAAGAAATGGTATTGTTTGTTCCACTGACAGAAATTTATCTCTATCAGGCTAAAATCAACAGTTAACAAGTGATGTTAATTGGAGGGTGGGGGAAATAGGGAGAGGTTGATAAAAGGTTACAAGCTTTCAGCTATAAGATAAATAAGGTCTGAGGATCTCAGGTAGAACAAGGTGACTCGTCACTAACAGAGTTTTGTATTATTGAATTTGCTAAGAGTATAACTTAAATGTTCTCACCTGTGTGTATAGGGTGACAGATGTGTCAATTAACTAGAAGGGGGGAATCCTTTCACAAGGCATACATAATAAAATCACCGCGATAAATACTTTAGCTTACAATTTTATGTCAATTAATTATGTTTCAATAAAGCTGAAATTTAAATATTCCTAGACATTAAAAAAAAAAGTGATGTCACTATCTTAGGCTTTTAATCAATAGTGAACAAAGAGATTAAATACATTTTTCTAGACAATAGATATGGAGGCAAAGCCCCCATATGATAATGAAAAGATGCTGCTGCCCATCTTTTTGTCTTATTTCCAAGTGTCAAACAATGTCTTATGATAAGAGAACTGAAAATAATGGAATTAGGTTGTCTTTCCTTGAAGAAAAAAAATAACGCATTCTCGAAAATAAAACAATACACTGTATTATGGATGTTGTTAGCGAAGACAGACATAGTCAACCATGATGGATTGACTGAGATGTCTCCAAGATGCTGAGCTTGAAGCAACGTATATAATTCTCAGAGAATCATTTTGCAATTTGAAATTAAAACAAATGTGTAGGATTTGAGTTGGTCCATGATGAGACAAGCTGTTCCTGTCCAAGTAGTAAAATCACAATTGATGGAGGCTAAAAAAATATTCATTTTGGGAGTTTGACCCAATAATTTTCTAATTTTTAGTAACATCTCACATTCTGTGAATCTCTTTGTCTCCATTTTGTTTAATTCCAAAGAAAAATTGAATGATTTTAACTCATCTCTTATGTGATTTGCTCTTTCTCAAATTACTCTTTCCGTGTTTGAATTAATGATTATATTTCTTAGGTTATTTTTTTTCCTTGTTAAAATTCCACTCATTTCCTCTGCACACTGGTTCTTGTGTTGTTTTTTAAGTGAGTGTGTGTGCTAATCATGATAATTTGGTGCCTGGATAATTGTTCCAAGGCATGGGATTATATTATAAATGATATTTCAGAAATAATATGCAGTCTAATTAAAAAAAAAACATTATGGAAAGTAAATCTTATGTAGAAAAACGTTTTTAGAAGAGTGTTTTGGGGCTTATAATTTTTTAAAAGCCATATATCCTAGTTTTCATGATTGTTTAGCTGTAAAGGAAGTTGAGAGTGAAGGGAGAAGGCCTGAGATTTGTAGGACAGTCAACATTAAGCTGAGGAAGTTACATTTGATTCAAAAGGCAATAAAATACTAAATGACTGTCACAGACCACAGAACATCCTGGTGCCTCAGGCTGCAGATAAGATTACAATTGCCTGATAAAGTAAACAATTATACAGATGTAATATATATAATGTATAATTTCATTAACCTGGCGTATAGTCCCTAAAAACACTATTTTTTGTATGAACTTAACATTGTGCCTTCAGCTTCTTTAATATTTTATGTACATGACCTATAATAAGATGGTAAAGTCATTGTCGTTTTTATCCTCTGGAGCGTTTAAGACTTTGACTTGCATGTTGAAAATGTTTATGGGTTCTATTAAATAACTCAGAAACTCTGAGGAAATAAAGGCTGCTGCATTTTCTATTTCAAGTTTCTTGGGCTATAAAGATTTGTAAGACTTTTGACCAAACACGGGTCAGCCACACTGAATGTTAATGAAACGTGTGTGAATAGTACTCCCTAGGGACTGATAATCTTTACCCTTTCACACAATTCTACATCCTGTTTTTAATATCATAATTCGGCTTCTGCCTGATTAGGTATTTTCTATACACTTAGTATTTTCACTACACTTAGTCACATGGAATATCTTCCTGGAGGATTTTGTTTGTTTGTTTTTAATTTCATTTATTGATTCTTCCTTCTTCAGTGAAACAAAATAATTTGGAAGACTTGTCATTGTGTGTAATCCCCTCTGTGATCCAAAACCTTTTCTCCTTGTTGCTTTTAATTAACTAACATGTCAATCAGATTTGCACTGCTTGTGTTTTTATCCATTATCACTGTTTGTATAGACTTTTAGTTTAATCTGTATGTATATTAAATTTATCCAATTCTTTGATAAGCATGGGTTTTTGTGTTTTTGTAAGGGTAAAAGAGTGTTTAGAAAACCTATGCTTTCTTCATGTAGCCTTTATTTAAAACTTAAATAAAAAAGTCTTAAGAAGGACAATACTGCCATCTTAAGGCAAAATAAATTGTTTAAGAAATACCACAAACTTGTTACACATTTTAGGTTATTAGGCCACGTTTTCATATTCTGTTTATAATCCAACCTAATTTGAAAGAAATAACCTAATATATCACAGACTTGATAAAGTTTGGAGGTTAGTCTCACAATCGTTGCAAAAAATATAAAGAATTTTAGAGTGTACATTAAAGAAGCATGTACTTTATCTACAACACATAGTTTCATTTCGGAATTTCAACCCTCCTCTCGAAATTGCCAATGACACTTTGAAGGTGATCTGGATAACATTCAAGGAGACTTTAAGCCCTTGAGTTTCATGAATATTTGAAAATGTATGTAAACATTCAATGACATACAGTATCGAGACTAATATTCTCCAGTCTGAAGTAGTAAATAGTAGAGCTATCCAGAGAAGGATGGCAAGGATAGTTAAGAGTAAGACACAATGACCTAGGGAAGCTGTTGGCGTAATAGCAAATAGAATGTTAGAAGGAGATACAGGGATAGCATGCTATCTGCTCAAGAGAATCATGTGACAAACATTCAATGCGTGTTGCATGAAAGAGGAGTGTACATTTGTGGTACTCCAAAAGGCGGAATTGGGAGCATCCAATGGCTATTATAGTCAGACAACCTTCAGTTAAATATTAAAACTTCTTTACAGTGCTTCTTGCCGATCACTTTATTCAGGGAGCTTTTTACTCCTTATTTGAAAGTTGGCAGTTTGTGGATATCTGATGAGAATCACCCCAACTTCTGTCATTTCCTCATCTCTGTCTATATTTTCACTTGCCATTTTCTAATTTCTAATGATCTCAGAGGATAATATATATGTGCATTTTCTAATTCTCAGCTCCATTTCCAGTTTTAGGTTCACTCTTGTTTCCTATGGTTCTTAGGATATAACAACCTTAAAGTCTCAACCTTTCTCAGTCAAACATACCTACAAACATACTCCACTTTCCCCACAATCAATCTCCATTGCTTACAAAGAAACAGTTATCATCCTAATTCACATTTCTGATCATGTCAAGCACTGAGAGAGGAATATTGAAGGGCTTCATCGTTACTAGATAGCATAATCTGAGCTATTTATCATGGCAATAAGTAGCCCACTTCATTTTACTGTCTTTATCTCATTAGTATGTAAATACTTTATACTTCTTTTAAGGCATACGCACTTTTTCCTGAATACATCTTCACCTGTTTCTCTCCCCGCACCTTCTTTGTAGTAACATTTCCTGTACCTTGAATAACCTCTTCTTCTTCTTCTTCTTTCTTCTTTTTTTTTTTTGCTGGTAGCCTGGTAATCCTTCATAATTCAACATAATTGCCACTTCCTCTATTTAGTCATCTATGTAGTCAAACCAGTTACAGTTAGTTCCTCTTGTTTTTCTTATTTGCTTGTTATACTTTGAATCTCTTATACATCATCTCATAATTGGTAATATACAGTATAATTAGAATTGCTAGGAAAGGCAATGAGTCTAATTTATCATTGTACTCTACATTTTGCAATATAGAGCTTTGTACATATTTTCACAGATAGGACATTGAATTTGTAAAAATATATATATATATGTATATAAATTGAAATTTGAATTTTACTTCTTTATTGTCTATGTGACTCTGAGGAAAAATTACTTAATTTCTCCAATCTTCTGTTTCCTCAAGTAAAAGACAGAATATTCTCCTTAATGACATCACAGTGCACACTATTAGAAACACGATGGGTAAATATTCACTTTAAACATACAATATGTTGTTGTTATTAAATAACATTGGCTGCTTTTCTCTCTTATTCCTTAAATAGGTATCTTCACTATATTCCTCATGTTCACAAACATCTTTGTATCTTGTGTACCTTCTTGAGTCTTTTTCTTTCCACTAGCTCTTCATCAATAGTATCCATGTCATCACTATTCTAAATGACCTTTAAGAGTTTTCACATAGATTATAGACTAGTGGTTACCAGAGGGTAGGGGGTAGGGGAGGAGAGAGTAGGTAGATGGGGTAATGGGGGTCAAATATAGGAGTGAAGGTGAAGTGGGTAAAGGGGATCAAATATATGGTAGCTGAAGGAAACTGGACTTTGGGTGGTAAACACACAATAGAATATACAGATGTCAAGTTATAATGTACACCTGAAAATTATATAATTGTATTAACCAATGTTACCACAAGAAACAATTAAAAAAACATGAAGCAGATATGTCAATACTTGTAAAAAAAAGTTTTCATCACTCTTACACTGTTGAAAATAGAAATTATTTTTCTTGAAGCATTGTTCTCGCGATCTCAATTTTCAGTTAAAAATCTGTCATAGCTTCCAAATTATGCAATTAGTATAAAAATTTTAGTTTTACAGCCCAAAACTTCAAAATAGGAACTTAAATTGAATGGCTATTTATAAATAACACAAACTTTCTATTATGTTTTACTTTATTCTTACTATTTTCTTTCTGAAAAGCTTTTCTGTATGTCTCACATATATCTAATGCTTAACTGAAATAGATTCTTATATACTGATATTTCCTTCAGAAAGTAATTTTTCTCTTTTTTAGATTTCTAGAATCATTTATGTCTTATCACCATAAGGTACACCTACCTGTATCATGTGCTGTTTATGCACATGAATTTTCTCTGTTACTCAATATATTTCCTACATCTCAACCACGCATAGTGCTTTGCTTTCTATTTGAGAAGTGCCCAATGACTCCATGTCAAAAAATCTAAAAAATTAAGTTATTTTAAAATGAAATAAACCATGTTGCAATAGAATGCATTTAGGAACTTCATAATTTCAAATAAAAGATGGAAAAATTAGTACAGAATTATATTAAATATGAGTTTGTTCACTCTATCATCCTAAAATTAGGAACAAATAGTAAAAATTCTTGTTTGCAAAGAGTCTAAGGCCTTGCCACCCTGAACAAGCACCATCCCATCTGATCTCGGAAGCTAAGCAGGGTTGGGCCTGGTTAATACTTAGATGGGAGACCACCTAAGAAGACAGGGTGCTGTAGGTGTAAAAACAAAACAAAAAAACCCCCAAAGAGAACATTTTCCTTCCCTCCCCTCCACCCCCACCTCGTTTATCTCCTTCTACTCTTCCTCTTCTTCCTCTTGCATCTCCTTCTTTCCTTTTCTCAAACCTTTCTCTTCTTTTGCTATGTTGTTCCCTGTTGTACACCTCTCCCCAAGAACTGTGCCATCTGTATAGCAGATACCAATAAACATTTGTTGAATGAACTCTTTTCTGAAAGCTGTGAGTTCTTGAATCTCCCCCAAAATATAAAACTCCGAGAGTGACATGATGAAATGTCTATTCTCAGAAACTTCTTTGACAGATTAGACATGGGTAAATCAAAAGACAGAAATATGTGTTAACTACTGTTAACATGTGGCAAAAAAAAAAAAAAAAGTATTGAAGAACTGAATAAAAAATGACTGCAAATGGGACTGACCATTTTTATAGGTAATAAGAGAGTAGAAAAAATTATGTGACTGATTACATAAGATTGGATGGGTGAAAAGATAAAGCCCAGGATATATTTGTCAGGTCTTCAGCTCGAAGAACCAAGCAGATGCCAGTGTTGATTCTTAAGATAAGCAAAGAAAGAGAAATCCGCTGGGATAATAGGTGTTGAATTTAGTTTGAGATATATCTAAGTATAAAACTTATAATACCTAGTAATACTTTGAAGGCAGACATATTCGTGTGTGGAGTGGGTTACAGGCCTGCCAGGAAGTTTTAGGATATTTCCCCTGTTAAATATCATTTAATAATTTGTTTGATAACAACCTTCTCACAGACCAATTGACTCTTCCAGAAACAGAGTAAATAAAATGAGATTCATAATATTTAGTGATTTCAGAGTTGTCCTTATTTCTCTGTGAAGTCGGACATGTTAGAGTATGTAAGATGCTTTCTAAATGTCTACATCTCATAGGTTGTACCTGTAGGGTTTTTCGGTCCGTCCACATTTTATACTGCCTCTTTCTGGTAGAATTCATTCTTTTGATTGTATTAGTGCCCACAAAAAAAGTCCTATACAGAAAATATGTACTGTATTTTTTTAAGTCTCATACCAAAGCTAAAGAAAATAGCATCTACAAGAAGACTTTGAAACTATAAACTTCAAAAAGTTGTTTTTTTCTTCCCATATATTAAACAAAGGACAACTCTTTTTCTAGTATCCTAGAAAATGAACTAAAATAACTCATCAGCCTATTCAGATGTACTGCCTTACAAGATATTCTGAAAGAGAAACTATGGCATAATAAACAATAAGAACATTTATAATTCACAATCTAGGATTTTCTATAACCATCATGGGAGAGAGAAAATGTTTAAGTACCTCTTTGAAAGTAATACCCAGTCTGAATGAACTACGTGACTGCATTTTAAGTAGGAATTTTAAAAATTTCAATTATTGATAAATTTATCAGAAAGACTACAATTTTTAAGAATAAATAATGTCTTTGAGTCTGAAGACAGTATTTGTTAAATGTTGTAACCTGGAAAATGTCTAACATGTCAATTTTATTTTGACTAAAATATTAAATTTTCTCTTTTATTTTTAGATGTCAGAACCTCTTTTATTTTTGTTGTTACTCTGAGAATTAAGGTATTAGGATATAAATCTTCATTATTGACAGTAGATAACATTTTCCCTTGGCAAAGACTACTCCCAAATTTAAAAGATTGCAAATTGGCAGAAATAATTTTCGACTCGATTAAAACTTGGTGTAAGTGCTATATTTGAGGTATGAAAGTCTTTAGATTCCTTAAGTGCTTAAGAGAGTACTTTATCAAATTCTAATCAGTAAAAGTTTATTTTAAATAATTCAAAGTTACGTAAGTCAGAGTCAGTATGATTCCCTGACACTTCATGCTTGAGAAAGCAAAATTCTTCCATCTCTCATTTACTTAGTAGGACCGAAGGCAGGGATTACCTCAGCTCACCAGTATTCTCTCAGCACCATTTCTTTATTTCTTCTTCCATGGAAAACATCTCAGTTCCCTATGGTTCCAAGTTAGACATTTGGAGCAGAACTTTCCATAAAGTATAGGTCTTATTTTCTCTAAAATATAAAAATCATGCTTATATTCTGTTTGTTTATTCTCCAAACTATTCCTCCAGTTTGTAGACAAAACATATGCCACCATAAATTTTTTTGCGACTGAGCTTACACTGATCATGATGGTTGGTCTAAGCTGTGATGGAGCCAGGGCACTGTAGAAAAGTGTACCTTAGTTGTATTAAAGTGCCTGCCTTGATAATCAGGGTACATATATCTTTGCGGATAAATTTTTCAGGTTTTTTGGGTAAGTACCCAGAAAAGGGATTGCTGGGTCTTATGAACACACAATGTAACACACACACACACACACACACACACACACACACACACACACACACGTAAGTTGTTAAATTATGCACTTTAAACTTATTTGATTTTATTAACCAATACCACCTCAATAATTTTAATAATAATAATTAAAAAAAAAAAACCTTGCCATGAGGAGAGACTTGGAAAATAGTGAAATGTCTCACCGTGGTCTGCAGAGTCCATGGAATGAATGACTTCTAATAATATATTTCTAGGGATAAACCCATAGTGGAGGTTTGATATTGATAGTCAGGCTTGAAAAATAGCAGAAAGAATAAATTAAGCTCAGCATACAATTAATGGTACATCAGCAAAGACCTATGAGTATATAATGATTTCTTTCCCTTTGTTTTAAATGGATTTTGTGCCATTTAAATAACTCCAGTGTAACACCACAGCTATAAACACATTGACCTTTGAACCAAATATTTTAAATAGACTAAGAAAAAACACCCATGAGATCTTTTGTTAAAAAAAAAAAAAATTATTCTGGTAGAGGCTTCAAGAAATAAATTAGAGGCTAGTTTGGTCACTAAATTAAAGATAATATTTTCTGGACAGTAAATTCTATCTACAGCCATAATCCATAAAACTCCTCTAGCAGTTTGAGTATTATAAATGGAATTCATAATCATTCTAGCAGGCTCACCTGCAAGCTGTATTGTTCCAAATCATTCAAAATTATATTCTCATGTGGGAAGCAGGAAGTGGGAACATCAAAGCAACATTTTGCTGTCTATTTGATTTTTCTGGAGTCAGAACTAACCATTGGAAAACATTATTTAAAACATATCGTATAGAACACAGTAGTGGAATGTTGATAACTGTATCAATTAATGAGAATTTGTAGTCAAAATAGCATTGCCATAATTCTCATTATCTTTTTCATTCTAATCCATTGCTTGTCAGTCTGTCTGACTGCCATATCTAGAGCTAGATAGGAGTATTTTTAGTGTATTCAGAGTTTCCGAATTCAGAAATGAATTCAGGCTGTCTAAAGATATTTCTTCTCACGAATCCTATACTGCTGCTGCTTCCTCTTTTTCTATGCATTTGCCTACATTGATGGCACCACTGTCGGAAACAATCAAGTGCAACTGCAGTTCATATATGACACTCAAATAAGGGTTTAAAATCTAAGGTAACTGAGTGATTGTTACCTCCAGAAATTGCTAATTGACCTGAATCTCAGATGGAGATTATTATCAAATATTTGAAACCCATGTCTTGTAAGCAAATATTAGTCTTGACTCTATCTGAAGGACCTTTTTCGGGGCAATCTAGGATCATTTAGCTTACTTTTTAGGGTCACTGGATCCACCTATTGAGCTGTCATATCTTCAAGGTCACAGCATAAATTTCCACATATGAAGTAGATATAATATTTATGTTGAGAGGAATCATTACCTAACTGAATTATTATTTTTTTCCTTGGGGAAAACAATGAAGACTAGGTTATTTGTGAAAAGAGCACTAAGAAATTATACTAAAAATCAGTATCCCACCTGTCTACTTTTGTGCAGATTACCACCTGAGAGCAATCAGGTAACTCTGCTTTTCTAGGATGAAATATAAGTGGTTTCTTTTAAAATAAGATTTATCAGAGCTTCCAAGGATACAATCAAGGGATAGAGTATTTAATTTCAAAGAGGAACTGTTACGTTTATATCACTAGAGAAGACATCCTAGGTCACCCATTAGGTTACAATAAAAGACTTCGAGTTAGCACTATACTGACAAAATTGTGAAATAACTTTATTCTTAATTTTATCTTCTTCCCTAAATGTATTTCTTCTGTCAAATAGATTATTCTTTTATACCAAAAAATGTATGTCAAAGTTTTTCTGTAATTACTGTTTATTCTTAATAACATGGATAGAATTCCTGTATATGAGCTAAATTTTTAATTCAGTATTTTCATGATTATATATTAGATTGACCACTAACATCAATTCCCAAATCCTAGATATTAGAAATCATTAAATATAACCAGATATTTGGACACAGTTTGCCTGAATCTGCATTCTTCACTAGTTTTACCTCTGTAGTTCTTAAAACTGGATAAATGGCTTATTTGGGGTATATTTACTATATAAAAGCCAAATGTTGTCTCCTTGTCTTTCTGATATCTTCTTATTTTAAAAACATGTTCCTTTCTTTTTAAATTTATTTTTCTTTTAAATGTAATACTCGAAAGACCCATGGTCTAGAACTGGTCTCTCTGCTGTCACAGGGTAAGACCAATTTTATTATGTGTGCCTGCTGTGACATTGATGAGATATATCTTTGGACAGTTATAAAAATTATATTTAGCTTTTTCTAAACATATTACCTCTACCAAATATAGTTACTTGTTGCCTTGACACAATTCAACTGCAAACTTTTATTCATTCTTATTTCTGTATTCCAATGAAAAAAATATCTTATTTACTTTCTGTAATATCAATCAATAGTACTCATGCTATTTCTGATTATTCTGTTTTGTACTACTGCTCTGAGGGAGTGCATAGTTTTAGAGTCATGTTGAGGGACTTTAAGTTGACATAACATAATGATATTGAATCTTGATGGATTGGTATCATGTAAAACCTTGCATTGCAAAAGTCTGGGAAAAATTGCAATATAAATATCATGACATTGTGATGTATGAATTTATCCTCAGGGAAAACACAGATACCTGGTAAAAATTTTATTTCAGTTTCATTCTAAATGATAGAGAATTGGATTTCAGCATTTTAACTTTATTATTCTTTGTGCAAATACTTAATCTACTACATTGACATAAAATATCTTACATTGGAAAGTGGCTATTTTAAAGTCATCATGGGTTAATATATTGGTATGACTTTATTTTGGTAGTGATATTCTGTTCAAACTTTTAAAAGGTTGATTGATTATGATAAAGTAGAGTATTGGAAAGTAAAACATTGAAAGTACAAAATCAAGTCTAATTTCAGCTTTTACCCTTGGTTCATGTATGCTGCCCATATCAGGAATATATTTTTTCTTAATAAAATTTATTTGTATTAAAAATGTCAGATAACAAAGGAGAGAGAAGTTAAAAAAATATGCTATGTTCCAGAATGCTTTTGCCACTGGAATAATCTGTTTAGAAAATGAGAGAAGATTGTTAAATAGAGTTTTAGAAAATAAATTGGTATTTAGGACTGGGAAAACATACTGAGCATATGAAAAGATGAAAGCCTATACAGTATTAAAGCAACTAAAATGCAAGAAGTCCTATATGCCACCAGTCCTTATTCCTTGTTTATTGATAGAGCATGCAATCATTTGTGAGGTTTGTACAAGTTATAACTAACAAGTAAAAATCATTATATTACTAAATTATTAGTTTACTTACAAATTAATTAAAATAATCAAGTTATTCTGAGGATAAGGAACTTATACGTGCTATCTAGTGACACATCTTAGTATGAAGAGAATGGGATAAATCACATGTTTTCTGTACTGTCTTTGACGTTGCTTATAATCTGTAGAAGCTCATCAGGTTGTCCCTCCAATAAATGTCACTCATCCTTTATATCTCACTAAAAAGGGGGCTCTAATACAGTTACCTTTTTTTAAAATTTATTTTTTATGGTGACATTTGTTAACAAAATCCAATATGTTTCAACTGTACACAAATATATAGATATATTTGCACTGTGTTTTCACCTCCCATAGTTAGATTTCTTTCTGTCACCACATATTTGACCCCTTTCACCTTATCTACCACCTCCCTCCCTTCCCCTCCCCTCTGGTAGCCACTAGTCTATAGTCTATGTCCATGAGTCTCTGTTTGTTTGTCCTGTTCATTTGTTGCTTTTAGGTTTATATCCTACATATTAAGTGATATCATCTGGTTTAAAAATTTTTTCTGTCTGGCTTATTTTGCTTAGCCTGATTATCTCGAGGTCCATCCATGTTTTCTCAAATGGCAATATTTCATCTCTTCTTATGGCTAAGTAAATTTTTTCATGAGAGTTTATTTGAGCCAAATGATGACAGTTGCTGGGAAGTAAGATCTCAAATGTTCCCCAGTCATCTACTTTTGAACATTTTATAGGCATTACAGTTTTAGGAGCCTATTTTAAAAATATATATATTTCACTAATTGTCTCCTGGCTACAGTAAATCTAATGATTTCATTTTACGTAGTCCTTAATAATATAATTTATATAATTCAAATTTGTACTTTTTTCCTGCAGTGTCTATTTGAATTCCCTACATAAATATATAATCTATTAAGGAGCTTTAACAAGATGTGAATAAATTAAACAAATATAGGGAGAAAGTATTTAATCTCATTAATAAGAAATCAAGGCTATTTTATAGTGCTAAGTAAATTATGGTACTAATTTTATAATAAATATATAATAAAAACACTGCTGAGCCTGCTTTTCCTCTCTGCTTTATTGAGATACAATTGACATACAACATTTTGTAAATGTAAGGTATACAAATGTGACGATCTGATACATGAATATATATTATAAAATGATTACCACAATATGGTTAGGTAACACATGTATCACCTCACATAATTACATTTGTGTGTGTATTCGGTGAGAACGTTTAAGATTTACTCTCTTAGCAGCTTTTATGTATAGAATACAATATTGTTAACTATAGGTCTCTATGCTCTATATTAGATCCCCAGAACATATTTATCTGATAACTGGAAGTTTGCACCCTTTGACTAACATCTTCTCTTTTCCCGTTTCCCCACTCAGCCCCCGACAACAACCATTCTCCTCATGAGCTCATGAGCCTGCTTTTGAGAATGAATGTTTGTGTTCAGGGAACAGAATTTTCACAAAGAAAAAAATAAACACTAAAGCAAGCACAATATACAATAAAAGTGTACCTGAAAATCATGTTGTTTATATGTCAAAGCAAGTTCTTAAAGGATTGATTAGAAGACATTATTGAACATTTGAGTAACAAGAAGAAAATGACATGGGTTGAAACTATTCTGGTTTAGAGACAGAGTATGGTCTTTAACTTGTCTTCTCTTTACTTAGTAATTTCAGCAATTTTAATTTACTTCATCATTATGCACGTACCAATCATATGTGCTAATTATTAAGGAGTAAGGTACTATAAATTATTTATGACTTTGTTCACTTGAGGATCAGCTCTAAGATATTTTTCTTAATGGCAACAAAACAGAGAAGTCTTTCTTCCTAAGTAATAATTTTCTTTTTACTGTATATCTTTTTTATCAATTAAATTTTGTAGAGTTTTATCAGTAAGAGTAGTCTGGGTTATGCTGCAGTAACGAAGTGTTCTAGGATCTCATAGGCTTAGCAAAATAATTCAATTCTTGCTCATCTACATGTTGAGTAAGTAACAGGAGGGGAATTCCCTTCTTCACAGGCCCAGGCTGAAGAAGGCTCTGTAAAACGTGATCCCTAAAAAAACAGAAAAAGGAAAGATAAAATATGCTAAACTATTCTCTGATTCTTTCCACTTTTGCTCAAAAGTTATGCATTTTCTCCCGCTCACATTTTGTTGGCCAAGGCAAATCATGTGACCAAAAATAACTTCCACAGATACTACAGAGCACAATTCTGCCATATACCTATAAGACAGAGAGCTGAAAATATCTACTGAACAGGACTGTGGGATTTCATAATTGTAAAAGAAAAATTTAGGGAGTGTGACACTTAAAATGAATGGAGAATATTCTCTAATTATATGATTAAGGTGTTGAGGTTTGATAATTCATGCCTTTCCAAAGTCACTGTCACACACCAAAGCATTTAAACCTGAAACTTTGGGGATAGATCTTGGACGTTGATAAATTTGTAACATCACAGAGTTCTAATGTACAACTCAGGATAGGAAACTATAATTGTAAAAAGACTTCTTCGTCACACCTTTGTCTTAGTCTAATGTATTTATTTAAGCAATTATTATTGTATTCCTACTGTGTGATCAGCATAATCCTGTCATTAAGTTGTTCATAAAATAAGATTTTTTTTTACAGGAAATAAGTCCATGTTTTTGGTACAATGCTAAGTTTTAGTTAGAGTGCATTTACTAAGCTCTATGATTATAGTATTTTATTAATTTTAAAAAGATATTAGGAAAATATATTAAAAGCTATAATTGTTACTTTGTATGGCTCAACAGTTGCTTAATAAGACATGATTTAACTAACACTAAGAATCAATATAATTTTGCAACCAGTTCTTGATAGTAGGTTCAAATTTCACTGAAATTCCCTTTCTATAAAGTAATGCATTCTAAATTATAGCATATTTAATATAATCTTTATTTCTCTTTGTTTTTCAATACAAGATAATCATAACAATGCTTTTTGGTAAATTTCTAATGATATATGACTTACATGTTTTTTATATTTCACAAGTTGGCAAGTCAATATTTACATAATTAAACTTTTTAAAAAATAGTATCTGTATTTTCTGTCTGGCCTTGGAAGTTTTCAAGTTAAATTGATCTGAATTAATTAAAAAGTACCTAGTTACAAGTTCTTATAAAATGATCCTATTTCAAGTCTCTGCCTCAGCTCCAAATTGTCATTTTATCAATGTTGAAATGGTTGTTTTTCGCTACCAGTATCTGAGATATCTATCAAAAAATAATTGAAGTAAACAATGTTATAACATTTTCCAAGATCATATTTATAACTAATAGTTTATAGATTCAAAAGAATGTTAACCTAATTATTTTTTATCTTTCCCAACTCTACATCTATGCTAATTTACATCATTATTAACTACCTAGTTTGTATTCATTTTCTTACACAAATACTTTCCTCAAAATATTAAGGTTTTTTCTTATTCTACAAAAAGAAACACTCATTTGACCACTTGACTTTACTTTTTATAATTAAGTAAATTACATTTCTTTTAAGAAGTCACCTATGAAAACATTTTGGAATTCAGTGTCAGTAGATGATTTTTTCTACAAATATTAAGTAAAAATTTAAAATATTTACACACAAAAAGTCACAAAAGTAGAAAATGAGTGGGAAAAGAGTCACAAAGATTCATTACTGCCTTGAAATTATTTAAAATTTGTACAACGTATTGTTTTCATTTGGAAAATAAGTGGTGTATAAATTGCAAGTAATAACTCAATGAAATATTTCAAATGTTTCCAAAGCTTCCAGCAGTTATTCAAAAGCAAACTTAAGTAGAACTATCCTATTTAGGTTGCACATATATTGTTTAAAAGAAGACAAAATTCATGTAGAAAGAAAAAAAATCTTTAGAACACAATTTCATAACAAGCAACAAATCAATTTTGGTCTCTCAAAATGAGTTCTTAAATTTACTATTTAGATGAATGCTTACCATCCTAACTTATATCTCCAAGTGTACAGGGAACGATAATATGCGCCCATGCATAAAAGATTGTTCTTACTAGAAATCCTTTTCTTAAGAAATTAGCATACAGTGATTAAGAAATAGCTGTTGTAACAAAGACTAGGGTTACAGAATTAGTTTGGCACATTACTGAGAATGTAGTTTTTGGTAAAGTATTAAGCCACTCAAGCATTCAGTATCTTTACCAGCGAATGGATAACAAAGCAAACATTTGAGGATTGTTAGGAAATTTAGACAATGTGGAAATCTGTTAACATACTGCCTGTCAATGAGTAAATAAAATGTAGATTTATTTTCTATTATTGTTATCATTTTTACGGTTCTATCACTTCTCCATTTTTGTCATAGAACATTCTCTTTCCAAGAAGGATGTTACTTTTTAATTATTATTAAGAAAATAGATGCTTTGTATTAAAAGTGGCATCTATATGTAAAGGAAAGAAATACTCAATCGCATTAAAAATTCTTTGCCAGTTTAGTCACAAAAAAGTTAGAAACACCTAAGAAATAATCTTAATATGTCTCATTTTTAATAGCATGTTAAAAGAATGCTCTCTTTTAGATAGATTTTAAAAAATAAATGTTGAAAAAGTCAAAGATTTTAAGCTCATTTTAGATTTGTTAATTTTTATAGACACACATTACTCCTTCAAAATCATGAAAATCTCTCACACACGTTTTAAGCAGTGTCAAGAATTTGGGCAACTTACTTGCCTTACTTATCTGCAAGTAAAGATAATATTAGTTCCTATGTCACAGGATTATGACAATGACAGTGAGATAAGCCATGTATCAACTAATAGCGCATTGTCTGGCTCACAATGAAAATTCAATGAATTACTATCTCCTAACAATTAAGGATATTCAATGAAAATGCTTCTATTTGACTTTTTTAATTTCACACTTACTTTTTCCTTCACAAAGGGAATGGTTTAACATTTTCAAAGAATGTTTCAGCCTTTACTCATAATCTCACGCCTTCAGGTTGGTAAGTTCCATTTGAGCAAGCTTACTTCTACTGAGATTTGAAAAGTATGTGACCTGTAAGCATTATCAGAAACAGTAACACTATTTGACAAATGACCTAATCACTCCAATCTAGATCAACACATTTTTCTTGTTAAAATAAAATGTCTCTTCCAGGAGCGCATATGGATTTTAACTTCCCTAAATTTCTACAAATTTTTAGCTACTTTACAACATAGCTTTGTCCTGAAAATCTGAAACGTTCCACAAGGTAAATGCTCACCCTATTTTGCCGCATGTCACACAAAAGTCACTTTCAAGGTTCAGAGAATAACTATTCTTTGGCTCCTTTGTGACAATTCTCAGTTTTTGAAAAATGCACAAACCTTCCCTCTCATTGAAAGGAAATGGAACATTCAATACCACAGGTCAGTCAACATTAGGAGTCTATTTAAAAACACTGCCATATTTCCCCTGGTAACTGTCACGGCCAGCTTTGGAGGAAAGTTGGCTGGACTACAACTTAAAATGCCCCAAAGTTATATTAAAATCATATAGATGTTCACAAAGGTGTGACTTCGTTTAATTTTTTAACACAAGTTAAAACACAAGTTCATAAAAACAAACTACAATTTTACTGTATTAAGTGATCCCTTCTCATAAGAACATTCCCCTACATCTGCTCATGATACTCTTTCATTAGTTTGTTTCTCACTCTTTAAACTTAAAATTTACCTCCTTTTGTAAGACATTCTTGAATGCTCAGCATGAATTCTGATTCTTTCTTTGTTAAAACTCCACTATTATCCTTAGTAAGCTAATTGCTGATGGCAAGTAGTTACATTACACATAATTTTTAATTGTGCATGTTTGAAACATTCTCATGTAACATATTTAGAAAATGTTACCTTATACACAGAACTGGAAATAATGCAAGTCTCTTCAAAATGTTTTAAATTATTATAAGCACATTCTAAGTTATGCACTAAACAACTTATAAAGTGCATTTAAACTATTGGCAAATGTCAGCACCATTTAGATAGAAAAGAAAAGCAGCAGCAAAGTGTGAATTAAGCTGTTATTTAACATGGTGCTAATAGTTTAATGTGCATTACAATTATAATTTAAACTAATATGGTATCGAATTGACTTCCAATTTTTTAATAAGCGGGAGTGTTAGTATTAGTGCTTTAAAATCTAAACTTCAAGATACAATAACATGCAATTAAATGTTATAAAAAGCCTTTAAAAATGCCATGCTGTGCTGCTAAGTTAGGAGCAAGAATTCTGAAATATTTTGATAGAAAACTGAGAAATAAAAGGTAACATAAAAGTGCTTACAAAATTAAGCTTGCAAGTATCAAGTGGATGGGCAAATGAAGGAAATGATATTTGTCATATAGTTCTAAGATTGAGGCCGCTATAATATGTCACTAAGCTAATGTATCATGTGTACCAGGCACAAGGTATACCTGATAATTTAATGGAAGGTAACGATAAAATTAGACATTCCACATCAGGTGTTTATTGTGCTTTAAGACTGTTTGGCAAAGCAAAATCATGTTATGGTCCACTACCTACTTTACATTTATCCTAATAGGAATATTAGTGCTGAGTTGCAATGCAAAGTTTTCAGGACACCACCTACGTACTTGCTAATGGATTTGCCTATATTTGTCAGAAGGAACTGCATGAATTCAGAGATTGTGTATTGTTCACCTTTATTTCACCAGTACCATCAAATAGTAAGCACTTGGCAATAAATAGGTAAATTAATATCTAAATTTAAATTCATAAATATCTAAATTTCTTCCTTGTAAGTAGCAAGAGCCTTAACAATAGCCAAACTTATTTACTTAATAATTTTTCTTCTTATACTTTAACAGAATAAAAAATAAGACACACTAATGATCACAATACTGTTATATTGAGTTATCTAACTGCTTAAGAACAGAATATAGTTAAATGTTGTTTCACATGATGAAATAAATCTCACATTGATCCTAAAAATGATAACTATAAGAAAATTGCAAATAATATGAAAATTATTTGATGGTTAATGAAAACAACAACCAAAATAATTTAATCGAAGCCTGATTATATAACTACCATTTTAAAAAATAACTATAACATTACTAAAATATTTTTAGATACCATATTTGTCCAATGCTAGACATTCATTGCTGAAACAATATTTTATTTGATGTTGCTAGTTTTCTTGGTATGTTAAGTTTAGTGTGAAACAACCAGTTATGTTTGATTTAAAGCTTCTATACTTTGTGTTGTGTTCTCTGGAATACGAGATCAAAGGAACAGAAGTTACAGTGATGAAAATTAGCACATATTGCCTGGGACATAAAACTGGCAATGATCATTTTAAAAATAGATACTTTAAAAATATTATAAGATAAAAAAAATAGTCTTAATGAATTCTATCTAGTCTATATAAGACGAATAATAATTACAGTAGTGATTTAAAACCCCTGGTCTAATGGTTTATGATAAGTTTTTACTTAGGGGTTTTTATAGTCATTGCTGATAGAAGTTTTTACTTAGGGGTTTTTATATAGTCATTGCTCTTAGAAGTTTTAACATGATTAGCCAGTTCTTTGAGGTTTTACAAAACAGTGTACCATGATAAACTATTGTATGAAGAAATTTAGCAAAAATTTAAATTCTGAAACCCAGACTACATATTCATAGAAATAATAAACAGAGCATAGTTAAATCAATTGTACTAATTTGCACCTCACAGATCAAGGAGCTGAGCTGTTGAGAATCTAACTCCCTTGGCCTGATCTGCTATTATTTACTTTTCTCTGACATATCAATATAGATTGAATAAACTATTCATAGGGTCTCTTATTTCTATAAAAAGTATTATTTTTATTGTATGTAAAACATTACCTGAGGTGCTAAAGCAGATAAAGGGAGAGATTATAATTGTAAAATGCTTCAAATATTGGGCATAGTGCCTGATGTATTGTTATATATTTGTAATGAGAGGAAAAGATGTTTATATAAATACATAAAACTGCCAATGCAGGAATATATTAGGTGATAATGAAAATAGCCAGCTTCTCAGCTTCTTGGGTCAGGTTATACAATCTATATTGGCTTTACCATATCTGTGTAGCAGTATTTCTAAGCTTAGTGGTGTGTCTTTGCTAGGTAATATATACTGAAAGTCTAAAATTTCCCTCTTGGGCAGCTCAGTAGGACTCAACCAAGGTGTGGATGAATGACTCTGACCAGCAGTTATGGTTATATTAGCATTATCTTTGTCTAGGTGTGTCATGATATAAAAAAATGTTGCAAGATCTGACAGAAGGGACTTAGTGGCAGAAATTTGGCACTAAAGTGTTATAGGATTTGTGTTGAAACTGTAAATGTAGGCATGCTTTACAGAAAGGTGCCCATGAAATGATAAAGCAGAATATCTTTGGTGATGACATTATATGCTGGAAATTTTGTTTGATTTGTATAACATTAATCATATGAGAGCAGAATATGATGGTGATGTGGGGATATGTAGATGGAATGAAACACTAAATTCCATCCATACGGCAGAACAGTCAGTAGAATCTCCCTCTGGCCCTCAGGATTGAAGGGGTTTTATTTTCTTTTTTGTTAGACTTGCTACCTATATAATTTCTATCTGAAGTAATGTACATAAATATAAAAAATACTATAAATTTGTGTACATAACAACTTTGAAGCATTTTTACTACAATCTGAAAGTTTAGAATTATCATTCAATGTTATATGAATGACTTAATAGTTAAGAATGAAGACATAAATCCACAAATATTGCCTAGATTCATTTCTTTCTGATTTGAAATCTTTAAGATTATTCAGTTCTTTAAAGTTTAAATTGATTCTTATGAGTATAACTACTGCATTACATTTGAATGAAAGAAGTCAAATATACCTCTACA
Source organism: Pteropus medius (assembly GCF_902729225.1). Taxonomy (NCBI): domain Eukaryota; kingdom Metazoa; phylum Chordata; class Mammalia; order Chiroptera; family Pteropodidae; genus Pteropus; species Pteropus medius. The sequence goes on along the minus strand of NW_024349800.1, from coordinate 5,750,528 downwards.
AAAGACTGCACAATATGACTAGTAGTGATTTATTTTCATGGTTTATTTTCTGTTTGTTTTATTATTTATCAGGGTGACATTGGTTAATAAAGTTATATAGGTTTCAAGTATACAATTCAATAATACATCATCTGTATATTGCATTGTGTGTTCAAAGTTAAATTTCCTTCCATCACCATATATTTGACCCCCTTTACCTTTATCTATGTCCACCCACCCCGCTTTCCTCTGGTAACCACTAAATTGTTGTCTGTGTCTATGCATTTTTGTCTTGTTAGTTTATTATTTTCAGTTTTTTATCCCACATATGAGTGAAATTATAAGGGTCTCAAATTTTTCTCTTATTTCACTTAGCATGATAATCTCAAGATCCATCCATGTTGTAGCAATGGCAGTATTTCATCTTTTTCTTCTGCCTGAGTAATATTCCATTGTATATATGTACCACATCTTTATCCAATCATCTAATGAAGGGTGCTTCAGTTGCTTCCATGTCTTGGCCATGATGAATAATGCTGAATCTTTTTCTATTGGATGTGTTTAGTGAATAAGAAAATTATCCTTAGCCTTTAAATTTATTTTTGAATGATGAGGGAGAAG